>NC_092397.1:43400224-43715289 GCF_030028105.1 Mobula birostris
CTGCTGAACAGAACGATTGATATCCAGTTCTTTAGCTCCTGGTAGGTGACAGCATGGGTCTATCGTGTCGTTAAGAATTCTTGCAGAATGCTTGCTTTTGTTTAGTCGAGGCACTGAGGTCAAATTTCATGTTGCAACTTTGAAGAGACTGCTGGAATGTTGCAGATAGATTTCGTCGCTTCAGCTGAGGAAAGATGAGAAACATTAGAGAGGGTGCAGAAGAAGTTTACCATTATGTTGTCTGGTTCACAGTGTATATGCTCTCATGAGAAGCTGGACAAACTTGAGTTTTTTTTTGGACGGGCGGAGCCTGAAATAAGAGCTTACAGAGGTTTATCACGTTTTTGCGAAGCGCAGATCAGGTAGACATGGAGTATCTTTTATACAGGTTAGAAATGTCTAAAACTAGAGGACATGCATTGAAGGTGAAGCGGGTGGGTTAAAAAGAGATGAGAGGGCTTACTTTTTCACTCAGAAAGTGGTGGATATCGGGAATGCGCCACGTGGTATGGTAGTAGAAGCTTTTAAGAGACGTTTTGACAGGTACGTGATAACGAAGAAGATGAATTTCTGTAGGTAGGAGGGATCAGTTTTTAGGGTTTTGTTGAATTACGTTGTCTCTGATTCGGGACAACTTTGAAGGTCTAACGATTTGGTCCTGTGCAGTATTGTTCACTGTTTTGTTCTATGTTCTATGTTCGGAAGCGATGGTATCCAGAGGCCAATGGACATGTCATACAGCTGAACTTTGGTCTAGGAAGGAAGCTGATGTGGTTAACTTGTATTCTCACTATTTAACCATTGGTTTGTGGACCGAAAGTCTGATAACGTCAATTTCAGGGTGTAGCACTTTATAAGCGAGGTCCTCAGACTGTCACCCCAAATCCAGTGACGCCTTTGGTGAATTTCGCCCTCTGAATATCTTTAAGTTCAAAAGCTGACTAGGAAACCCTGGCAATGTTCAGCGTGCTACACCGAACCCCTGGAAAGGCTACGTTGTCAGTTGAAAATCTGCCTTCAAATGGAGCAAAATGATGTTGTTCATTCAGCCCTATTGAATATAATATGAGGCAGTGAGATCGGATACGATTCATAGCTATGAATTTACATCACGATTGCGGGTAGGAGAAATTCCTCTGACAGCAGTTCTGTTAAACAACAAATCAACACTATTAGTGTAAAGTAGCATTTCCAGGTCTTCTAGTGCAACATAGCATTTCCTGTTTCAGTAGATTAGGGCAGATGAAGTCATGAGCTTTATAAATAGTCGTATTGGGGAGCAGAGCGAGGAGGTCCTGCTGATTAAAAGTACATATACAAACTGTGGTGACGGTGGGTGGAGTGGTGGATGTTAAATGTCACTGTGGACTGTGTTGTGTCGAAATTTGAAGTAAGTTTAGGGGACATGAAAAGGCCTTGACAAGCCAGATTAAGGAACAGCTCAAGGCATTTGGCACGTATGTGAAGAACAAGAGGACGAGCCGTGTGAGAATATGACCAATGAGAAGCGAGAGTGGAAGTATATGCAAGGATCCGGAGGTGGTAGCAGAGATAATTAATAATTACTTGGCTCTACCAGTGAGAAGTCTTTGGCAATTGTGGAGATGACTGACAGTGGACTAACACTTGAGTGTACAGACATTAACAAAGTAGATGTGCTGGAGCTTTTGAAAGGTATTATGTTACATAGGTCGCCGGGACCGAAAGATATATATCCCCGGCTCCGGTGGTAAAGAAGGGACGAGATTGCTGAGCCTCTGGCGATAATCTTGCGTCATCACTAGGGATCATAGAAGTACGAGATGATTGGAAGATAGTAATTGTTATTTCCCTTCTCAAGAAAGGGAGTAAAGATAGTTATAGACCAGCGAGTCTTATTTCGGTCGTAAACAAGTTGTTGAAGAACATCCTGTAAGGCAGGCTTTAACAGCATTTGGAAAGACATAATCTGAGTAAGGATAGTCAGCTTGACTTGTCAAGGACCGTTCAATCTGATTAAATTCTTTGAGGATGAAACACAACACATTGATGAAGGTAGAGGAGCGGACGTAGTGTATATGGATTTCAGTAAGGCATTTGGTAAGATTCTCCGTGATTAACCATGTAAACATATAGCAATTGCACCGTGGAAACAGGCCATCTCTGCCCTTTAGTCCGTGCCGAACTCTTACTCTCACCGATTCCCACCGACCTGCACTCAGCCCATAACCTTCCTATTCCTTTCCTGTCCATATAGCTATCCAATTTAAGTTTAAACGACAACATCGAACCTGCCTCAACCACTTCTGCTGGAAGCTCGTTTCACACAGCTACCACTCTCTGAGTAAAGAAGTTCTCCACTCATTTTACCACTAAACTTTTGCCCTTTAACTCTCAACTCATGTCCTCTTTTTTTGAACCTCTCCCACTCGTAATGGAAGAAGCATATCTACGTCAACTCAATCTATCCCCCTCATAATTTTAAATACCTCTATCAAGTCCCCCCTCAACCTTCTACGCTCCAAAGAATAAAGACCTAACTTGTTCAACCTTTCTCTATAACTTAGGAGATGAAACCCAGGCAACATTTTAGTAAATCTGCTCTGTACTCGCTGAATTTAATTGCCATTTTTCCTATAAATCGGTGACCAGAACTGTACACAATACTCCAAATTTGGCCTCACTAATGCCTTATACAATTTCAACATAACTTCTCAACTCCTGTACTCAATGCTCTGATATATAAAGGCCAGTATACCGAAAGCTTTCTTCAACACCCTATCCACATGAGATTCCACCTTCAGTGGACTATGCACCATTATTCCTACATCCCTCTGTTCTACTGCATTCTTCAATGCCCCACCATTTACCATGTATGTTTTATTTTGATTCGTCATACCGAAATGTAACACCTCACATTTATCCGCATTAACCTCCATCTGCTATCTTTCAGCCCACTCTTCTAACTGTCGGAAAACTCTCCGCAAGCTTTGAAAACCTACTTCATTATCCACAATGCCACCTATTTTAGTATCATCTGCATACTCATTAATCTAATTTACCACCCCATCATCCATATCATTAATATATATGACAAACAACAAAGGACCCAATACAGATCCCTGAGGCACGCCACTAGTCACCGGCCTCAAATCTGACGAACAGTTATCCACCACTGCACTCTCGCATCTCCCATTCAGCCACTGCTGAATCTATTATACTATTTCCATATTAATTCCTAACGATTGAACCTTCCTAACTAACCTTCCGTGTGGAACCTTGTCAAAGACTTTACTGAAGTCCACATAGACAATATCCACCGCTTTACCCTCATCAACTTTCCTTGTAAGTTCTTAAAAAATCAATAAGATTTGTCAAACATGACCTTCCACGCACAAATCCATGTTGACTGTTCATAGTCAGACCCTGTCTATCCAGATAATTAGATATACCATCCCTTAGACACTTTCCATCAATTTGCCCACCACTGACTTCAAACTCACAGCAGATAATTGCTATGTTTCCTCTTAGAACCCGTTTTAAACAATATAACAACATGAGCAATACCCTAAACCTCCGGCACCATCCCAGTTTCTAATGATATTTGAAATATTTCTGTCAGAGCCCCTGCTATTTCCACACTAACTTCCTCAAGGTCGAAGGAAAGATCTTATCCGGATCCGGAGAATTATCCACTTATATATTCCTTAAAAGCACCAGTACTTCCTCTTCTTAAATCATCATACTTTGCATAAATACCCATCTTGTTTCCTTTACCTTACACCATTCAATGTCCTTCTCCTTTGCGAATACTGATGAAAATAAATTGTTCAAATTCTCCCCCATCTCTTTTGACTCCGCACATATCTTCAACTCCGATTCACTATGGTACCAATTTTATCCCTCACTATCCTTTTACTATTAATATACTTGCCAATGCAGCCTCGTTTCTTCTTTATCCTTTCTGATTTCTTTCTTAAGATTCTTTTTACATTCTTTATATTCCTAAAGCACGTCATTTACTCCAAGCTGCTTATATTTATTTTAGATCCCTCTCCTTTTCCGAACCAAGTTTCCAATATCCCTTGAAAACCATGTCTCCCCTCAAACTTCTAATCTTTCCTTTCAACCTCACAGGAACATAAAGATCCTGTACCCTCAAGATGTCACCTTTAAATGACCTGCACTTCTCTATTACATCCATCCCATGAAACAAATTGTCCCAATCCACTCCTTGTAAATCCTTTCGCATCTCTTCAAAGGTGGCCATTCTCCAGTCAAAAATTTCAACCCTTGGTCCAGTCTTATCCTTCTGCATAATTATATTGAAAGTAACGGTTTTCTGATCACTGGAACCGAAGTGCTCTCCAACACATACCGCTGTCACCTGCCCTATCTCATTCCGTAACAGGAGATCCAACACTGCCCCTTCTCTAGTTGGTACCTCTATGTATTGCTGCAAAAAACTATCCTGCACACCTCCCTTCAAACTTTCTGTTCGTGAATAGCTAAGCGAGTAAAAGATGAGCTGATTTCCAAAAGGCATAAAGTTAAAGATGAAACATTTCTTCAATATCTTGAGCAAGATTACTTTATTTATTTTTTTTAAATTTCCATCTTTTACAGTTTCAATATAACAGAAAAGGAAAAGGGCCAGAAGCAAAATTCTGGGCACCCTGCATAGTCAGTAAGTAGTAACACACCGTTTGGCCAGTATCACAGCTTGCAAACGGTTTCTGTAGCCAGCTAAGACTCTCTCACTTCTTGCTTGGGGGATATGCGCCCACTTTTCCCGGCTAAAGGCTTCTAGGTCTGAGAATCTTGGGCCGTCTTGTATGCACTGCAATTTTGAAGTATATCCACCGATTTTGGATATTGTTCAGGCCGGAGGACTGTGAGGGCCATGGCAAAACTTTCAGCTTGCGCCTCTTGAGCTAGTCCATTGTGTGTTTTGGATCATTATCCTGTTTTAGAAGCCACCCTCTTTTCATCTACAGCTCTTTTACGGACGGTGTGAAGTTTGCTCCCAGAATTTGCTGCTATTTAATTGAGTTCATTCTTCACTCTACCAGTGAAATGTTCCCCGTGCCATTGGCTGCAAGACAAGCCCGAATCATGTTCGATCCACCCTCATGCTTAACAGTTGGAGAGGTGTTCTTTTTCATGAAATTCTGCACTCTTTTCTCTCCAAACATACCTTTGCACATGGCGGCCAAAAGATTCTATTTTAAATTCATCAGTCAACAGGACTTGTTTCCAATATGTATCAAACTTGTTTCGATGTTCCTTTGCAAACGTCTGACGCTGAATTTTGTGGACGCAGGAGAGGTTTTCTTCAGATGACTCTTCCATGAAGGTCATATTTGTGCAGCTGTCGCTGCACAGTAGAACAGTGCACCACCACTTCAGAGTCTGCTAAATCTTCCCGAAGGCCCTTTGCAGTTCAACGGGGGTTTTGATTTGCCTTTCTAGCAATCCTACGAGCAGTTCTCTCGGAAGTTTTCTTGATCTTCCAGACATCAACTTGACCTCCACCGTTCGTGTTAAATGCCATTTCTTAATTACATTACGAACTGAGGAAACGCTACCTGAAAATGCTTTGCTATCTTCTTATAGCCTTCTCCTGCCTAGTGGGCTTCATTTATTTTAACTTCGTGAGAGCTAGGCAGCTGCTTAGAAGAGCCCATGGCTCCTCATTCTTGCGACAAGGTTTGAGGAGTCAGGGTATTTAGAAAACTTTGAAATTTGCATCACTTGGTATTTCCTAACGATGACTGTGAACAGGCCAAGCCGTAACAACCTAATTTATGTCCGAGGCCTTGGTTAAAAAAAAAAAAATCTGAGAGCTGAATTCTCTTAAAATGTTGAAAAGAATGTTTCATCATTAACTTCATGACTTTTAGAGATCAGTTCATCTTCTACTCACTTGACTATTTACACTAACAGAAATTTTAACCAGGGGTGCACAAACATTTGCATGCAACTGTACATATTTCTACTTTAAATGCACGCAATTTGGTAAATTTATTGATGGCAAAACTCGTGGCAGTACGGAGGCTCAGAGAGACATTGGGGTTCATGTCCATAGGATACTCAAAACTACTGCGCTGGTTGACAGCGTTGTTATGAAGGCCTATGGTATGTTGGCCTTTTTCAACCGTGGTTGATTTGAAAAGCCGTGCGGTAATAAGACAACTATAAAGGACCTTACAGCCCAGTTGGAGTACCGTGTTCAGTTCTAGTCTCCTCACTACAGGAAGGATATCGATAATATAGCAAGAGCGCAGAGGAGATTTACAAGGATTATAACCGGTTTGGAAGCGCACACATATGAGAGTACATTGAGTGAACTTGGCCGTTTTTCCATGGAGTGACGGAGCATGAGAGGTGTTCTGATTGAAGTGATGAGAGGTATCCATCGTGTGGATAGCCAGCGGAGTTTTTTCCCCCAGGGCAGAAATGGCCAACACGAGTGGCCATATATTTAAGGAACTTTGCAGTACGTACAAGGGGGATAAGAGAGGTAAGTTTTTTCACACAAAGCGTGTTTGATGCGTGAAATACACTGCCAGCTAGTAGAGGCGGATGCAAAGCATCATTTAAGAGAATCTCAGGTAGGTACATTTAGCTTAGAAAAATAGAGGGCTTTGTGGTAGGGAAATTCTAGGCGGTTTCTAGAGTGGGTTACATAGTCGGCACAACATTGTGAGCTGAAGAGCCTGTAATGTGTTGTAGATTTCTATGTTTCTATGTAAAATACTGGAGACAAGGAAAATGGAAACCAAAAATGGCAATTATTGAAGCACACAACGTTTTGCAGAAAATATAGTCGAGTAAACTGCTGCATATACAAAATTAATTCCATGCAGATGCCCTCTGATCTGTGGAAGACGGTATATTCACTGTTTTCTCAAATTCATGCAGTATTGTGTTCATCTGAGGGTCCCATGTGTCGGCAAATTTGAAATGCATTAGAGAATAAGCAAATATCTGCAAGAATAATTCTAATATGTAATATTTTAATGATCGGATAGATTGTTGAAACGGGGTTTGTGATCCTTGGAATCCTCCGTCTTGCGACGAAAATATCTAAATATTCAAATAAAATCAAAGCTGTTGAAGACATAATCAATCACCCGGTGAAACACATTAACCCAAAAGTCGACTGTTTATTCATTTCCATAGGTGCTGTCTGACCTGCTGAGTTCCTCCAGCATTTACGTGCTTTGTCTGGGATTTCCAATATCACCAGATTTTCTCATGTTTATGTTCACATTCCTAGAACCCGGCGGTGCAGGAAAAGTAACTGATGAAGCAGTTGAATATGTCTCAGCCCAATGGTCAGATGTGAGGAATTTCTGCAGAGAAGACCTGGGCCTGGAATGATGAACGCTGACAAACACAATTGTTTTCAATTGTGCTACCGTTGTAGTGTCTTCTCTGTCGTTCCCGGTAAATGGAGTTTTATCTAAGGCAGGCAGGGCAGGGATAGATTTTATTCTTGGCTGATGAGATGACAATCAGCAGACACGGAATGAAGGCAATTTATTCGGAGGTGACTATAATCCCTTTGCCAGGCTGGATAGATCACAGTTCGGCAGGGTCCTGAATAGGAGATGAAGTCTGTTTCAAAAACTCGGTACTCCAGCTCTGCTTGTACTAACTTTTTTATTTCATTGCTCATGATCTCGCCGTCCAACTCTTCTTAAATTTTATTCCCAATTCCCCGCCGTTTTTAAACTTGGAGATGCCACAGTTACCTGATTTGGGCAGGTCACTGATTTAGATTTTGATCAACTATTTTCAAAGTTGTGATCCCTTCGCTGGTCCTAAAGAAAATATCACGTGTAAGAGAGAAAATAAAATCCCGAGGTCTGTTTATAATCTGACAATAGATTCTCAATCCATCTCAGCACATTTGATTCAAATCAGATGTCCTGAAATGTAATAATAGAAAGGTAAATATGACGTACAGACAATTAATCTGTGCATATATGTTACCTATACTGTGTTATGAGGTTATATGTCTTACGTGTGTTGTATTGCGTTGAATTTGACTCGTTTCTCCCATCACCCCTGCAGCGAATATATCCCAGATGAGAGCCACAGTCCGTGTATCACAATAAATGGCCGTTTGATCCTTTTCCCACTGGGCCTCAAATCATTGACCAATAAACAGTGAACAGAACAGCACTGGAACAGTTGTTTCAGCTTGCTGTGCGCGTGTTGAACATGATGCTAGTTCAAACTGTATGTTTGGCTGCATATGTTCTGTGTCTCCCGATGGACTAAATCGCCCAAGATAAGTATCCAACTTAATACTCTTTGACAGACCCACTGCCACCTTCTCCTTGGTATCAACACGTCTGAGAATATCAGCGTATCCCCTTCCTGATCTCGCTTTCCACCAGGTCCTTCTTCTTAGTGAACACCAATGCAAGGTATTCATTTTTAACATCACATGATAACTCTGGGTTCAGCAATAAACTACCTTCTTTGTCTTTGAGTGATTTTGTCCTCTCCTCTGTTCTTCACTCATGTGCTGTTTCTCTGCATATAACTGTCTGCCTTTTGACTCTTTCCACCACTGAACACGCCATCACTGTTTACCACAGTAAACTGTATTTTCTGAGTATTCTCTCTTTTACCCAGCCTCTCTATATCGTGTTGCAGAGACCAAATGTCCCATCACAACATTACGCTCATCACATTCTCTGTCATTGACAGACAGCCTTTGACCCCTCACACTTGGCCCCCTCGTCTGCGTGACTAAGATCGATTGTGAATAATGTACAGCCCTCACTTCACCCTGCTCCCTTAGACAGCCCATTACCACCCCAACCTCCGCCCTCTCCACCATGATTTTAATATTGATAGGGTGCAGTTGAGCGTCCGGAACTGACCCTGGGGATATTCTCCTGACAGGCCCCATGAACAGTTAATTCAGTTTCTGTCTTCTATGTGAAAACCAGCCTTTTATCCTTGTGAACTCGTCTTGTGATTTCTGGTGACATGCACCAGTCTTTCATGTGGCAACTTGTCAGAAGCCTTCTTAAAACCTAAGTCTCCCAAATCTACAGTGTCCATTGTGACATCTAGAAATACTATTTTCATGTTAATCAAACATGAGTTGCCTTTCACTCAATGATCTCACAGGGTCTGAAATTGGGTCAAAGATAGACATGTTGGTGAGGAAATCATTTGGCACACTGGCCTCAATCAGTAAAAGCACTGAGGATAGAGGTTGGGGTGTTGACTGACAGTTGTATACGATGTGAGGTCACATTGAAATATCGTGTTTAGTTTTAGTCACACTGTTACAAGATAGATGACAATAGGCTGATTACAAGGCAGGAAAACTTTACAAGGTCAATATTGGGACAAAAATGACTGAGTTATGAGCAGTTTAGGATTGTTTTCCTTGGAATGTGGGAGAGTATTATAGAGATGTATGAAACAATGAAGGTCACAAATAGTGTGAAACCACAGAGACATTTTAACAGGAATGTGGAATCAGGAACTAGAGGGCACCAGATGGTGAGAGGGCAGATATTGAATAGGAATCTGTTGCTCTACTTCTTGCAGTCAGACGGTGGTCAGTTTCGCACATGACGCCCACTGGGTCAAAGACCACTGACCCGAGTTCCCTGTGCTGCGCCAGTCTTTCAAGTTGTCCCCAGGTGTAGCCTGTGGTGGATGCCTCCTTTCTCAGCGATAAAGTCTTAGGAGGTTCTGCAGCTCTTGGGTTTTGTGGGGTTGTTTTGCTGGAGTGAGGATGTCTAACTCTACTGCATTGGCATCCGGGCTTCAGACAGTGCTGGATCTTTGAACATGTTCGGACACTGAGGTCCCTCTCCCGGTCAGCCTGCAATCATCTCCCTGCAATAACTGTAGGATCAAATACATTTCTCACAACACAATACATTCATTCACCTTGTCTCTACCCCTCATATATACCTCTCTCATATCTCCTCTCATTCTCAAACGCTTCAGGGAATAAGGGTAAAATGCCTTGAGATTATTCTTGATCCTGCTCACCAACGTCGTTTTACGTCTCTATTTTGGCTTTTCTAATCACCTGTTTGAGCAATTTTCTGCTATTTTTGTATTCAGTGAGGCTCCAGTCAGATTTAGCTTCCTGAGTCACTTTAATTGTGCTGTAGAAGGCTTTAGTAGCACCGATCTGCTTGTATATGCAGCTCCTTCATGTGACCATATTTCATTTTCTCCTCACAATCTGTTTTTACACTGAAACAAACGGTACCCTCGCCCTCCAGCTGCTGTGTCTAAGGACGGCGAGCTGCACTGTTCTTCGTCCCGGGGATGGACTGACAATACATTCACTGACCCCTCAAGTGTTTTTTTTTTTTTTTTTTTTTTTGTAGAGTGGAACATTATTCCTTATAGTTCTGGGAACAGTAAAACCAGGGAATCTTTCAGTTTGGGCCAGGAGTGTGAGAGAGTTTGACTAGAGTGCTGTCATTAAGTACTGTTGTGCCTATACCATTGGAAATTGGTGGATTTGCTAAGTTCAGGTGGAGCTGGAAGATGAGGGGCCGCTCTCAGCAGTCCATCACTCTGACTCTGTCTCATCCTCTTTCCAAGTCTATCTCTCCGCCCTTGCTTGGGCAGTTCGAGGTGCTGTGTATAAGAGGAGACAGCTGCCGTCGGTTTGTCACTGAGCATCCATCTGAGCCAAGCAGCATCATATTTGGTGGAGATAAAGAAGGTAAAGGACTGGGAAAAGGTGGAGCTGGCAACTTAAAGTGTGATTTGCTAATATACAGTGAAACATCAAACCAGCCATTTGCCCCCTGGCTCCTACTGGCACATTTCAGGCTGCAGCAGTACGTGCTGAGGGACACACTGAGGCTTGATGCTGCTATGCAGGGAGTTAGTGCTGTAGGACCAGAGAGTAGTGTGTTCATCCACTACTGAAAAATGAGGGGCTGGCTCGGTGAGGAATCCCCTCAATTATTGCAGCTGTAAACCATCCCTGAGTGTGACATGAGTGGCAGCAGTGTTACTGATTGATGTGTAGCAAAGTAATCGAGCACTACTCAAAGCATTGACTTTCAATGGAAACAATGAAAAGGCTTTGTATAATCTATTCTAGTAACTTGTATTGTGATTAAAGTTTGTTTTGTTAATGATCTGCACCCGACTGTGTACCTGTAGAATGATGTGCGTATAGATGTGAATAGTCCAGCTCTCATCAGCCTCATCAGAAGTTGCAAATCTGTATTTTAATCCATTTGCCACTCTGTGGCCCTCTTCCCCAGATGATCGGGGTCTCCCTGTGATCTATAATAACCTTCATGAACTGGCATTTAACTCTCTAATTTTCCTGACCCGATGCCGATTTTCACGTGGCTCAGGTAGTAATGGAAAGATTACCACCTTAGCTCTACGTTTTAATTTTATCCCTTACTGTTCAAATTCCCTTAGAAGACCCTCTTTCCTTATCTACCCATGTCGTCGGTACCAACATGAACCACCACCACTGGACCTTTCCCCTCCCACTGCCAGTTCCTGGACAGGGCAGTTAAGATGTCCCGAACCCAGGCACCAGGCAAGCAGCACAGCCAATCTGTGACGGTGCTACAAGTTCTTCGACCATATCCAGTATACATCAGTAAGCAGGGGCTACAGCATGCTCAGGTGTAACCTGCAGGCTAGTGGTGGGAAGGTGCGCCTCACATCTGTTTTATTTGGTCTATCTGCACGAAAATAATTCTGGACATTGTTCAGTGGAGTAGTGGATAAAGAACCAAAAATATGAAAAGAGGTGCAGCTTGTATTCAGTGATACAGATAATGGAACACACCACCGAACATAAAAAAATATCGATTCCCCATCACTTATAGCTTTTTACAGCTGCTTTTTTTTTCTGATCTTGCATACTGGCAATAATTGTGAAAGCATAATTGTTAAAACATTCCGCGTGCATGGAAACATACAGATAATGTAATTAAACACTCAAAAATATTTTGAAGAATGCTGCAAATGAAGGTTCAGATTTATGTTGTTTCAACCAGGCTGTGCACAACAAAAAAAGAGAATTATTTCACATCACAAATCAGATTAATTACAGTCAGAAATAGATGTAGTTAACCCGTTGTAGTTCAGCAAATGCAGAAATATGGGACACGCCACATGTTGGTATAAAATGAAAAGAGGACATTTTATTAATAAAGGTTCTGAAATAATTTTAATTGTTCCTCCAATAAGAACAACATTCCAAGGAAGATTTCTCTGCAGCTGGGGACAGATGTGTAACACAGACTTGATAAATCTGCCTGAAATCTCCACTAGTGACACTCATGCTCTTCTCACTGACCTCCTGGAGATCCACTCCCTGAATTGGAACTGCTTAACAGCGGACAAAAACAGACATATTGAGTGTTATGCTGGAATGTCCGAATGGTTACGGGCTTTGTATTCAATATGCAAAATACTCTGCGCTTTCAAAACACGTCTTTAACCACTCTGATGTTGTCATTGATTCTCCGGATCTCAGCTCACTGAACTGAGATGATGATATCACTGAAGGCGAAGCTGCCGAACTCATTACGATTCCACGCCCACCTTTGACCGTGATGATAATATTGTTGCCTCTGGAGCCTTAACACTGACCACAGTGGTAATGATACAGCGTGTCCTTGTCATTCCCAAGACACCCATATTTTAAATTCCTCCTCTCTACGTAGAATTCAATGTGAGAATTATGAAATGAGAGTTCCCTGCAGTCAGCTGATCTCGATCATGCAGCTCAAAGGCACCTATAAATGGTGTACATTACTGCTCCATTTGATTGCGGAACGAACAACTCAGGAGAAGAATTAGTCCAAATGCTGTTCACCTGCCGCTTCACCGCTAACCTCAAATACAGGATCACTGCCTCTCCCGCACACCGGCTTTTATCTTAAATGTACAACCGATGTGTCGTTTTTCTAATGCCAACAGATTGCAATTTGTTAAAATGTATCTGGTCTGGATTCTATGCAGATAAGTCACTGCACACCTGATTGCAAATTATATGAAATGAACACCAAAAGAAATAACTTGATACTTTGTTTCTCAGACTGGGTTCTGTTTTGTGATGTGTCACAGGGGTCAGTCCTGGGACATAAATTGTTGGAAAGAATATGACGCAGCTGTAAATCTGCCAACAGCATGCTGTCCTCAAAAACCGAGAGATCATGCGAGAAGGGGACAAGTGATAGAGCCCACCAAGAGACATATGACAAATCGGCAGGAGTTACATGCTTCGTTTGCTACGATGGGAGAGACTGCACAGAGAACAACTGTTGCCCTTGTGCTTCACCAATTCCCTTGCATTTGAATAAACTTTTTCACACAGCTGCTTGGAGTGTTCTTTCGTTTGCATGGAGTTGCCATGGTCCTTTCTGGCAATTCCCCACCTTACTATTTACCTCAGGAATTGGGCGTCAATCCCGTCGATTAATTTCCAATCATTCCCAGGTTCCACTAGCTACACAAACCTGCTTTCCATCAGAAAATGCAGGATTAAGAACACTACAAGGAGCTGCCAGTTCGTTGGTCGACTTTTGCCACGCCAACTGTCTGCGGTCAACCCCATCTCCCAGGCAAGCTACCGCGACCCCGCCTGTCCCGGATCCCCTCGATTTGTCCCGAGTCCCCAGAGAATACCGTGACCTGGGACAGATATTTAGTAAACAACGGGCCCTGTTCCTGTCTCCGCATCGCCCATCTGATTGTGCCTTTTTAACCTCTCCTGACCGGAGAGAGAGGACATGGAGACTTACATTAGCCAATCCCTCGCGAGGGGCATTATCAGACCTTATCCTCCCCGGTAGGCGCCGGTTCCTTCTTTGTACAAAAGAGGGACGGGTCGCTTCGTCCTTGAATTGATTAAAGAGGCCTAAACAGTATAACAGTTAAGGGTAAGTACCCTCATTAGTTCGGCTTTTGAACAACTGCATGGCGAAACTATGTTCTCAAAGCTGGACCTTCGTAACGCCTACCGTCTAGTCAGGATGAGGGAGGGGGCGAGTGGAAGTTGGCCTTTAATACACTCCTGGGCCACTCTGAATATTTGGTCATGCCGTTTGGCCTCACCAATGGTCCCGCTGTTTTTCAAGCCCTAATCAATGATGTGCTGAGGGATTGTTTTTAATCATTTCGCATCAGTTTACCTCGGTGATATCCTGATATTTTCTAGCAACCCCCAAGTACACGTTCACCTTGTCTGTCAAGTCCTCCAAAGACCATGGGAAAACTAGTTACTTGTGAAGTCGGTGAAATGTTACTTCCACGTTCCTTTGGTCAGCTTCCTGTGTTATATTCCTCATTTCTAGAGGAACAGAGTATAGGAGCAGGGATGTGATGTTGAGGCTCTATGAGGCGCTGGTGAGACCTCACTTGGAGTACTGTGGGCAGTTTTGGTCTCCTTATTTAAGAAAGGATGTGCTGACGTTGGAGAGGGTACAAAGAAGATTCACTAGAATGATTCAGGGAATGAGAAGGTTAACATATGAGGAAGGTTTGTCCGCTGTTGGACTGTATTCCTTGAAATTTAGAAGAATGAGGGGAGACCTCATGGAAACATTTCGAATGTTAAGAGGCATGGACAGAGTGGATGTGGCAAAGTTGTTTCCCATGATGGGGGAGTCTAGTACGAGAGGGCATGACTTCAGGATTGAAGGGCGCCCTTTCAGAACAGAAATGCGAAAAAAATTTTTTAGTCAGAGGGTGGTGAATCTATGGAATTTGTTGCCACTGGCAGCAGTGAAGGCCAAGTCATTGGGTGTATTTAAGGCAGAGATTGATAGGTATCTGAGTAGCCAGGGCATCAAAGGTTATGGTGAGAAGGCGGGGCAGTGGAACTAAATAGGATAAAATGGATCCGCTCATGATAAAATGGCGGAGCACACTCGATGGGCCGAATGGCCTACTTCTGCTCCTTTGTCTTATGGTCTTATGGTCTTATGGTCTATATCATTGAGAGCGGGCAGATGAGAGCAGACCCCGAGAAGATCCGGGAAGTGGAGGAATGGCCTTGGCCCACGACCCGCAAACAACCTCAACGATTCCTGGGGTTTGCGAACTTCTGCCGCCGATATATCAGAGACTACAGTCGAGTGGCGGCCACCATTACTCGGCTTACCTCGCCTACTACCCGCTTCTGTTGGGTCTCCGAAGCTGACCCGGCGTTCACCGACCTGAAGAGGCGTTTCACCACAACTGCCATCCTGGTCCACCCGGGACCCAGCCCGTCAATTCATTGTTGAGGTGGACGCCTCTGACTCCGGGATTGGAGCAGCCCTGTTCCAACCATCAAGTTCGGACGAAAAGCTTCATGTCTGCGCCTTCTATTCTCGCCGACTCTCCCCCGCTGAGCGGAATTACGACGTGGCGAATCTGGAAATCCTGGAGGTCCAACTAGCATTGGAAGAATGGAAGCACTGGCTGGAGGGGCTGAACAACTGTTTATGGTGTGGACTGATCATAAAAACCTGGGGTATATTCAGACCGCCAAAAGTTTGAACTCTCGCCAGGCCCGTTGGGCATTATTTTTTGGCCGATTGACGTTTCCCCTCACATACCGTCTCGGGTCCAAGAACGGAAAGCCGGACGCGGTTTCCCGCCAATACGAGTCCAAGGTGGGCACTTCCAGCCCGGGGTCTATCCTCCCACCATCCTGCGTGTTTGCCACCATCACTTGGGAGATGGAGTTCAAAGTAAAAGAAGCTCAACGGGACGACCCCGACCCCGGCAATGGACCCGGCGATCGCCTGTATGAGCCCGTTTCCATCAGGTCTCAGGTTCTCCAATGGGGGCTCACAGCTCGGCTCGCCTGTAACCCCCTTGCCTACTGTCGGCAAGCCAATTCCGATTCCAGAAAGAAACATCTCCTTGGATCCCATGCCTTCTAATTTCTGAAGAAGCCTTGCATGGGAAAACATCAAATGCCTTATTGATATCCATATGCATTACATCTATTGCTCTACCTTCATCAATATGTTTTGTTACATTCTCAAAGAATTTAATCAGGCTCGTAAGGCAAGATATGACCTTGACAAAGCCGTGCTGTCTATCCTTAATTAGATTATGTCTCTCCAAATGCTCATAAATCCTGCCTCTTAGAATCTTCTCCAACAATTTGCCGATCACAGACTCACTGGTCTATAGTTTCCTGGGTTATCATTACTCCCTTTTCTGAACAATGGAACAACATTTCCGGCCTTCCACCCTTCAGGTACTTTTCCCGTCCCTATTACTAATACAAAGATCATCACAAGAGGCTCCGCAGTTTCCTCCCTTTCTCCCACATTAACCTGGGGTATATGTCATCTTGTACCTTTCAAAAGCTCCAGGACATCCTCTTTCTTAATGTCTATGTGCTCAAATACTTCAGTCCGCTGTAAGTCAGGCCCATAAATGCCGAAGTCTTTTTCCCTGGTGAATAGTGAAGCAAAGTATTCATCAAACACCTCCGCTCCTCCGTCTCCATGACCACCTTTCCACTATCGCCCCTGATTGGTCCTATTCTCACACAGCTGATCCTCCTGCTCTTCACATACGTCTTAATATATTTGTATTATTATCATGGATCATTACTTTATTATTATTTGTCTGATAATCTCTGACCAGTGCTGCCCTTTTGATTTCTTCTTTCAAACTCTTTGTACACTCTTGATACAATTGAATGATCTCT
This sequence comes from Mobula birostris, assembly GCF_030028105.1. Lineage (NCBI taxonomy): Eukaryota > Metazoa > Chordata > Chondrichthyes > Myliobatiformes > Myliobatidae > Mobula > Mobula birostris. Next base: position 43,416,906 of record NC_092397.1, read on the forward strand.
GTACAGTCTTGATGCTATTTAATTCAGTGTCCTTTCCCTATTACTTCAGTCAATCGCTCAGCACCCCTTGCTGTCCAGGTAGGGTTCCTGGAACTACAGCCCTTCCTCCCTACGTATACGGTGATCCTGAGCTCTCACTACTTCACTCTGAAGTGCCTCTCATTTCCCCGATGCAGATGCACCTGCAGATTCAGTACCTTGAAAACCTATTCAGACTGCAAAAGGACCTCTTTGCTCCTATACTCAACTCCCCTTGTTATGAAGGCCAACATGCCATTAGCTTTCTTCACTGCCGGCTGTACCTGCATGCTTACCTTCAGTGACTGATGAACAAGGATACCTAGATCTCGCTGTATTTCCCCTTTTACTAACTTGACACCATTCAAATAGTAATCTGCCTTCCTGTTCTTGCCACCAAAGTGGATAACCTCACATTTATCCACATTAAACTGCATCTGCCATGCATCTGCTCACTCACCCAACCTGTCCAAGTCATCCTGAATTATCACGACATCGTCCGCTCATTTCACACTGCCACTCAGCTTTGTGTCTTCTGCAAATTTGCTAATGCTGCTTTTAATCCCTTCATCTAAATCGTTGATGTATATTGTAAATAGCTGCGGTCCCAGCACCGAGCCTTGCGGCACCCAACTAGTCACTGCCTGCCATTCTGGAAGGGACCCGTTAATCCCTACTCTTTGTTTCCTGTCTGACAACCAATTTTCTATCCATGTCAGTACCCTACCCCCATTATCATGTTCTCTAATTTTGCGCACTAATCTCCTATGTGGGAAAAGTGACCTTTGTCTCCTATGTGGGACAAAGTGTCCTTCTATGATGGGGGTTCTGACAGGGGAATGTCAGCTACTCCCACGGTTTCTATCCTGCTTTGGATTAGGTGTAGTCCCAGGGAGTGGGGTACAGAGGATAGGGTGGCGCTAATGTCCACCAAGGCTCACAAATGAGTGTCTCCTATTCTAAGGGTTACCATGTGTTGCGTTTCAGAGTCTTGGGAATGTGATATAGCCGCTCCCTGCACCACCACCTTCCCTGGGCCTCCCTATTCTGACGGAAAAGGGTGATTATAAGTAAAGGAGGGACCTTTCCTTGCATTTGACTCGGCGGGCTGCGTAGTTTCTCTAGCAGTGATGCTTCGACACGCCCCAGCCCAATGCCTCTTCATCCCACACTTTCCACGTATATCCTGGGACTTTCCCTTCTCTGTCCCTTACTACTTTCTCTTTCATTTCCTGCTCCCCGGTCTTGCCTATAGAACTGTGTTTTCTGTGCCTTAGGGCCATCTCGTGGCCCAGCAAAAATTCCCTCACTATCCATGTTTAGCAGTGTGGTAACTATCTCAGGCCAGGACATAGTCTGCCATTTCAAATTTCGCATTTTAAAAGTCTCAACCTGCTGTCGTAGAATGCAATTGAGGAGGGTCTGAATGGCCAGTGGTTTGTTTCCTTCCAACGGGACCCCGGCGTACTCCTCCCAAGTATTCCTGAATTGGACTCTAAAATCAGGGGCTCCCTCATCCTTTCTCTGCAGACATCTAGTAGCTTCTCCTAGATCCCCGTGCCGCGGCGCTGCTCTCATAATGGCTTCTTTTCCTCTATGTTGTAACCAGTGTGCGAGAGATTCATTGCCCTCATGATCATTATTAGGTCGCCAACCCTCATTTTCCCCAGATGGGTCCTGCACTGTATCCTTCAACGCGGCCAGGAACTACCATAGGCTCACTTCAGCGGGGTTCGCAAATCCCCCGGGAGAGGTTTATAAATCTCACACATTTTTTCCAGCCAATTAAGAAATTTAGCTGGTATTTTTACTGCGTTAGGTGTCACCGCTACCATGGCCCGCGCCTCTGCAGGGGTCCACAGCTTTAATACTGGTGTCTCCCCCATCATTATCTTTGGAGCTTGCTGAACTGGGTCAGAATCGGGAAAGGCAGGAGAGGGCGAGTGAAGTCGGGTTTGGCTTCTAGTTCGCATAACAGTTCCTAATCGTTCTTCTACCTAACCTCCCCCCACTGCCCCCCATTGTGCTTCAGGAGGTTGCTCCTCCACGGAAGCGGGCGGCGCTGCTTGTCCTTGTACACGGTCATTCTGCTAACGCAGGCAGCGACCAATTCTATTACCTCGTCCATCACTCCGTCCGGTCCTATGTTGAGAGCATAATCCCTGCTGGCCTGGGACACCATTTGGGGTATCTGGGGATATAGCGGCACAGGAGCGGGCGTGGTGGGATAGGTTGGCGGAGCAGTAGGTGTCGCGGGGCCCTGATTTTTAGGATACCCCGGTGTTTCGGGAGACATCTCCTTTCTTTTTTGCTTCGGAGGTCGGTGTCTTTTGGCTACCTCCAGCCATTTTTCAAAACACCCCATCATGTACTCAAAATCCCAATTATGGGTTTCCATTTCCGTTCCCCACGTCGCCCCACCAGGCTCGTATTAATAGAATTTAAAAACTTCTCCCGTACGGCCACTCTCCTTGTGACAGGCCGTAGAGATCAGTGCTAAAAGTTACTGCATATCGGTCGTCCCCTGTTTCCCGGATCACCGTATCGGCAGCTGATCCCGGGGGCACAAGAGGGTCTCCTACCTTCTGTCGAGCCTTCGTCACAGTTTTCATTCGCTTCTCCGTTCCCTTACTTACTTTCAAGGCACCTTTCGGTCTTGCTCATCGGGACTGGGTTGCAGAAGCAGTAGAAGCCGCTCGACTGCTAGAATTTCCCATTGTCAGCAAAATAGAGCAGTTACGCCGCGCGTTTCTGGTCATCTAGTTACAGCGCTCTCCGGTGTCAGAGTTACGTCAGCCCTCCCTTCTTTCCGTTATCTCAGTTCGGTAGCTACCCTTTCTTACTTTTCAGTCCCCCTTTCAGCTAGAACCTCTACTGTCCGCCCCCCTTTCAGCTGCGGCGTCAGAAACATTACGGCCGTTCCCCCTTACAGCTGGGACGCCGGTGCCTTTCCTAACTTGGAAAGTCCCCGCTTTCTGTTCGGGTTCTTTTTTCTTTTGAATCCTGCTAAGTTACTCCTTCCACTAATTCCCTTCTAACTTGAAGGGTGGTAGAGCAGTAAGAGGATTCCATCCTTCGTTGCCAGATTGTTGTGGAAAATGTATTACTCGGACACGAAGGGAGATCGCTTTTGAAAGTCTTTATTATAACATGATACGCATCATGGAGAGCTCAACCTCTTAAAGCAGAGTTCTTGAAACTCTTCCTGAGTACACAGACTTTTCTCGTTATATAGACATAGTGTATGTTATCAAAAGCTTCCAAGCATGTTTGCGAAATTCAGCGTGCAAGTAGATAATTCCTTTGCTCAATAATCTTGACTTTGCACAGTACAGAAAAAGGTATAATTAGGTTACTATTTCCTTACCTATTCGAAGGCTACTTCTGCCTGCAGCCTTGAAACAAGAACAATTACGCAGCACAACTAAAGAAGAAACAGAACATCATGTGATTATGCTTTGATTGCTCGTTTTCAGGCGAGTTTTGGCATTTAGCAGTCCTCAATGAGCAGCTTAAGGCTGCTGTGAAAAAAAAATCTTTAACCCCTTAGTAACTAGCTAGTAACAAATTTGCTTCCACACCAACAGCACTTTCTCTTTTCTATCAAAGTGCCAGAGAATATTCCTTTCCAATTAAATCTTATGAAACGTTACATATGACACCTCTAACATGTTAAACAAATTTAATACTTCTCATCATCCTAAATTCCTAAACATCCCCTCTCTTCTCCACTTTTGTCACAGGGACAGGGAACTCCGGAATTCTGACCGGCTGGACTGTAAGTGACTCTCCATGTCAGACATAGCCCTAGATAGTAACATCGGCTCCCTGACTACTCTCTATGATTCCTGGCCAATTCTGCCGTAATTTGCCTTCCACAAATTTACATCCCTTCACCTGTAGGTCCAGAATTATCCTTATTAAGAACCATCTGAAAACCTCTAGAATTATAATCGGTAGATCTTTCCCAATGAAACTCGAAACACCTCGCTGGGCTCACTTCCCAAGTCTAAGTCAAACAATGTCCCCATCCCTGGTGAAACATCTACATACTGTTTCTGGTAATCTTCCTGAACACAACTAACAATTATTGTCCCATCCAAGCTTCAGGTGGCAAGGTAGTCCTAGTCATCACCCTCTACATTTACGCTATTGTTTTTTACATCAGTCCATAACCTGCCGACATATCTGTTCCTTTCTCTTTCTGGTTATTGGAAACTCTACAATATTATCCGTCACAGAGATGTCACCTTTCCTATTCATGAGTTCTACCCACCTTGTCTTAATGGATGGGCCTCTGGAATGACCTCAACATTGCGACATTCTGCCTGATCAGCAGTACAGCTCCCCAACCTCTTTTAGCTCCCTCTGGATTACCTGAATCATGTAAATCCTGGAATGTTTAGTTGCCAGTCCTGCCTTTATTGCAGCCATTTCTCTGTAATGGCTGAATCACCGTGCCATGTACTAATAACGTCTCTAAGTGCATCTGCCTTAACTTTTCTACACCCCGCACTGAAATAAACACACTTATGATCTTCGGTGTTACTGTGCGCATTAACAAGGCCCCATATTGATTTCCTGTTGGTGTTCCTCAACCTCATCTCTACCTTCCAGTCTATTCTACTTGCTGACGTGTAGCTCTGAATTCTAACCCCACCTCAACACGCTGCCTGATAAAAATCATTAGCGTGTCTCCAGCAAGCTTCCCTGTGAGAATATTAGTTGCGCTTCAGCAACCCGTCCTGCATACACCGTCCCACCTATCCTGGAAGAGAGCCCAATGATCTGTGTTCCTGATGCCCTCCCTCCTGCAACAGACCGTGGCCTCACATTTAACTGTACCGATTTACCATTGTTTTACCTCGCAACCATGTGGCACCTGAAGCAAACCTGAAATCACCCGCCAGAGTTCCAACGTCTTAACTTTCTGCCCAACTCCCTAAATTCTCTTTGCCGGCCCTTGTCTCTCTGTTGGTCGTTCCAATAAGGACCATTACCTCTGGCTGCTCACCCTGCACTTTCAGAATGGCCCGTACCTTCACAGAGACTTTCGTGTCCCTGGCATGCTGGACGTAACACACTATCCTTCAATCTCACTCATTTCTACAGATACTTATGTCTGTGTCCCCAACTCCCCCACCCCACGCCCCACCGCGGTGAAAGTGGTCGCTACATGTGATTCATATCCTTCAAACCCTGTGTGCCCATGAGGGAGGAGGAGAAGATGGCGGAGCGATGCAGCGCGCGCGGCCTCTCCGGTGAATGATATCTGTTATCTGTCAAGTAGGGGACCGTGCACAATCCTGATTTGATGGAGAAAGACGTGAGGGTACGGAGGAACATCTGGAGAAACTGAGGGATATTGAGGGATAAAATCGGTACCATAGTGAATCAGAGTTGAAGATATGTGTGGAGCCAAAAGAGATTGGGGAGATTTTGAACAATTTATTTTCTTCTGTATTCGCTAAGGAGGAGGATATTGAACTGTGTAAGGTAAAGGAAACAAGATGGGTATTTATGCAAAGTATGATGATTTAAGAAGAGGAAGCACAGGCGCTTTTAAGGAATATATAAGTGGATAATTCTCCGGATCAAGATAAGATCTTTCCTTTGACCTTGAGGGAAGTTAGTGTCGAAATAGCAGGGCACTGACAGAAATATTTCAAATATCATTAGAAACCGGGATGGTGCCGGAGAATTGGCGTATTGCTAATGTTGTTACATTGTTTAAAACCGGTTCTAAGGGTAAACATAGCAATTATCGGCCTGTGAGTTTGACGTCAGTGGTGGGTAAATTGATGGAAACTGTCTGAGAAATGGTATATATATTTATCTGGATAGAGAAGGTCTGACTAAGAACACTCAACATCGATTTGTGCGTGGAAGGTCATGTTTGACAAATCGTATTGATTTGTTTTTGAAGAGGTTACAAGGAAGGTTGATGAGGTTAAAGCGGTGGATGTTGTCTATGTGGACGTCAGTAAGGTCTTTGACAAGGTTCCACACGGAAGGTCAGTTAGGAAGGTTCAATCGTTTGGAATTAATATCGAAGTAGTATAATGGATTGAGCAGTGGCTGAATGGGAGACGCCACAGAGTAGTGGAGGATAACTATTCGTCAGATTTGAGGCCGGTGACTAGTGGCGTGCCTCAGGGATCTGTATTGGGTCCAATGTTGTTTGTCATATATATTAATGATATGGATGATGGGGTGGTAATTTGGATTAATGAGTATGCAGATGATACCAAAATAGGTGGCGTTGTGGATAATGAAGTAGGTTTTCAAAGTTTGCAGAGAGATTTAGGACAGTTAGGAGAGTGGGCTGAAAGATAGCAGTTGGAGATTAATGCTAAAAAATGTGAGGTGCTACATTTTGGTATGACTGATCAAAATTGGACATACATGGTAAATGGTAGGGCATTGAAGAATACAGTGGAACAGAGGGATCTAGGAATAATGGTGCATAGTTCCCTGAAGGTGGAATCTCATGTGGATAGGGTGCTGAAGAAATCTTTTGGTATGCTGGCCTTTATAAGTCAGAGCGTTGAGTACAGGGGTTGAGATGTTATGTTGAAATTGTATAAGGCATTAGTGAGGCCAAATTTGGAATATTGTGTACAGTTCTGGTCACCGAATTATAGGAAAGATGGCAATAAAATTGAGAGAGTACAGAGGAGATTTACTAAAATGTTGCCTGTGTTTCATCTCCTAAGTTATAGAGAAAGGTTGAACAAGTTAGGTCTTTATTCTTTGGAGCGTAGAAGGTTGAGGGGGGACTTGATAGAGGTATTGAAAATTATGAGGGGTAGATAGAATTGACGTGGACAGGCTTCTTCCATTGATAATGGGGGAGATTCACACAAGAGGACATGGTTGAGATTTAAAGGGCAAACGTTTAGGGGTAAAGTGAGGAGGGACCTCTTTACTCAGAGAGTTGTAGCTGTGTGAAGCGAGCTTCCAGCAGAAGTGGTTGAGGCAGGTTCGATGTTGTCGTTTAAAGTTAAATTGGATAGCTATATGGACAAGAAAGGAATTGCGAGTTATGGGCTGGGTGTATGTCGGTGGAATTCGCAGAGAGTAAGAGTTCGGCACGGACGAGAAGGGCGGATATGACCTGTTTCCACGCTGCAATTGTTATATGGTTACATGGTTAAACTCGGGGAATCGTATCAAATGCCTTCCTGAAATCCATATACACTACCTCCGCCCCTCCACCATCAACAATGTGTTTTGTTACACCCTCAAAGAATTTAATGGGGTTGAACGGCCCTTGACAAGTCAAGCTGACTATCCTTACTCAGATTATGTCTTTCCAAATGCTGTTAAAGCCTGTCTCATAGAATGTCCTTCAACTACTTGTTTACGACCGAAATAAGACTTACTGGTCTATAACTATCTTTACTCCCTTTCTTGAGAAGGGAAATAACAATTACTATCTTCCAAGCATCTCGTACTTCTGTGATCCCTAGTGATGACGCAAATATTATCGCCAGAGGCTCAGCAATCTCGTCCCTTGTTTCCCACAGTAGCCGGGGATATATCTCTTTCGGTCCTGGAGACCTATGTAACTTAATACCTTTCAAAAGCTCCAGCACATCTTCTTTCTTAATGTCTGTACACTCAAGTGTTAATCCACTGTGAGTTATCTCCACAATTACCAAAGACTTTTCACTGGTGAAGCCAAGTAATTATTAATTATCTCCGATACCACCTCCTCATCATTGCATATGCTTCCACTCTCGCTTCTCATTGGTCATTTTCTCACACGGCTCGTCCTCTTGCTCTTCACATACGTGCCGAATGCCTTGAGGTGTTCCTTAATCTGGCTTGTCAAGGCCTTTTCATGTCCCCTAAACTTACTTCAAATTTCGACAAAACACAATCCACCATGACATTTAATATCCACCACTCCACCCACCGTCACCACAGTTTGTATATGTACTTTTACTCAGCACGACCTCCTCGCTCTGCTCCCCAATACAACTATTTATAAAGCTCATGACTTCATCTGCCCTAATCTACTGAAACAGGAAATGCTATGTTGCACTAGAAGACCTGGAAATGCTACTTTACGCTAATAGTGTTGATTTGTTGTTTAACAGAACTGCTGTCAGAGGAATTTCTCCTACCCGCAATCGTGATGTAAATTCATAGCTATGAATCGTATCCGATCTCACTACATCATATTATATTCAATAGGGCTGAATGAACAACATCATTTTGCTCCATTTGAAGGCAGATTTTCAACTGATAACGTAGCCTTTCCAGAGGTTCGGTGTAGCACGCTGAACATTGCCAGGGTTTCCTAGTCAGTTTTTGACCTTAAAGATATTCAGCGAGCACAATTCACCAAAGGCGTCACTTGATTTGGGGTGACAGCCTGAGGACCTCGCTTATAAAGTGCTACACCCTGAAATTGACGTTATCAGACCTTCGGTCCACAAACCAATGGTTAGATAGTGAGAACACAAGTTAACCACATCAGCTTCCTTTCTAGACCAAAGTTCAGCTGTATGACATGTCCATTGGCCTCTGGATACCATCGCTTCTGAACATAGAACATAGAACAAAACATTGAACAATACTGCACAGGGCCATATCGTTAGACCTTCAAAGTTGTCCCGAATCAGAGACAACGTAATTCAACAAAACCCCAAAAACTGATCCCTTCTACCTACAGAAATTCAATGTACCTTCTCTTCCTCGTTATCACGTACCTGTCAAAACGTCTCTTAAAAGCTTATACTACCATACCACGTGGCGCATTCCCGGTATCCACCACTTTCTGAGTGAAAAAGTAAGCCCTCACATCTCTTTTTAACCCACCCCGTTCACCTTCAATGCATGCCTCCAGTTTTAGACATTTCTGACCTGTATAAAAGATACCCCATGTCTACTCGATTGTGCTTCGCAAAAAAGTGATAAACCTCTGTAAGATCTCATTTCAGGCTCCGCACCTCCAAGAAAAAAAATTAAGTTTGTCCAGCTTCTCATGAGAACATATACACTCTAAACCAGACAACATAATGGTAAACTTCTTCTGCACCCTCTCCAATGTCTCCACATCTTTCCTAAACTGAAGCGACGAGAGCTATATGCAACATTCCAGCAGTCTCTTCTGGATTAGTGTCCTGCCAAAATGAAGACCAGATCGGGCCACGTTAATCAGCACAGAGGCACCGAAGGGCAGACGTGAGTTTATTACATTGCAGGATTTATAACAGGAAACAAAGACTTACCTACAACCTGGAGTACTACATGGCATGATGGTACAGCCATTACAGAGATCTGATTGAGAGGAGACAGGACAGTTACCAAAACATTGCAGGATTCAGATGATTCACACCGTCCAGATGGGGGTAAAAGAGGTTCGGGGAGATTCACTACTGTTCAGATAGTATGTCACAAGGTCAAGGTCATTCTAGAAACTCATCCAGTCAGACAATGCGGATAAAACTCAGTAGTAAAGAAGGTGCAGTCACTGTGGCGGGATTATACTGTAGCCTTCAATAGTTAGTTAGAGAGAGAGGACCAGACATGTTAGCATGTTATGGGCTGACGTGAAAACAATAGTTCAGCAACAAAAGGCTTGGAAGGGACATTATATATAGTTGTATTTGGGAAGGTTTCCGAAACAGTACGTAGACGATGATTACGTGCAATATTAAGACAAGGTTGACTTAATATTGGGAAATGAGCCAGCCGAGATGACTTGCATTTCATTGGGAAAGATCTAAGCTTTAACGATTTAAAGATGGTTATACGGGCACTTGCAGGAGGTTGAATGCAACTTTGGGGAAGTTTAATTACAAGAGAATTGGTCAGGAATTTTAGAGAGCAGTCTGTAAGCCGCTGTTTCTGGATAAGGCCAGATCTGATATGTGACAGTTACTTACAGTCCAGCCGGTCAGAATGCGGGACTTCCGAATCCCTGTGAGGAAGGTAGAGAAGGATGGGCACATTCAGCACTCAGGGTGATGGGAGATATCGTATTTGATTAAAAAAATATTTGAAACTAAAATTGGACAGAATCTGGGAGGAATATTCACGAAGCACAAACACTGTGAATTAGGGGAGAGAACGATGGCCTGGAAATATCCCAGTGAGGAGGATCAACGAAAGTCCCAAGGTAAATTATGCATTCACAAAAAAAGACAGTGCATTGGTGAGAGGCCAGGAGCACTCTAGGACAAATGAGGGGGTTACAGCTGGGGCCACCATTGCATTCACTGGTGTTCAGGATTGGACGGACGTTGAGGAAAGCGAGATCAGGATTTGAGTATGATGATATTCTTACACGTGGTTACACTAAGTAGGAAGTGGTGTTCGGTCACTGAGAGTATTATGGTGGGTAACTCCTTTGGGGGATTCACTCTTCTGTGGGACACAGACCACATGCATGTAAACATGATGTTTAAATTGGCATCATAGTTAACATACAAACACTAAGCTGAGGGCACTGCTCCTGTGTTGTACTGCTCACGGCTTCTCGGTCAATGATTATAGGCCCAGTAAGCAGAAGATCAAAGGGGCATGTGATACAACTCTTATTTCTGTATTGACTGTGGTTCTCATCTGGGACACACTGCCTGTAGGGATGGTGGGGGCAACCAGACAGAGCATTCAAAGAGGCACCGATTAGGACGTGAAGAAGAAATAAACTGCGGAGCTTTGGGAAGAAAATGGGGATCTGGATATTGGGAATGTTGTGCCAGGAATTAGTATAGACTCGATAAAACGGCCTGGCTTACCCCACGGAGGCGAGGACAAGAAGAGATAATCACCAAAGAACGACAGACAGTTCCATCTCTGCTCCGGGATAGCTCCGAGTCTCAGTTGGGCCAGCAACCTCAGCTGGCTACGGGCACAGCCATTCCCTACCTAGCTCGGAGTGACTGGCAGCACTGACCTGGTTCAGGACACAGCCGAATTCATACTGCAAAGACAGCTCCGATTACCGACAGCAAGGCTCCATGAAGTGATGGTTCTCCAACACGGCCTAAAAATGACAAGTGGCCGCTCTAGCCTTCCACCGGCAGGTTGTTCCCAGGGGATCTTGACATGACAAACCTGCAGCCCACACTCAACCCCAAGGCTGCTTATATTCCAAGCCCCAGGATGGGAATCATGTGCCTATGATTAACTCAACCAAAACAAGGGACAGCTGGAAGACACGGATTCTTGAGTCCAAGGACCGAACCGTGAACCGGAATTGTGATTTCACTGACCGGACCATGACCCTTATGAAGTATAGTCGCTGTCTTGCTTTCTTTATAACTGTAAGGATATGTTGGGACCAGGTTAGGTCTTCAAAGATCTGTGGGTAGCACGGAAGGGGACGGACTGGCCGCAATATAGACACTCCCCGCTCTCAATCTCCGGAGTTGCTCTGTGGGGGAAAGACGGTTCAGTCCCAGCTGCATGGGTTCTTCTCCTGGGGCGGTGGAAGAGGCCCAGCTGGGAGGTATTCTAGGAACAGGAGGAGAATCGAGGCTTGTGCTTGTGGGAGACCGTAATGAATGCCGTCGAGTGGTCAAAGGAGGTGGACGACCAGTTCTTTCCCTTTGGCATTTTCGAACACGATTGTCCAACCTGGTGGCTAGGGAGAACAAGGAATCCAGGCTGTTGGTGTCATCACTTGCTGCGAACTCGGCATTCACTATGTCGCTGAGACCATTCCGAAAGAACCCTTGAAGTGCCTCATCATTCCACCCCGAGTCGGCCGCAACGTCCGGAACTCCATGGAATAGTCGGCAACACTGCGTGTGTGCTGATGGAGAGTGATTAGACGTTGAGCGGCATTTTTACCACGGACGGAGTGGTCAAAGATCTTTCTCATTTCCATGATAAAGGTCGGGAAAGAGGAGCAGGTATCTGGTTGAGTATCCCAAACAGCTGTAGCCCACGCTAAGGCACTGCCACTGAATAACCCCGTAATATGAGCTACCTTCGACTTATCCGTGGAGTACATGAATGACTGCTGGTCGCACACCAAGGACGATTGCAGAAGGAAGGCCCGACACTTCTTCAAATCCCCAGCATAGGATTCTGGTTCAGGAACGTGCGGCTGTCTTGGCGAGGATGTTACTGACACGTATGGGGTTGCCTCTACAGGCTGTCTGGGCTGGTTACTCAGGGTTCCAGGAGTGGTTGCGGTAAAATGAGTGAATACACCGTCCACCTGGTCACCGATCACCGTTACATTAGCAGACAGGGAACGGACGGTCTCCATGACATCCTGGAGAGTTGATCGTGCAGACACAGTAGGGAACCCTGTCTGGCGAGGTCTTGTTGCGGGGTATCCGTGTCCGCTGGGTCCATTGTGGCCAGATCGTTCTGTTGCAACGAGCGAATGAAGCGAACCCAAATGCAGGACACAGGCAGGAAGATTGAGTTAGGATACGTATGCGGACATGAATGTTGAACAGCAGATAGGAGGGATCTTGACACGGAACCTTGACACAGAGAGACGGAGTTTCAAAGGCAAACCTTGAAACTGGAACAAAACTTAGAACACACGGTCCTTAAACGCCGGGAAACGTTAATTAACATACAGGCAAAACCAACAATCTGGTGAATAGTGGCTGTAATGCCGGGGTTCTTATGCTGTAGGTCTTGATTGAAACCAGGTGTGTCACCATCAAAGAGAATTAGAAGTAGTTGGGAAATTATCGGTCTGAATCGTGAGATAATGAATGGAAATTAGGAGAAAATCAGGAAATTAAAGATTGAGGCCGTGATAAAATACTGACTTGAAGGGGGTGAGTAATTATGCAATCAATTATGTTGTGTTAAATAACTGTAATGAATTTAGACCAATTTGTAGAAATTTGTTTTCAGGGTCCTTTCTCTTGCTCAGTGTCAAAAAAAGAAAAAAAAAACAAATGTAAATTCCTAACTTCTACAGACAAAGACACAACCAATGAAGGCACGTATGTCACAAGTATGTGGGTGTTCATTCATGTGATTCTTATCCTTCTATTTCCTGTATATTCAAGTGTGTTCTAATAGACTCTTTGTAATGAAAAATGTTTTAAAATTCACTCTGTATTCTTTTTTGATTCAGCACAGGATATTTACATATGTATTTGCAAACCAAGGAGACAGTGCATGCGTGTTAAACAAAACACTTTATAACAACTCGTGCAATTTCAATACAGAACGGCAAACAAATGTCACTCAGACTGCTCTCTCTCTCTCCCTCTCTCTCTCTCTCTTTCTTTCTCTCTCCCTTGCTCCTCCTTTGGGTTTCCCTTTCTCGCTTTCTCTTTTTCTGTCCCTCTTTCTCTCACTCACTCGTTTTCCGTCTCTTTAGGTTTTTCTCTGTCTAACTGTCTTTTTCTGTCTAGCTCATTCTCTCTCTCTCTCTGTTTCTCTCTTAATCCCTCTCACTCTTCTCCCTATCTTGCTCAGTCTCTTGTTCTCTCTACTTTCCTTTTCTTGCTCTTTTTCTCTCTTTCTCTCAACACTGTTCACAACTTCAGCTCCAGCCGTGATCTGCCCTGGGACAAATCTCTGTTTCACCCTTGGTCCAAAGAAGATGCCGCTTTGTCTACCCTCCAAACTCCCGTACACTGGTACATTTCCATCTCGGTGGGACCAGCTGCACCTATCCGATCTCGGATGACCGTCAACCCAGACAAGCATGTTTTTCACCTCTTCAACTATTAGAGCTGCACTTGACTCTCTGACAACATTGTTGTACACTGGTTGTCTTGAACTTCAAAACAATCCCGCTCCAAGCTAACCCTGTTTTGCTTCCAGACTCCCATTTTATTTCAGCAGAAGCCAAGGAGGAATCACAGTTAAATCTTTCCTTACAGAAACACCTTGGTAGGAAGGTAGAAACACTTAACACTCTTTGTGCAATTTTAAACTGTCCCTGGTACCCCTCCACCTGTAATTTCCTCCAGCGACATGAAAGGTTGTCGTAAGTGGGCGCTGGTGGTGGACCCAAATGCAAGGCACATACACTGACGTACTGGGAACGGGACTTGGAGTGTCAAGAAGGCAAGGGAAGCAGGGTTGAAAGGATTCTAGGCATGGACACACACCCTGAACGAGACAAGGACACCGGCCCTGGGATAGGACTTGGACTGGGGGCGTCGAACCAGACGCGGAACTTGAAACAAGGAGCCTTGACTTGGACTCCCAGCTAGAGACTGGACAGGGACCCCGATCATGGGTCTTCACTGGGGCAGGGAATCCCGATCCAGATGAGACAGAGAAATAGTACAAGGAATACATGGACAATACGTTGACATGGACTGGAAGAGGCTCTAGGACGAGGCTCGGACAAGGACAGGTTCTTGGGTGTGATGAGAGACTTCAGGACTGGACGAGGATTTTCCAGCACAGGACGACGTACTACAGCACTGTGCTGGGCGTGGAACTCCGGATTCGGCTTTGACTCTTGTATTGGACGAGGTACTCCTGGACGGGACGTGCCTCCAGGTCCCGGATTGGCTCGGCTATTGGTCACCTGTCCTGGGCTCGGCCCTTCGACTGGGCTCGGCTCGGCTCTTGTGTACTTGGACTGGGCTTGGCTGGGCTCTTGAGCCGGGTCTCCTTCCTGGGGTTGTGTGGGGATCCAGGAGTGCCCCTATTAACTGTTTATCATTTATCATTGATGGTTTGTTTGGACAGGAGAGAGAGACCACGATTGACGGTTGGACTGACACGGGAGTTAACTTTGGAGTTTCACTTTGGAGATAAAAAGTGAGCAGCTCGAAGGTTGCTATGGTGACCAACAAGACATTATTGATGTTACTTCCAAGGACTTGTTGCCTGCTCGCATTCCTTTACAGACGATGGAAGGAGGGACTCTTTGAATGACAGGTGATGCTCAGCCTGGTGAAATAAATGGGAGATCAGATGATACAGACCTCAGACACATGATCTGGACACCGACTGAGCATTGTTGTGCCGGCAGAGAAAGCGAGTTTTGGAGGATCGATCAGGCGGATCGATCCAAATTGTTATTCTAGCGGTGAAGAAGGTGTTGACTGGTGGGGAGTTATCTGTGTGTCCACCGTTGCCGGGGTGATAGCTCCACCACAGGAAAACCGGTCCCCCTGGTTAAAGTCACAATGGGTGACTTGTCAAGGATTTCAGAGGACGACGAGAAGATCGACGGCATCAGCTCAGCTGAAGATTCAACTCACTTTCTCCCTCTCTCTCTCCATCACTACTCAACGAAATACCACGAACTAAACTGAATTGAACTTTTATAATCATTGCTAACCTGTTTGATACATCTACATTTATATCACTGTATTGCGTAGTTGCTAATGAATATTAGTAGTTTATAGCAATACGAGACTCCAAAGTGTTTTCCATCTCTGCTGTTTCCTTTATCCCCGTCACGGGGTATGTTACTGGCCTCGGAGCCGGGACTCCTTCTGGAGGCTCGGAGCCGGGACTCCTGCTGGGGTCTCCGAGCCACCGGAACCCTTCCAGGACACAGGGCCAGGAAGCTTTCCAGGAAGCAAGGCCGGGCTCATTTAATGAACGCAGGGGCCGTGATGCTTTTCAGGGCGCAGTGTCGGACGCTTTTTAGGATGCAGGGCCGGAGTGGCTGCCGAGGGAACCTACCGTGGTAAACACCGAGGGAACTTGCCGTGATAACTGCCGAGGTACTTGCCGTGGTAAATGCCGAGGTAAGTTGCCGTGGCAACTGTCAGGGATACAGAAGGAAAGGAAGGGAAGGGAAGGGAAGGGAACAGTCCGGCAGCCAGAAGATGAATCCTGAAACTATTTGTTTAAGTCAGCCCAGACATGAATCAGCTGCCTCAACAGAAACTGGGAAAGACCGGAAAACCTGGAATAGGGATCATTGGACCGGACTGTGAACCTGAAAGCGGTCTTCACGGACCGGACCATGACAAAGGTATGTCCTCTCGTGTTAACCAACTTCCACCCCGTGAAAAGGCGCTGCGTGTCCATGATATCCAATCTTTTTTTCTCTCTTGTATACCTCCGTCAATTCTGCAGATGCTGGAAATTCAAGCAACACACATCAAAGTTGCTGGTGAACGCAGCAGGCCAAGCAGTATCTGTAGGAAGAGGTGCAGTCGACATTTCAGGCCGAGACCCTTCGTCAGGACAATACTCCAAGTATGGTCTAATCAGAGTTTGATAGAGTTATAACATCACCCCGCAGCTCTAAAACTTAGTCCCACGACTAATGATGACCAGCACGTCCTAAGCCTTCGTACCCACAAATTAACTTGTATGGAAATGTTTGAGGAGTCCATTCCTCTCTGGACAAGTTAATTCCAAATTCAGGAAGCCAATGTTCCATCGATCCAATGCCTCCAGAATTTCTGAATGAATCTATCACGGGGAATCTTGTCAAGGGCCTTCGTAGCTTCCATATACACAGTATCCACATGACTTTATTTTTTTCACCTCCTAAAAACAGTAATTCAGCTGCGTAAGGCAAGTCCCGCACCATCTCTCCCCACCCTTTACCTCGCTCGCTCTTTCTCAATCTCTCTCTCGCTCAAACACACAAACACACACACACACACACACACACACACACACCCAGACAGACAGAAACACACACACGCAGACAGACAGACACACAAACACACATACACACGCACACACACCACACACACAAAGACAAACAGACACACACAGACAAACAGACACACACACACACACACAAACACACACAGACAGACACACAAACAGAGCTACAAGTAAATGTAACGGTATTTTGCCGTCATTTGTAAACCAGTTTAAATTCTGTTAAAGGAAAATAGTTCAAGGTGGCAGAGAGAAGGAGAGCCTATGGTTGGAGAAAGAGGAGAAACAGACGGTGAAGGAAAGGACTGGCAATGATGGGACCAAGAGTAGTTGATACCGACGAAAACATACCCCATGGTCAGGCAGTTTTGTCAGTACCGGGAAGCGGGGGAATTGGATCGCCTCAAGCTTCATTTTAATCGGACGAGACGTGGGATTCTAAGGATATTTCTCTGGGATGGTGAGTCCAGTGATCAGTTGTAAATAGTTGTTTTGTATCTCTAAGGCAACACCAACAAAATGGAAAATACTAAACAATCGACATTTTGGGCCGATACCCTTCATCAGGATCTGATTTTGTGTGTGTTGTTTTGTATTTCGAGCATCTGCAGATTTTATTGTGTTTGCTTTGTAACTCTGTTCATCATTTTGCTTCCATTTACCCACAAGTGGAGGCATAGAATAGGGAGCATGACGGCACTTGAAATGTAAAACTTTGCAGCATTTACTTCTAACGTTTAAAGAGTTTCAAAATCCGATCCATTGGATATTTCGCCGCATTCTTTAGTTCCTCTCGGAATTTGCTCTGAGTCAGGGCGTAAATACACGTGTTGGTGCAGGAACTGAGAATCTGCAGCATTCCCGATGTGCGTTGTGTGATGTAACGGGGATCCGTGACAGAATCAACAAAACTAATTGAAATCCGTCTGTAGATATAAAATACCACCTGCGTTATCCACAGAAATATGAAACTACCGGTTATGCTGAACAGCAAAATGATGGATTTCCGTCGGTTTTCTATCTCCCGGTCCTTGCCTATCTCTCCGCTCTTTTGTCCCCGGAGCCCCCTGCGAGCTCGACTGGCCGCTAGAATCCGCCTGACAGTCAGAATATTGAACAGTAAAATCAGAAAAAATGGGACGCAGGGAACTAAAATGCGGTGAAACATCTCAAATACCGCCCATGAGGGAGATTTTTTGAAGCTCGGTGTACGAACACAGTCCCAGGGAACACCGTCAATTATTTCTCTCGGCCCGCATACAAAGAACCAGGGAACAGTCTCCAAACAGGCCAGCACACTCACTGTCCCGATAACCATAGCCGCCGTTCTCTCGGTGCAATATTTTCTTTTCAGCTTCTCATAGCAAATAAGCAGAAATCGATCGACGGTGAATGCGACAGTCAGCCAGACTGAGGACGCAGTGCTCGCAAAAATCAACCAAGTACGGGTTCTGCACACAGGAGTGATGAAAACAAATGATCGTGGAAAATAAATCGAAGCAGTCCACCTTAGCAACGGATCCGAGATAACGACCAGGAGATCGGCCGCTGCCATTCCCACCAGGTAGTGAGTGACACATTTGGAGAGACCGCACTTTCCCCGGGACAGGATCACAATCGCAACCAAGTTCGCTGAAAAAGAGACAGGAAACACCAACTTGAGAAAATACTGAGCAGAAGCCAATGCAGCAGTCTGAAGGGATGAGGGGATCCTGTAATATTTTCCCTTCATTGATGAATTAAATTCAGTATGATCTGAATACTGATTCCTTACTGATGACTGAAATGTAAAGTGACAGTCGATAGTTTGATTGTGGCACCTAACTCAGACAACCGTTGGCATCAAAAGCACACAATCAATTTGTATAATCTCAGGCTGTATCAACTGAAAATTTGCAAATACAGTGCATCTGCTACAAGACCAACAACACAGAGACCCGAACATCTTAAACAGCTGGGAGAACGCTGCCTAACCGGCTCATTTCCACAGATGTTGGCAGATTCCTTAAATCCATGCAGCGGTGTGTATTTTGATCCATTTCCCAGACTCCGCAGTTCCGGTGTTTCTATTCCATTCCTGAAGTGCAGAATACCAGGACTGCGCAGGTGACAGTAGAAATCAGCGACAAAAAAAAAACCCAGAAACATCGGAATTAAACATCATTTCCCATCAATGGCAGCTGACACTGCGGCTTACCGGGAAATCCAAAGGCTGAAATAAAAGGATAGTAAACGTCTTCTATCCGCCAGATGACTGGATACACCATTTCAGTGAGAATCTGTTATTTCTGTTGCTCCTGTATTCGCAGCTCTGGCAGACACTCTGAGCTGATGCTTTTAAAACGGCTCTCATTTATGCAGAGGACCAGTTTCCATAGATACGGTTATACACTTCACTAACTTTCTCAGTTATAGTTTCTTGAACAAACACTTTAATTCAACATCATTGTTTGATGTATATATTGATCTGATTGAAGAAAAATACATTAAAGTTCTTGGGCATTACCTCAGCAATGTGTATGCTGGAAATACTTTATACTTTATACTTTATTGTTGCCAAATAATTGATACTAGAAAGCACAATCATCACAGCGATAATGGATTCTGCGCTTCCCGCTCCCTGGATCACAAATATTGAATATTAAAAATATTAAAAACAGTAAAAATTAGTAAATATAAAAAAAAATAAATTATAAATCATAAATAGAAAATACATAAATGGAAAGTAAGGTAATGCAAAAAAAAAAAACGAGAAGCAGGTCCGGATATTTGGAGGTTACGGACCAGATCCGGGTCAGGATCCTTTCAGTAGTCTTATCACAGTTGGAAAGAAGCTGTTCTGAAACAGTGCTTTATCATGGAGCAGCTACATTTTCAGATTGCCTCTGTTTGGTGCCTAATTATTCATCTTACAACAAAACCAGAGACACTGAACGATCCCTAGCTTCTGTCCCTGCAGTTTCCCATATCGAACTGTCCTTTAGTCTCTCTCTCTCTCTCTCTCTCTCTCTCTCTGTCTCTCTCTGTCTCTCTCTCTCTCTCTCACGCACACACACACACACACACGCACACACACACACACACACACACACACACACACACACACACACAGATTTGAACAAAGATACAATAGAGAGACCGATGTCAGAATGGAAACGGTCAAATCAGCACGTTGATAATGTACAAATTGGAGATAACCTGCAGGTGCTGGAAATCCAAGGCAACACATAGGATTTCCAGCATCTTTTCTTTAAGCCGTATCTCGGGTGATGATGAGTTTGCGTACAGAGAGGAAATTAAGAACCTGGTGGCATGGTACGAGGATAATAACCTCTCCCTCAACGTCAGCAAGACGAAGGAATTGACTGTTGATTTCAGAAGGAGTAGCGGACTGCACGACCTCATTTACATCTGTGGTGCGCAAGTGGAACAGGTCAAAAGCTTTAAGTTCCTCGGGATCAATATCACAAATGACCTGTCTTGGTCCAACCAAGCAGAGTCTACTGCCAAGGAGGCCCACCAGCGGCTTTACTTCCTGAGGAAGCTAAGAAAATTTGGCCTGTACCCTAAAACCCTCACTAATTTTTAGGGATGCACCGTAGAAAACATTCTTCTGGGGTGCATACAACCTGGTATGGAAGTTGTCCTGCTCAAGACCGAAAGAAGCTGCAGGAGATCGTGAACACGTCGCACCACATCACACAAACCAATCTTCCATTCTTGGACTCACTTTACACCGCACGCTGTCGGAGCAGTGCGGCCAGGATAATCTAGGAAGCGTCCCACCCAGCCAACACACTTTTCGTCCCTCTTCCCTCCGGGAGAAGGCTCAGGAGCTTGAAGACTCGTACGGTCAGATTTGGGAAAAGCTTCTTTCCAACTGTGATAAGACTGCTGAACGGATCCTGACCCAGATCTGGGCCATACCTTCCAAATATCCGGACCTGCCTCTCGTTTTTTCTGCACTACCTTTCCCTTTTCTATTTTCTATTTATGATTTATAATTTAATTTTCTTAATATTTACTCTTGATTTATACTCCAGAGAGCACGAAGAACAGAATCAAATATCGCTGTGATGATTGTACGCTCTAGTATCAATTGATTGGCGACAATAAAGTATAAAGTATAATACTATGAGCTTGTATTTTCTTTAGCAGCTTCGAGTGTGGTGTCTTATCACCCGTCTTTTGAAAATCTAAGTAAACATCATCCACTGACTAATTTGTATATACTCACTGGTAATTCGTCATATACACCCCTCACTCATCCTTACCCAACTGCCAAAGGAAATTGACTCACACTGTCTACTTATCATATGCCTTTTGTAAATTGATGTAAATTGATCATTAATCAGATCTATTTGCAACCTCCATCCTTTCTGACAGGATTCCGACAAAATTGTTGATGTGAGTGTTTGAGAGGGTGGACAGAGAAATTCAACTTCCTTCTGGCTCTGTTGAAGCACAAATAACGTTGTCTTCATCTTTCAGACTCATTATATTGATTTCCACATTTCTTCATGTGATATGCCAAAGTTGAAGTTTCGATGTTTGTTCTCGCTTTGGAATCATCATTAAGCTCGGAGTCAACATTAAGGTGAACGTATTTTAATAAGCACAGTACAATAAACATTGGAACAAATCAGATAAAGCAGCACTAAACTGCAGAAGCTGGGATCTGAAATATAATCAAACACAAAATGGTGGAAATGCTCCACAGCTTTTGAAATCGACTAAATAAATGGTAGACGGCCTAATGTCAGATATTACTGTAATTCATTGATACAGATCTCTCTACTTCTCCAACCCAATTAAGACACAGAACCTGCAAATTCAAGACTATCTGCTTTTTTTTGGACAGCGTCCCTAATTGGTTAGCAGATTTGGTGGTGATTGACTGATTCAAATGATATTTCTGTATTTGATGGAAATCTAAATGAACACCTCATTTATCGAGCAGCAGAAGTTATTCAAAAAGATTCGGAAATAATTGTGCCAGCAGAATGGAGCTAGTATGGCGGGCAAGCAGCTTATATCACCAAAAGATATAGAGCAGAATTAGGCCGTATGGCCAATCGAGTCCGCTCCGCCATTTTATCAAGGTTGATCCATCGTTACTCTCAGTCCCAGTCTCCTGCCTTCCCACCGTATCCCTTCACACTCTGACCAATTAAGAATCTATTAATTTCTGCCTTAATTATACCCAATAGCTTGGCCTGCACAGCCACCTGTTGCAACAAACTCCACAGATGCGCCACTGTCTGGCTATTGAAATTGCACTATTTCTCCATTTTAAAAGGAAATCCCTCTATTCTGAGGCTGTGTTCTCTGGTCTTAAACTTCCCACCAGCAGAAGCAGCGTCTCCACATGCACTCCATCGAGGCTTTTCAAGGAGCATGACATCACACTCTCTGGTACTATTCGATCTGATACTTCTTTACTCATTCTTCAAATCTCTCTAAGACATTCTGTAGCCTTTCTGCTTCCCAAAGCTACTTGAAATTCCATCTATCTTCGTATCATCCGAAGAATGGGCTACAATGCTATGAATTCTGTCATTCAAGTCATTGAAATATAACGTAAAAAGGGGCCTCAACACAAACTCCTCTCGAACAGCATCAGTCACCAGTAGCCAACTAGAGAAGGCTCCCTTTATTCTCACTCTTTGTCTCCTGCTATGCAGTCAATGCTGCATCCATACTAGTATCTTCCCTGTGATACCATTCACTCTTAAATTGTTAAGCATCACGTGTGGCAACTTGCAAAGGCCTTCTTAATATCGAAGTTCACAACATCCTCCTTTGTCTATCCGGCTTGTTATTTCTTCAAAGAATATCCACGGATTTGTCAAGCAAAATTTTTCACAGAAGGAAACCATGCTGACTATGGCCCATTTTATCATGAGCTTCCAAGTACACTGATACCACTTCCTTAGCAATGAACTCCAACATCTACCCAAGTACTGCTCTCAGACGAACAGGCTGACAATGTTCTTTCCTTTTCCTCTCTCCCTTCTTGAAAATGGAGTGACATTCTCAATTTTCCAGTTCTCCGGAAAAAAATTCCCGAATCAATGGATTCTTGAAAGATCATTTCTAACGCCTCCACAATCTCTTCAGCAACACTTTCAGATTTTGTGGTGTAGACCATTTACTTCAGGTGACTTATCTTCTTTCTGTCCACAGTTACAATTGTTTAATTCCCCTTTCCACTTGATTACTGGAAATGACATTAAAAAATCAGTCCTTCTTAGGTAGAGAGATGTAGTCCCACCCACTCAGGCTCAATGGCTTGGAGACAGTATGTCCTTCATAGACCTTAAAAAGATTCATTGTTCACTTCTTAATTCAGACATAAATTTCCAAAAGGTGTGGAGACCTTTTCTTGAATATTTTCATAATTCTCGTTTTGATTTAGGGTTTGTCCCTGCTTTTTTTTTCTTCTTTTGCATTTTAATCCCTTGCTTCCAGTTTTTTTCGGTAAGACTTACGTTTTTTTTAATGTGTAAACATATTGTAGCTCAGGTTGTAGGAAAAATACCTTATTTTCATAATTATAGCTCTGTGGTGATAAAAGTTCTGATTAACTTTTCTATATATCGTAAGGTTGGCTTGGTAGCAGCAGGGTGGAGTGGTAACTAACTTTATACGTTTCTACTGTGGGTGCTTTTCCTTAACTGTTATGAACTGTACATTTGATATGTTTGTTTTGCCCTGTATAAACCTCTTGGTTTTTTTTTTTTTTTACTTTTTTTTGCTGTTACATTGTAAAAACATAAAAAAATTAATAAAAAAAATAATGAATCTTGAATTTTGAAGAAGAGCACGGATTTCCAAGGCAATGTCAGATGTATCTGTATGGACTCATTTGCCCCTGGTCCACAACTTGTGTGAATTACACAGTAATGTCAGTGCCCTGCAATCGACCTCTAACATTAATGTCAGTGCAAATACGTTGGGCAACGCCTGCCCTTGGGTCAACAGGGCTGATTGGTAACTCGGGGGAAAAGTTCACACTAATCTGTCAGCAGTTGCTTATGCAACGTGGTATATCAATTGTATACATTTGCGAGTTCTCAAGGAACGGGTGAAGAGGGATAATGTCTGGGTCACAAAGATCGAATCGGAAGAATGGGAGAACGAAACACAGAACTGAAACCTCTCCGATCCAGGATATGGAAACAACGCGGGATATCTGATGGTCCGGTTGTATGACCACACGTGCTACTGTAATATTCGTGTTTGGGTTTAAGTGGAAAAATATCCTGTGTTCATAATTAAATGAGCCACACAAGTAGAACGAATGAACGTGCTGGAGTAAATCAGCAGGCAGGCCAGGCAGCATAGAAATATAGAAAACATACAGCACAATACACATCCTTCGGTCCACAAAGTTGTGCCTAACATATCCCTACCTTAGAACTACCCAGGCTTAACCCATAGCCCTCTGTTTTTCTAAGTTCCATGTGGCCATCCAGGAGTCTCTTAAAATACCCTATTGTTTTGCCAAACACCACAGCCGCCAGCTGCCCATTCCGCGGACTCACCACCCTCTGCGTTAAAAACTTATCCCTGACATCTCCTCTGCACTTACTTTCAAGCACATTAAAACTATGCCCTCTCGTGCTAGCTATTTCAACTCTGGGGAAAAGACTCTGACTATCCACAAGATCAAAGCCTCTCATTATCTTGTACAGCTCCATCAGTACACCTTTCATCCTCTGTCGCTCCAAGTTGAAAAGGCCGATTTCACTCAAACTATTCCCTTAAGGCATGCACCTCAATTCAGGCAAAATCCTTGTAAATATCTTCTGCACCCTTTCTATGGTTTCTACGTCCTTCCTGTAGTGAGGCAACCTGAACTGAGCACAGTACTCTAAGTGGGGTCTGAGCAGGGTCCTATATAGCTGCAACATTACCTCTAGACTCCTAAACTCAATCCCCCGATTGATGTAGGCCAATGCGCAGTATGCCATCTTAACCACAGCGTCAACCTGCGTAGCAGCTTTGAGTGTAATATGGACTCCTAGCCCAAGATCTCTCTAATTCTCTAAACTGCCAAGAGGCTTACCATTAATACTTTATTCTGCCATTATATTTGAATGAAAATGAACCACATCACACTTAGCTAGTTTGAAGTCCATCTGCCACTTCTCAGCCCAGCTCTGCATCCTATCAATGTTCCGTTGTAGCTTCCGACAGCCCTCCACACTATAATAGAGAGAACTAGTTAGGGTTGGGAAAGAACAATTGACACCTTGCTGATCTAGAAACAGCAGAAACTCAGCAGGTGTTAGAAATCCAAGGAAGAGACGAGAATTCTGTTAAGTTCCTCCAGCATTTTGTGTTTGATGTCTCTGATGTAATAGTCTTTTATGAGCATCTTAAATTTGGCAAAGGTCAAAGGATAACTGAGACGAAATGTTTCAATCGGCAAAGGAATGGAAAGTCCGGTAAGCACATGAATATACAGATATCGGAAGGATCTGAATCACATGCAGCAAACACTTTAGCTGGGGGATACAGATAGGAGTATCTGTGGAAATGAGTGAGATTGCAGATTTGTGCATTAGCTCCATCATGCACAGGTCATTCTGAAGGGGCAGGGTGAGTCCTCTTTAGAACAATGGTGAAACAAGGTCCTTCAAAGGGAATTTAGGGATTTGGGCAGAAAGTTAAGACGTAGGACCGGGATGGTGATCTCTGGATTACTTCCAGGCCACATGCTTCCGAGTTAACAGATGGTAATGTAGCACAGTTGAATGTTGGCTAACAATCAAGTACACAGATCACTGGAGTCTCTTTCGGGATAGACGGGATAGGTGTAGGGAGAATAGGACACACCTGTACTAAGGGGAGCTAATAGTCTCACAGAGAATTTTGCTGCAGCTACCCTGAAGTGTTTTAACGTGTGGCATGTGGGGATTAGAGGGTGGCGGCAAGAGCTACAGCGTAGGAAGCAGCATTGAGCACAGGGTAAAGACGAGAACAAGGAACGCCAAACGGATGTCCAGTTGGGGCCACGTTAATGACCAGAGTTGCACCTCGTGGCTGAAGTGGTCATTCCTGAGGCTCATCCAGTCAGACAATGTGGATAGAACTCAGCAACAATAAAAGCGCAATCAGTGTAATGAAATTATACTGCAGACCTCCAAATAGGCAGTAAGTGATAGGAACAGATATGCTCGCAAATTATGGGCTGATGTAAAAACAATCGAGTAGTTGTAGTGTGTGAATAATCTCCCCATAATGACTGGGAGTCCCTTACCGTCTGACACTTGAATGGGGCGTTATTTGTTAGAAATGTTCAGGAAGGTTTCCAGAAACAGTTTGCAGATGGACTACCAGGAAGGGGACTTAGTATTGGGAAATGTGCCGAGCGAGATGATTGGATTTTCGTTGGGAAAGATCTAAGGATAATAAATCTGGATGATATCAGGTGGTTATTGATAAGGATAAGACTGGACATGCAGCTGGAAGAACGCGAATTTGGGGAAGGCAAATTACAGAAGAAATGTTCAAGAATCCTAGAGAGTAGTCCGAGACCCAATGTTACTGGTTAAGTCCATGTCTGACATGTAAGAATCATTTACAGTCCAGCGGTCAGAATTCAGCATTTCACTGTGCCTCGAGCAAGGTAGAGAAGGACGGGGAACGTTCTGGAACTTAGGATGATGGGAGAAACCAATCAAATTGAACTGAGTGACAGGAAATGTCTTCAGTGAGGAGGCTCAAGTATCCCAGATAATTTGTTGCATACATTAAAAACAACGTTATACAGAGGAGAGGACAAAATCTCTCAAGGACAAAGAAGGTAGTTTATTGCTGAACCCAGAGTTAGCATGTGATGTTAAAAATGAATACCTTGCATTGGTGTTCACTAAGGAGAAGGACCTGGAGGAAAGCGAGATCAGGAAGGGGATATGCTGATATTCTCCGACGTGTTAATCCCAAGGAGAAGTTGGTGGTGGGTCTGTCAAAGAGTATTAAGTTGGATGCTTACCTTGGGCGATTTAGTCCATCGGGAGACGCAGAACATATGCAGCCAAACATACAGTTTGAACTAGCATCATGTTCAACACGCGCACAGTAAGCTGAAACAACTGTTCCAGTGCTGTTCTGTTCACTGTTTATTGGCCAATGATTTGAGGCCCAGTGGGAAAAGGATCAAACGGGCATTTAAAGTGATGCACGCACTGTGGTTCTCATCTGGGATACATTGCCTGCAGGGGTGATGGGAGCAACCAGTCAAATTCAACGCAATACAACACATGTAAGACATATAACTACATAACACAGTATAGGTAACATACATGCATAGATTAATTGCGTGTACGCAATATTTACCTTTCTATTGCTAAACTAAGGGACATCTGATCATGATCAACTGTGCTGAGATGGATTGAGAATCTATTGTCAGATTATAAACAGACCTAGGGATTTATTTTTTTTTCTCTCTTACACGTGATATATTCTTGAGGACCAGCGAAGGGATCAGAACTTTGGAAACAGCTGACCAAAATCTAAATCAGTGACCTGCCCAAATCAGCTAACTGTGGCATCTCCAAGTTTAAAAACGGCGGGGAATTGGGAATAAAATTTAAGAAGAGTTGGACGGCGAGATCATGAGCAATGAAATAAAAAAAAGTTAGTACAAGCAGAGCTGGAGTACCAAGTTTTTGAAACAGACTTCATCTCCTATTCGCCAGCAGCCGAACTGTGATCTATCCAGACTGGCAAAGGGATTATAGTCACCTCCGAATAAATTGCCTTCATTCCGTGTCTGCTGATTGTCATCTCATCAGCCAAGAATAAAATCTCTCCCTGCCCTGTCTGCCTTAGATAAAACTACCTTTACCGGGAACCACAGAGAAGACACTACAACGGTAGCACAATTGAAAACAATTGTGTTTGTCAGCGTTCATCATTCCAGGCCCAGGTCTTCTCTGCAGAAATTCCTCACATCTGTCCATTGGGCTCAGACATATTCAACTGCTTCATCAGTTACTTTTCCTGCACCGCCGGGTTCTAGGAATGTTAACATAAACATGAGAAAATCTGGAGATGTTGGAAATCCCAGACAAAGCACGTAAATGCTGGAGGAACTCAGCAGGTCAGACAGTACCTATGGAAATGAATAAACAGTCGACGTTTGGGCTAATATGTTTCACCGGGTGATTGATTATGTCTTCAACAGCTTTGATTTTATTTGAATATTTCGATATATTCATCGCAACACGGAGGATTCCAAGGATACAAACTCCGTTTCAACAATCTATCCCATCATTAAAATATTACATATTAGAATTATTCTCGCAGATATTTGCTTATTCTCTAATGCATTTCAAAATTGCCGATACATGGGACCCTCCGAAGAACACAATACTACATGAAGTAAAGAAAACTCTGAATATACTGTCTTCCATAGATCAGAGGGCATCTGTGTGGAATTAATGTTGTATATGGAGCAGCTTACTCGACTATATTTTCTGCAAAACGTTGTGTGCTTCAATAATTGCCATTTTTGGTTTCCATTTTCATTGTCTCCAGTATTTTACATAGAAACATGGAAACAAGAACATCTGCAACACATGACAGGCTCTTCAGCTCACAATGTGGTGCCGAAGGTAACCCACTGTAGAAACCGCCTAGAATTTCCCTACCGCATAGCCCTCTATTTTTTTAAGTTAAATGTACCTATCTAAGATTCTCTTAAATGATGTTTTGCATCCGCCCCTACCAGCTGGCAGTCTATTTCATGCACCAAACACGCTCTGTGTGAAATATTTACCTCTTTTATCCCGCTTGTACGTACTGCAAAGTACCTTAAATATATGGCCACTCGTGTTGGCCATTTCCGCCCTGAGGGAAACAATCCGCTGGCCATCCACACGATTGATACCTCTCATCACTTCAATCAGAACACCTATCATGCTCCGTCACTCCATGGAGAAATGGCCAAGTTCACTCAATCTATTCTCATAAGGTGCGCGCTCAAAACCAGTTATAATCCTTGTATATCTCCTCTGCACTCTTGCTATATTATCGATATCCTTCCTGTAGTGAGGAGACCAGAAGTGAACATGGTACTCCAACTGGGCTGTAAGGTCTTTTATAGCTGTAGTATTACCGCACGTCTTTTCAACTCAACCACGGTTGAAAACGGCCAACATACCATACGCCTTCATAACAACGCTGTCAACCAGCGCAGTAGCTTTGAGTATCTTATGGACATGAACCCCAATGTCTCTCTGAGTCTCCGTACTGCCACGAGTTTTACCACCAATAAATTTACCATATTGTGTGCATTTAAAGTAGAAATCTGTACAGTGGCATGCAAATGTTTGGGCAACCCTGGTCAAAATGTCTGTTGGTGTATATAGTCAAGTGAGTAGAAGATGAACTGATCTCTAAAAGTCATAAAGTTAATGCTGAAATATTATTTTCAGCATTTTAAGAGATTTGAGCTCTCAGATATTTTTTACTAAGGCCTCAGACCTTAATCAAGTTGTTACGGCTTGGCCTGTTCACAGTCATCGTCAGCAAATGTCAAGTGATGCAAATTTCAAAGCGTATTAAATACCCTGACTCCTCAAACCTTGTCCCAAGAATGAGCAGCTCTGGGCTCCTCTAAGCAGCTGCCAAGCGCTCTGAAAATTAAATTAAATGATGCCCACAAAGCAGGAGAAGGCTATAAGAAGATAGCAAAGCATTTTCAGGTAGCCGTTTCCTCAGTTCACAATGTCGTTAAGAAATGGCATTTAACACGACCGGTGGAGGTCAAGTGGAGGTCTGGAAGACCAAGAAAACTTCCGAGAGAACTGCTCGTAGGATTGCTAGAAAGGCAAATCAAAACTCCCATTTGACTGCAAAAGGCCTTCAGGAAGATTTAGCAGACTCTGAAGCGGTGGTGCACTGTTCTACTGTGCAGCGACACCTGCACAAATATGACCTTCATGGAAGAGTCATCTGAAGAAAACCTCTCCTGCGTCCTCACCACAATATTCAGCGTCAGACGTTTGCAAAGGAACATCGAAACAAGTTTGATGTATTTTGGAAACAAGTCCTGTGGACTGATGAATTTAAAAAATATTTTTTTTGGCCGCCATGAGCAAAGGTATGTTTGGAGAGAAAAGGGTGCAGAATTTCATGAAAAAGAACACCTCTCCAGCTGTTAAGCATGAGGGTGGATCGAATATGATTCGGGCTTGTGTTGCAGCCAATGGCACGGGGAATATTTCACTGGTAGAGTGAAGAATGAACTCAATTAAATACCAGCAAATTCTGGTAGCAAACATCACACCGTCCGTAAAAGAGCTGTAGATGAAAAGAGGGTGGCTTCTGAAACAGGATAATGACCCAAACTGCAGCTTAAAATACACAGTGGACTAGCTCAAGATGGGCAAGCTGAAAGTTTTGCTATGGCCCTCACAGTCCCCCGGCCTAAACAATATCCAGAATCTGTGGATATACTTCAAAATTCCAGTGCATACAAGACGGCCGAAGAATCTCAGAGACCTAGAAGCCTCTAGCCGGGAAAAGTGGGCGAATATCCCCCAAGCAAGAAGTGACAGAGTCTTAGCTGGCTACAGAAACCGTTTGCAAGCTGTGATACTTGCCAAAGGGTGTGTTACTAAGTACTGACTATGCAGGGTGCCCAAAATTTTGCTTCTGGCCCTTTTCCTTTTCTATTATATTGAAACTGTAAAAGATGGAAATTAAAAAAAAAAAAGAAAAAGTAATCTCATTCAAGATATTGAAGAAATTTTTCATCTTTAACTTTATGCCTTTTGGAAATCAGGTCATCTTTTACTCGCTTAGCTATTCACAGTAACAGAAACTTTAAACAGAGGTGTGGAAGATAGTTTTTTGCAGCAATGCATAGAGGTACCATCTAGAGAAGGGGCAGTATTGGATCTCCTGTTACGGAATGAGATGGGGCAGGTGACGGAGGTATGAGTTGGAGAGCACTTCGCGTCCAGTGATCACAATAGCGTTAGTTTCAATATAATTATGCAGAAGGATAGGACTGGACCACGGGTTGAAATTTTTGACTGCAGAATAGCTACCTTTGAAGAGATGCGAAAGGATTTAGAAGGAGTGGATTGGGACAATTTGTTTTATGGGATGGATGTAATAGAGAAATAGAGGTCATTTAAAGGTGACATTTTGAAGGTAAAGGATCTTTATGTTCCTGTGAGGTTGAAAAGAAAGATTGGAAGTTTGAGAGAGCCATGAGGGATGGTATATATAATTATCTGGATAGACAGGGTCTGACTAAGAACAGTCAACATGGATTTGTGCGTGGAAGGTCATGTTTAACAAATCTTCTTGATTTTTTTGAAGAGGTTACAAGGAAAGTTGATGAGGGTAAAGCGGTGGATGTTGTCTATGTGGACTTCAGTAAGGTATTCGACAAGGTTCCACACGGAAGGTTAGTTAGGAAGGTTCAATCGTTAGGAATTAATATGGAAATAGTATAATGGATTCAGCAGTGGCTGAATGGGAGACGCCAGAGAGTAGTGGTGGATAACTGTTCTTCAGATTGGAGGCTGGTGACTAGTGGCGTGCCTCAGGGATCTGTACTGGGTCCAATGTTGTTTGTCATATGTATTAATGATATGGATGATGGGGTGGTAAATTAGATTAATGAGTATGCAGATGATATAGGTGGCGTTGTGGATAATGAAGTAGGTTTTCAAAGCTTGCAGAGAGATTTACGACAGTTAGAAGAGTGGACTGAAAGATAGCAGATGGAGTTTAATGCGGATAAATGTGATGTGCTACATGTTGGTATGACTAATCAAAATTGGACATACATGGTAAATGGTAGGGCATTGGAGAATGCAGTAGAACAGAGGGATCTAGGGATAATGGTGCATAGTCCCCTGAATGTGGAATCTCATGTGGATAGGGTGTTGAAGAAAGCTTTTCATCTGCTGGCCTTTATAAATTAGAGCATTGAGTACAGGAGTTGAGAAGTTATGTTGAAATTGTATAAGGCATTAGTGAGGCCAAATTTGGAGTATTGTGTACAGTTCTGGTCACCGATTTATAGGAAGGATTGCAATAAAATTGAGAGAGTACAGAGGAAATTTACTAAAATGTTGCCTGGGTTTCATCTCCAAAGTTATAGAGAAAGGTTTAACAAGTTAGGTCTTTATTCTTTGGAGCGTAGATGGTTGAGGGGGGACTTGATAGAAGTATTTAAAATTATGAGGGGGGGATAGATAGAGTTGACGTGGATAGGCTTCTTCCATTGAGAGTGGGGGAGATTCAAAAAAGGAGGACATGAGTTGAGAGTTAAAGGGCAAAAGTTTAGGGGTAAAATGAGTGGGGAACTTGTTACTCAGTGAGTGGTAGCTCTGTGAAATGAGCTTCCAGCAGAAGTGGTTGAGGCAGGTTCATTTAAACTTAAATTGGATAGCTATATGGACAGGAAAGGAACTTCGGGTTATGGCCTGGGTGCAGGTCGGTGGGTCTCGGTGAGAGTAAGAGTTCGGCACGGAATAGAAGGGCCGAGATGGCCTGTTTCCATGCTGCAATTGTTATATGGTTATATGGTTAAACACGGTGGATCTTATCAAATGCCTTACTGACATCCGTATACACTATGTCCGCTCCTCCACCATCATCAATGTGTTTTGTTACACCCTCAAAGAATTTAATGGGGTTGAACGGCCCTTGACAAGTCAAGCTGACTATCCTTGCTCAGATTATGTCTTTCTAAATGCTGTTAAAGCCTGTCTCACAGGATGTTCTCCAACTACTTGTTTACGACCGAAATGAGACTCGCTGGTCTATAACTATCTTTACTCCCTTTCTTAAGCAGGGGAATAACATTTGCTATCTTCCAATCATCTCGTACTTCTGTGATCCCTATTGATGATGCAAATATTATCACCAGAGACTCAGCAATCTCGTCCCTTGTTTCCCACAGTAGCTGGGGATATATCTCTTTCGGTCCTGGAGACCTATGCAACTTAATACCTTTCAAAAGCTCCAGCACATCTTCTTTCTTAATGTCTGTACACTCAAGTGTTAGTCCACTGTGAGTCATCTCCACAATTACCAAAGACTTTTCACTGGTAGAGCCAAGTAATTATTAATTATCTCCACTACCACCTCCGGATCATTGCATATGCTTCCACTCTCGCTTCTCATTGGTCATTTTCTCACACGGCTCGTCCTCTTGCTCTTCACATACGTGCCGAATGCTTTGAGGTGTTCCTTAATCTGGCTTGTCAAGGCCTTTTCATGGCCCCAAAACTTACTTCTAATTTCGACACAACACAATCCACAGTGACATTTAACATCCACCACTCCACCCACAGTCACCACAGTTTGTATATGTACTTTTACTCAGCAGGACCTCCTCGCTCTGTTCCCCAATACGACTATTTATAAAGCTCATGACTTCATCTGCCCTATTCTACTGAAACAGGAAATGCTATGTTGCACTAGAAGACCTGGAAATGTTACTTTACACTAATAGTGTTGATTTGTTGTTTAACAGAACTGCTGTCAGAGGAATTTCTCCTACCCGCAATCGTGATGTAAATTCATGGCTATGAATCGTATCCGATCTCACTACATCATATTATATTCAATAGGGCTGAATGAACAACATCATTTTGCTCCATTTGAAGGCAGATCTTCAACCGAC
This sequence comes from Mobula birostris, assembly GCF_030028105.1. Classification (NCBI taxonomy): domain Eukaryota; kingdom Metazoa; phylum Chordata; class Chondrichthyes; order Myliobatiformes; family Myliobatidae; genus Mobula; species Mobula birostris. Next base: position 43,450,129 of record NC_092397.1, read on the forward strand.
AATGTAGCCTTTCCAGAGGTTTGGTGTAGCACGCTGAACGTTGCCAGGGTTTCCTAGTCAGCTTTTGAACTTAAAGATATTCAGAGGGCGAAATTCACCAAAGGCGTCACTGGATTTGGGGTGACAGTCTGAGGACCTCGCTTATAAAGTGCTACACCCTGAAACTGACGTTATCAGACATTCGGTCCACAAACCAATAGTTAGATAGTGAGAATACAAGTTAACCACATCTGCTTCCTTTCCAGACCAAAGTTCAGCTGTATGACATGTCCATTGGCCTCTGGATACCATCGCTTCTGAACATAGAACATAGAACAAAACATTGAACAATACAGCACAGGACCAAAACATTAGACCTTCAAAGTTGTCCCGAATCAGCGACAACCTAATTCAACAAAACCCCAAAAACTGATCCCTCCTACCTACAGAAATTCAATGTACCTTCATCTTCCTCGTTATCACGTACCTCTCAAAACATCTCTTAAAAGCTTCTACTACCATACCACGTGGCGCATTCCCGGTATCCACCACTTTCTGAGTGAAAAAGTAAGCCCTCTCATCTCCTTTTAACCCACCCCCTTCATGTTCAATGCATCCCTCTAGTTTTAGACATTTCTGACCTGTATAAAAGATACTCCATGTCTACTCGATTGTGCTTCGCAAAAAAGTGATAAACCTCTGTAAGCTCTCATTTCAGGCTCCGCCCCTCCAAAAGAAAAGACCTCAAGTTTGTCTAGCTTCTCATGAGAACATATACACTCTAAACCAGACAACATCATGGTAAACTTCTTCTGCACCCTCTCCAATGTCTCTACATCTTTCCTAAGCTGAAGCGACGAGAGCTATATTCAACATTCCAGCATCCTCTTCAAAGTTGCAACATGAAAATTTGAACTCAGTGCCTCGACTAAACAAAAGCAAGCATTCTGCAAGCATTTTTAACGACACGATAGACCCATGCTGTCACCTACCAGGAGCTTAAGAACTGGACATCAATCCTTCTGTTCAGCAGCACTGTTAAGAGTCTTGGGCTTAACTGCTTACTGTCTCGTTGAATTTGACCTACCAAGGATCAATATCTCATATTTATCAGTGCAAAGCTCTATCTGCCTTTTCTCTTCCCATATCTATATATGATCTATATTACACTGTATTCTTTGCTATTATTTTTCTCTATCCACAACTGCACCACGCTAGGTATCACCGACAAACTTACTAAAGACCCATCTGCTTTTTCGTCCCGTCATTTTAATATTTCACAAACATTAGCGGTCTCAGTACAGATATCTGCAGAGCACCAATAATTACAGATCTTCAACTCCAATAAGTCTCGTATAGCACTCCCCTCTGCCTTTCCTCCACAAGCCAGTTCCGAACGTAAACAGCAAATTTGCTGCGGGCCCCATGTATCCTAATCTTCGGGATTAGTGTCCTGCCAAAATGAAGACCAGATCGAGCCACGTTAATCAGCACAGAGGCACCGAAGGGCAGAAGTGAGTTTATTAGATTGCAGGATTTATAACAAGAAACAAGGACTTACCTACAACCTGGATTACTACATGGCATGATGGTACAGCCATTACAGAGATCTGATTGAGAGAAGAGCAGGACAGTTACCTAAACATTGCAGGATTCAGATGATTCACACCGTCCAGATGGGGGTAAAAGAGGTTCGGGGAGATGCACTACTGTTCAGATAGAATGTCACAAGGTCAAGTTCCTTCTCAAAACTCACCCAGTCAGATAATGTGGACAGAACTCAGTAATGAAGAAGGTGCAGTCATTGTGGTGGGATTATACTGCAGCGTTCCAAATAGCTAGTTAGAGGGAGAGAGAGAGAGGAACAGATATGTTAGCATGTTATGGGCTGAAGTGAAAACAATCGTTCAGCAACAAAAGGCTTGGAATAGACATTATATACAGTTGTATTGGAAATGTTCTGAAACAGTACGTCGATGATCCATTAATTCAGGGTGACAAGCTTGACTTAATATTGGGAAATAGCCAGTCGAGATGACTGGCATGTCATTGGGAAAAATCTAAGCTTTAAAGATTTAAAGATGGTTATACGGGCACTTGCAGGTGGATGGTTACAACTTTGGGGAAGTTTAATTACAAGAGAACTGGACAGGAATTGTAGAGAGTAGTCTGTAAGCCGCTGTTTCTGGTTAAGGCGAGATCTGATATGTGACAGTTACTTACAGTCCAGCCGGTCAGAATGCAGGACTTCCCTATCCCTGTGAGGAAGGTCGAGAAATATGGGGACATTCAGCACTCAGGGTGATGACAGATATAGTATTTGATTAAAAAAAAATAAAAATAAATATTTGAACCTAAAATTGGACAGAATCTGGGAGGAACATCCACGAAACACAAACACTGTGAATTAGGAGAGAGAACGATGGGCTGGAAATATCCCACTGAGGAGGATCAACGAGAGTCCCAAGGTAATTTATGCATTCACAAAAAAGGACAGCGTATTGGTGAGAGGCCAGGAGCACTCCAGGACAAAGGAGGAGGTTATGGATGGGGCCACCATTGCATTCACTGGTGTTCACAATTGGACGGACGTTGAGGATAGCGAGATCAGGATGTGAGCATGATGATATTCTTACACGTGGTTATACTAAGTAGGAAGTGGTGTTCGGTCAGTAAGAGTATTATGGTGGGTAACTCCTTTGGGGGATTTAGTCCACTGTGGGTCACAGACCACATGCATGTAAACATGATTTTTAAATTGGCATCACAGTTAACATACAAACTCTGAGCTGAGGGCACTGCTCCTGTGCTGTACTGCTCACTGTTTCTCGGTCAATGATTATAGGCCCAGTAAACAGAAGATCAAAGGGGCATGTGATACAACTCTTATTTCTGTATTGACTGTTGTTCTCATCTGGGACACACTGCCTGTAGAGATGGTGGGGGACACCAGCCAGACTATTCAAAGAGGCACCGATCAGGACGATAAGAAGAAATAAACTGCAGAGCTTTGGGAAGAGCATGGGGATCTCGATATTGGGAATGTTGTGCCAGGAACTAGTATAGACTCGATAGATTGAACGATCTATCCCATACCACAATCCCACAGATCTCTGAAGACATAACCTCGTCCCAACATATCCTTACAGTTATAAAGAAAGCAAGACAGCGACTATACTTCATAAGTGTCATGGTCTGGTCCGTGAAGTCTGTATTCTGGTTCACGGTCCGGTTCTTGGACTCAGGATTCCGTGTCTTCCAGCTGTCCCTTGTTTTGGTTGAGTTAATCATAGGCACATGATTCCCACCTTAGGGCTTGGAATATAAGCAGCCTTTGGATTGAGTTTGGGCTGATTATTGTCATGTCAAGATCCCCTGGGATCAACCTGCCTGTGGAAGGCTAGAGCGGCCACTTGTCATCATTAGGCCGTGTTGGAGAACCATCACTTGATGAAGCCTTGCTGTCGGTGGTCGGAGCTGTCTTTGCAGTATGGATTCGGCTGTGTCCCGGGCCAGGTCAGTGACTGCCAGACACTCCGAGCCAGGTAGGGATCCGGCTGAGGTTGCTGGCCGAACTGAGACTCGGAGCTACCTTGGAGCAGATATGGAACTGTCTGGCGTTGTTTGGTGTTTGTCTCTTCTTGTCCTCGCCTCCGTGGGGTAAGTTAGGCCGTTTTGCCGTTGCACTTTGGGGTCCTGTCTTGTCTTGTGTTCGCCTCCGTGAGGTAAGCCAGTCCGTTTTGCATTTGCCCTGCGGGGGGATCTGTCTTGTCTCGTCCTCGCTTCCGTGGGGTAAGTCAGGCCGTTTTGCCGTTGCACTGGGGAGGACAGAGGGATCTGTCTTGTCTTATCCACGCCTCAGTTGGGTAAGTACTGCTGTTCTCCCGTTAGACAACAGGTGGACCTGTCCCACCTTGGTGTGGAGAAAAAGTTGAGTCCCGGCTTGTCTAAGAATGCGTCCAGGCTCCTTGTCTATGTACTGTCCAGTCTCATGTTAGTGTCGTGTTAGAGATGTGTTCAGCTTCTCGAAGGATAGTCCCGGCTCTATGTTGATGTACAGTTCCCTGTCTGTCTCCGAGCTCCAGCCTCAGAGTTAGCAGCCACAAGCCTCAAGACCCTAGCCTGTCTCCAAGGTCAGGACCAAGTGCCCAGCCTGTCTCCAAGGTCAGGACCAAGTGCCCAGCCTGTCTCCAAGGTCAGGACCAAGTGCCCAGCCTAGTCTCCAACAAGACCAAGTGCCCAGCCTGTCTCCAAGGTCAGGACCAAGTGCCCAGCCTGTCTCCAAGGTCAGGACCAAGTGCCCAGCCTAGTCTCCAACAAGACCAAGAGCCCAGCCTATATCCAAGCTCCGGACTGAAGACCCCAGCCTGCAGCCCCAAGCATCTAGACTCCAGCCACGTCCTGTCCTGTAGTCATGTCATGTCCTTGCCTGGTTCTGGGGCCCGAGCCTGACGTAAGACCCAGGTTCTGGGTCCTTGTCCAGTTTCTAGCTCGGAGCCCAAGCCCAGGCTCCAATTTCATGGTTCCTAGTTCTGGTCCCTCCTTCCTATGCCCAGGCTCCTACTTTATGGTTCCTTGTCCGGGTTACGGGTTTCTTGTCCTTGTCCTAGCCCAAGTCTGCGTTCTTGTCCGTGGCCCTTGTCTGTATCCTGTCACGTCCCTACTCTTGTAAAGTCCTGTTCCTTGTACTTCAGTGTCTGTGTCTTGCATTTGGGTCCGCTACCAGCATTGTGACAATAAGGAGTTTGCAGAGATTTGGTATGTCAGCAAACACACTCCAAAATGCTGTTGGTGTACCGTGGAGAGCAATGTGACAGGCTACATCGTTGTCTGGTATGGCGATGGCTACTTCACAGTACCTAAAGAACCTGCAGTGTGTTGTAAATTTAGTCAGCTCCATCTTGGGTAACAGCCAACAAAGTGCCTCGGACATCTTCAAGGTCCGGTGTCTCAGAAAGGCAGCGTCAATTATGAAGGAGCAATAGCGCCCTTGACATGTGGTTTTCCCACCTTTAGCAGTTTGATAGGAACACATTCAGCTGCTTCCCCTCTGCCATCCGATTCCTAAATGGACATTGAACCCGTGAACACCACCTCACATTTTATATATTATTTCAGGTTTCGCACGATTTTAATCCATTCAGTATACGTATACTGCTATTTGTTTGTTTGTATGTTTGTTTATTCATTTATTTATTTATTTTTGTTCGTCAATATTATGTATTGCAATCAATTGCTTAGAAGTTAACAATTTTCTCGACTCATGACTGTGATAATAAACCTGATTCTCATTCCGATTCAATGATCCTGTGCCCATGAACGATACCACAAAAACAAACTTGTCTCCTTCAGACGTATAATATAACTGGATAAGCGAGATCAGCTTGTGTAATAAGGACACACATTTGTAAAGACACCGCTCCTGTATACCGAGCATACAGAGCAGCCAAAGCGGTGTCCAGGACAGTGAGGACATGAACCAGTACAGGACTCTAAAACAAGGATGGAGTTTTATCAAACCATAATACTGATTACCCAGATCTGGCCAGTTCCAGTTTTGCACTGTAATTCTCACTTATAAGCATCATTAGCTCTGTATTCTCAGGGCACAGTCCTTTAAAACACCAGGCGCCAAACTGCAAGGACACAGATGTTTACAACATGCTGTAAGGAGAAAAACTTTTAGAACAGCTAGCCATAAAAAAGACTTGAAGAGCCACTGCGCAGTACTGCAAGGGCAGGGATTCTTATCAAAAGCACCAACACTTAACTGACTTTGCACTGTGTGATCAGAGAACGACAAAAGTACGGTGTTGAATGGAAAGTCGACAATAATTCAAACCTAGCACTGTTACGCACTCTAGGACAATCCCAGAGCTGAATTAGCAGACACCAAAATGGAGGATCACACACGCCTAAACGAAACCAGCACTCTCCTGTGGGACCAAATATTTATAGCACTAACCCATCTGCTGTACAGATTAAACCATGAACATCCCTACATTACACTGTGAATTCACAGTCGAACACAGGTTATGCCCAGCCCGCTGTGTACATGAGCAGCCTCACACTTGCAGAACACAGACATGTCCGGACCAGCTCTGGATTACACGGGTTTGCCAAGTATTGTTCCAACACTTCACAGCTGGGTAGCGAACAAGTAGAAACCAAACACAGAACTTCAGGCTGAGAATCTTTTACAGCTCAATATGGTGAGGAAAGTATGGGCGAACCTCTGGTATATATATAAAAAAATGCCCTGCATATAAGACCATACAATATCAGTCAGCAGTCGACTATCGACACAATGAACTTTATGACATCCAAACCTCCACTGCCAGGACACAGTCTGATAAATCACTGAACGCTGTTGAGCGAGCGCTGCCAGCACTGTATTCCACGGTTAAATACTCTTCTACAACCCGAGTTCTTGAAGGGCAGAGACCTGTAAAGCCCTGACACTGGTCTGCAATTGATGGACTGATCAGTCAACTCGGTCCCATTGGCCATCTTCCAGGATGTAACAGAGAGCTGATAAAGGAGAACTTTAAGGTGTTGTGTGCTTCAATTTCCAAGTGACAGTAGGGAAAGAGGAACACAAATGTAGAACGATATGGGAAGTTGTTAAACCAACAAAGTAATGTTTCACTGTAACTTCCAAAATATTGTCTGGGATTCATAATGTAGAGGGTTAGAGGAGCAGAATATTGTGGCACCCTGAAATGATTTGTCAGTCTTTGCAGTCTATATGATGTGAGTTAAATTTGCACAAGTAGATTTAGCAAGTCACCTTAAACTTTCACAAACTTCAATAGATGTATAGTGCAGAATATCCTGAGTAGTTGCATCATGAAACACTATTGCAGTCGAAAGGAATAGCAAATGAAAAGTACTGGACATTGCAAGTCTGTCACAGGTAACCCCTTCCACACCACTGAACGCACCTACATGGATTGCTGTCACATGAAAGTAGCATCAAGCGTCAAGGACACAGTAATTCAGATGATGCTGGCTTTTTGATGCTGCTGTCAGGAAGGAATTAAAGGAGCCTAAGGTGGCATAACACGACTTTCAGGAATAGTGATTACTCTTCAACGATCAGGGTTTTGAAGTGGAAAAAGTACAATTTCACTTACCCTTAACAATGAACTCACATTTCCCAAAGTTGCTGTGGCTAAAAGGAGCGGAATAATTCGAAAGTGATTATAGGAATGCATAGATAGATATCTGAGGATAATTGGTAAGTACAGTAAATGTGTGGAATTCGCTGTTTAGTGGTGGTGGTAGAGGCAGATGATTTAGGTACATTTAACAAACCTTGTTTTGGGGCACAAGCTTCGTAAATAATCCATTTCAGTGGCTGACTGCCTTGATAACAGATGGAACGATACAATATTGGAGGTATTTGCAAAACATTAATGATCATAAATAACCTTGTACTTCGTCCTCCACTCCCTCCAACTTCTTTCTCTGATTCACGAGGGGACTTGTGCTGGGACCACATCTGTTTACTATATATATTAACGATTTAGATGAGGGAATTAAAAGTAACATTAGCAACTTTGCTGATGACACAAAGCTGGGTGGCAGTGTGAAATGTGAGGAGGATGTTACGAGAATGTAGGGTGACTTGGACAGGCTGGGTGAGTGGGCAGATGCATGGCAAATGCAGTTTAATGTGGATAATTGTGAGGTTATCCACTTTGGTGGTAAGACCAGAAAGGCAGATTATTGTCTAAATGGAGTCATGTTAGGAAAAGGGGAAGCACAACAAGATCTAGCTGTTCTTGTACATCAGTCACGGAAAGCAAGCATGCAAATACAGCAGGCACTGAAGAACGCTAATGTCATACTGGCCTTCATAACAAGGGGAATTGAGTATAAAAGCAAAGAGGTCCTTCTGCAGCTGTACAGGGCCCTGGTGAGACCACACCTGGAGTACTGTGTGCAGTTTTGGTCTCCAAATTTCAGGAAGGACATTCTTGCTATGGAGGGAGTGCACCGCAGGTTCACATGGTTATTTCCCGGGATGGCGGGACTGTCATATGTCGAAAGATTGGAGCAACTGGCCTTGTGTACTCTGGAATTTAGAAGACTGAGAGGGGATCTTTTTGAAACATATAGGATTATTAAGGGATTGGACACGCTGGAGGCAGAAAGCATGTTCCTGTTGATGGGTGAGTCCGGAAACAGAGGCCACAGTTTAAGAATAAGGAGTAGGCCATTTAGAACGGAGCTGAGGAGAAACTTTTTCACCCAGAGAGTGGTGGATGTATAGAATGCTCTGCCCCAGAAGGCTGTGGAGGCCATGTCTCTGGATGCTGTCAAAAAAGAGATGGAGAGAGCTCCTAAAGATAGCGGAATCAAAGGTTACGGGGCTAAGACAGGAACTGGATACTGATTGATGATCAGCAATGATCATAGTGAATGGCGGTACTGGCTCGAAGGGCCGAATGGCCTACTCCTGCACCTATTGTCTATAGAATCCAGGAGAAGGAACTGGGCCTGCCCTTATCTGAAAGGGAGGTCAGGGAGATTAGTGCAGTGCTTCCGTTTAGGGGTTGCAGTGGGCGAGCCCTTTTCTGAAAGGGAGGTCAGGGAGATTAGTGCAGTGCTTCCGTTTAGGGGGTGCAGCGGGCGAGCCCTTAGCTGAAAGGGGTGGCTGCGCCAGTTTAAGGGTAACTACCGATTAATAACAACGCGGAGTGACGTCACAACAACCGGTCTTGTGAAACTCACTGGTGAGTGTGTACGTTCGTCTGTGTGATTGGGTGAAAGTGTATTGCAGTTAACTCTTACTACAGGAGAATGGGCGCAGTCAGCAGCAGTCGAGCCTCTAGACCAGCTCCTGCTCGAGGATCCACGACTTCCGGAATCCTGAGAGTCGGCAAGGTAACAACGGCCAGAATGACGATGGTAAAAAATGCTTGATAGAAGGTAAGAGACCCGCTGGTATCTCCGAGATGGCCAGCGGACACGGTTATTATGGAAACGGGAGATGACCGATATGCAGTAACTTTTAGTAGTGACTTGTATGGGTGATCGCAAGGGGATTAACCATACGGGTGTCGTTTAATATTCTATTGATTCAGACCTGGTGGGATGAAATTGCGAATGGGAATGGAGATCCAAACTGGGATTTCGGATATATGATGGGTTGTTTCGAAAAATAGATGGAAATAGCAAAGAAGCACCAGCCTCCTAAACTTAAGAAAACTCGCCCTGAATCCGATGAGAAATCCACCCCTGTACAAAAGGCGGACTCCAGATCGGTCCCCCCAGTCCTTTCGGCTCCGGTTGTTCCGCCACCTCGGCCACGCCCGTATTCCAATCCTTTTCCTACTGAACCTCTGTACCCGGCTCTGCCAGTGGCTCCCCAAATGCTAAAGGCACAGGCCAGTAATATTCTGAAAGGCAAGGATCTTCCAGGCGACCCCCAATGACAAGAGGATTCAAGAATTCATAGAGATGGTCTGGGCTTGGCAACCGGGGCAACTGAGACCGATACCTGACTCGGTCGATGAACAGGGAGAAGCTGAGACAATGAACGGAGGGAGGTCCCCCTCAACTCCTCCCGGACCCAACCAAGAACATGAGATTTCCTCCACTAAAGGAGGACCAAGTAATAGATCCATGATGAGAGGAACACGACTAGGCAAATTGACAATTCAAGCTCCCAAGATAATGACTGGGGAGATCCCGATATTATAGCCATGGACCCCTGGGGAGGCCGAAATATTATCCAAGGCTCCCCCAATTCGGTAGAGAAGCCAGCCTAATTTATGCACTGGTTAGAGCAAGTGTGTTAAATATATCGGCCCCTCCCGGGATATATGAGGACCTTACTCCACTGCGCTTACGGCAGCCAGTGGGCAGCTGTCAGAGACTCCTTCCCTATACCCCCGGGACAGAACGGGTCTGGAGAGAAGATGATGATGAACAGGACGAAGGAAATGAAAGCCTTGGAACCTGTTTGGGAGGGCGAGCCAAGGACGCAGTTTTCGCTGCAACCCAGCGGCATGGGGACTTGGGGGGTTCACCCGATGTTTACAGAGGAAGGGGGAACCGGTTACCGAGTTCCAGGCAGATTTAGGAACACTTGGGAGGAATATGCTGGGGTTCCTTTAGAAATAATCAGCAATTAGCAGTGCCGACACTCCTTAACTGCATGCTCCCGGTGCACGCCCCAGCATTAAAAATGGGCACACTAGATTGGCAACAGAAGGGTTGGAGGGAGGTTGTTAACATTCTGACTAATATAGATAGAGGAGGATTGTTTACCAATGCTAAAGACACCAATTCTCAGACTCAATTCCTCCGGCAAGAGAACCGCCCCCGGAATGGGAACGGGGCAGCAAGAAGGGACAGGAATCAGGATATCTGTAGGAAATGTGGGAGGAAGGGACACTGGGCTAGAGAATGCAGCGGGCAGCGGAACAATGAGAAAAACAATTAACCCAACAGAAGAGACTATCAGATGGAACCGATGTATTGTGTCCCGGGATGGGTAGATAGCCAAGGGAATAGATACTTAGAACACCCAACTAGACCCAAAGCACCTGAATACGCCCCACCCCACCCCCATGCTCCCACCGCTAGAACCGGGAGCAGGGGAAAGAATTAGCCTCCCTGAATTTCGCCTACACCAACCCTTTCCCCACACCTCATAGCATGCAATAGGAGACCCAGAAGGGGAGTTCCAGGGAGTATGCGTGCCACTTTCAGAATCCCTGGAAGACCAGCCCATGATGACCTTTTCCGTTGGAGGGAGGGAGGAGCAGGCATTGGTTGATACAGGCGCCACCCTCTCCTAGATACCCCCTTGTCTGGGACTCCCACTAAGTGGCATGACTGTAACTACTGTGGGAGTGGCTGGAATCCCTCAATTCGAGCCTTTGACGCGCCTCGTCTCTATTACGGTAGCGGGGAGCACCATGCAAGAGCAATTTGTGGTCTCGAATACAGCCCCACTCCCGCTACTAGGGAGGAAAGTGTTGTGCAAGCTGGGCGCTACTATTTATTGTTCCCCAACGGGAATACAAATGGATGTTCTTTTGTCCCGGGTATAACAGCTAACACAAGTAGTGGGCGGTAGAGCTCCGCCAATCCTATATTGTTGGCAGCTGTCAGACAATCCATTCATTGACTGGCTCACAGAGTTAAGCCAGCAATTGCAGCACTCAAAACCTCAAGCCAGAGCACTCGCTGTTAAGATTTTAAGTTCCCTGATGGACTCCCTTCCCTGGAAGCAGCGACTACATTGTACGGCCAATTACTTCCCTAACCCCGATACAGACTACGAGTGGAGGGTGGCAGATGCAGTAGAACGGAATTGCATAATAACCATAGACCACGATTTGTATTTCGGAAAGGAGGGTTTGGCCACGGCTGCCAGGTTGACACCTCAACAATACGATATGTATGCTTTAAACGCAACAGCGGCTCCCCATCTGACCATTGCTATAGTATCGTCATACACAGAGAAAGACCTGGGAACTATGGTCAGACCGCTGCAGGACCGCCAGGGGGCTATGGAGGAAAGCACAGTAGAATGCTTCTCAGTGACTGACGAGAGAGTCCGCATACGACAAACGCAGCACCCGCTTCTGACTATGAAAACTCAATTCAAACGGCAGAGGTCGCCAGAGAAATGTTACAGTTGTTGCCGCAAGCATTGGGAAGAATAGACCCTTCAGTATGGGCACAACGTGCGACTCATGTGGGATTGGCAGTTCCGGCACCCACTCATAAGGTAGAGGTAAAAAGGAATCCCGCCCTGCCCTGTGTAGACAGTACCGTCTAAAGCCGGAAGCTGAGATCGGCATAGTCCCTGTGATAAACTCCATGCTTCAGCAGGGCGTGCTAAAACCGACAAAGAGTCCATGATATACCCCCATTCTGCGTATATCGAAAGTGGGTCGACCAGGGGTGTGGCGGTTCGTGCAAGATCTCCGGACGTTGAACGACAGAGTCATCCCCTTAGCCCCTGTTGTACCTGATGCAAATACGGTGCTTAGCGTCATCCCAGCCACTGCAACCACCTACACTGTAATAGGTTTGTGCTCCGCCTTCTTTTCCGTGCCTCTCCACGAGGATAGCCAGTACCGCTTTGTCTTTACGTACAAAGGTCAGGAATACAGCTGGACTAGGATGCCTCAAGGCTACACTGAAAGCCCTACTGTGTATGCTTCAGTGATAAAAATAGACTTGGTTGAATGTCCGCTGGCACCCTAGACCACGATGACACAATGTGTAGATGACCTGCTATTAGCCTCTACTGATCCTGAGGCTTGCCTGCAAGATTCAGTGACCCTCCTGCAGTTTCTCGCAGTATGGGGTCACAAGGTTACCAAAGATAAGCTGCAGTTTTGCAGTTTTGCAGTTTTGAGTACCTCGGTTTCATTCTGCATGACAGAACTAGGAGTACTGGCCCCAGAAGGATGGAGGCAATATAGCAAATACCATTCCCGAGAACTAAAAATAACATTCTCTCCTTCCTGGGGAAGAGGGGATACTGCACGCAATGGATACACGAGTATAGATTCCATGACGCAGTCTTATGGGAAGCCACCAAGAAAAAAATGCTCCCTCGCAGGTGCAGGCCACGGAGGACAGAAAGAAGGCATTTGAGGCACTAAAATTCTATTTCCACAGCCCCTGCGCCGGGACTCCCCAGTCATGTCCTGCCCTTTATTCTCTATGTCTCGGAATAGGAGGGATATGCCAAAGCAGCTCTGACACAAAAACATGAGGGCCTGAATCGACCTGTAGCTTATTACTCTGTGCTCCTACGAACAATCGTACGCGGGATGCCGTCCTGCCTCCAAGCGATACCTGCGACGGCCGTGATGGTGGAGAAGACGCTGTAGCTGGTACTGGATCACCCCTGTGAGGTACGCGATCCCCACTCTGTGCTGCTTTAACTGAATTCTGTCGCACACCAACCTTTTTCGGCTGCCAGGCGCACGGGCTACGAGGTGGTCTTACCCTCGCACTCTAATTATACATGAGAAAGCGCCTGGTATCAACCCTGTCACTTCCATTCCACTCAGCGAGGAGGCGGACACTCACGACGGTGTAGCCACGGTGGAATAAATCACAGCAGCCCGAGACGACTTGTCCGAGACACCCCTCACGAATCCAGATCTGATCTTCTTCGCCGATGGATCTTCACACCGGCCACAGGTTACGCAGTAATGATACCAAATTGCGTTTAGGAGCCCTTTGCCCTACCTCAAGGCATATCGGCTCAGGCTGCAGAACTCTTTGCCCTCATCAGAGCATGTGTCCTAGCAGTAGAGATAATAGTTAATATCTATACTGACTCGCGTTACGCTTTTGGAGTAGTGCCCGACTTTGGCCAGATATGGAATAATAGAGGGTTCATTACCACCTCTGGGAGGCCAATTCGACATTCAAGACTAGTAGCGCAATTGCTAGATGCAGTATTGCTCCCAAAACAAGTGGCTGTACTGAAATCTGAGGCGCACACCTCAGGAAAGGACGAGATCACTCTGGGCAATGCACTAGCAGACACAATAGCTAAACAGGTGGGGACCCAACAGTCGCTCATGTTGCGGGCGCCGTCTCTTCAACTGCAGCTGGTAACGGACACAGAGCTAAGAGAGGCTCAACAGCTAGCCACTGTACAGGAACAGTGGAACTGGGACAGAGAGGGATGTCAATTGCACGTTGGCCTTTACCGTCATCCCGATGGTCGAGTAGAAGGTCCGCTGCCTCTCCCTTGTCCATTTTCATAGTTACGTCCTCAAAAAAATTCCAGAAGATCAGTCAAGCACGATTTTCCCTTCGTAAATCTATGTTGACGCGGACCAATCCTGTTACAACTATCCAGATGTGTCGTAATTTCATCTTTTATAATTGACTCCAGCATCTTTCCACCACCGAAGTCAGGCTAACAGGTCTATAATTCCCTGTTTTCTCTCTTCCTCCGTTCTTGAAGAGAGGGACAACATTAGCCACCCTCCAATCCACAGGAACTGATCCTGAATCTGTAGAACATTGGAAAATGATTACCAATTCGTCCACGATTTCTAAAGCCACCTCCTTAAGTACCCTGGGATGCAGACGATCAGGTCCCGGGGACTTATCAGCCTTTAGACCCAACAGCCTATCCAACACCATTTCCTGCCTAATATAAATTTCTTTCAATCCATCCATTACCCAAGGTCCTTTGGCCACTATTACATGTGGCAGATTGTTTGTGTCTTCCCCTGTGAAGACAGATCCAAAGTACCTGTTCAACTCGTCTGCCATTTCCTTGTCCACCATAATGAGTTCACCCGCTTCTGTCTTCAAGGGCCCAATTTTGGTCCTAACATTTTTTTTTTCCTTTTCACTTACCTAAAGAAGCTTTTACTATCCTCCTTTATATTCTTGGCCAGTTTACCTTCGTACCTCATTTTCTCTCTGCGTATTGCCTTTTTAGTTACCTTCTGTTTCTCTTTAGAAGTTTCCCAATCCTCCGGCTTCCCACTCGACTTTGCTATGTTATACTTCTCTTTTATTTTTATACTGTCCATTGCTTCCCTTGTCAGCCACGGCCTCCCCTTACACCTCTTAGGATCGTTCTTCATCTTTGGAATGAACTGGTCCTGCACCTTCCGCATTATTCCCAGAAACACTTGCCATTGCTGTTCCACTGTTATCCCTGCTAGGGTATTATTCCATTGAACAATGGTCAGCTCCTCCCTCATAGCACCATAGTTCCCTTTGTTCAACTGTAATACTGACACTTCCGAGTTTCTCTTCTCCCTCTCAAATTGTAGATTAAAACTTATCATATTATGGTCACCACTTCCTAATGGCTCCTTTACCTCGTGGTCCCTGATCAAATCATGTTCATTGCACAACACTGAATCTAGAATTGCGTTCTCTCTGGTAGGCTCCAGTACAAGCTGTTCTAAGAATCCATCTCGGAGAGACTCCACAAACTCCCTTTCTTGGCGTACAGTACCAGCCTGATTCTTCCAGTCTACCTGCATGTTAAAGTCCCCCATAACAGCTGTAGTATTACCTTTGCGACATATCAATTTTAACTCTTGATTCAACTGCACCCTACATCCAGACTACTGTTTGGAGGTCTGTAGATAGCTCCCATTACGGTCCTTCTACCCTTAGAATTTCTCAGTTCTATCCATACTGACTCTACGTCTCCTGATTCTATGTCCCCCCTCGCAAGGGACTGAATATCATTCCTCACCAACAAAGCCACCCCACCCCCTCTGCCAAATCAGTCTGTGCTTTCGATAGGACATATAGCCTTGAATCTTCATTTCCTAGGCCCTGTCCACTTGAAGCCATGTCTCTGTTATTTCCACAACATCATACTTGCCAATTTCCGACTGTGTCTCAAGCTCATCCACTTTATTTCTTATTCTCCGTGCATTCATATACAATATTTTTAATTTATTACTCCCATCACCTCCCATATCAATTCCTATTTCACTTGGCCATACTGTACGATCCCTTCTTGAGCTTTCTGATCTGTTGATTCTGCTGTCGTTCTTAACTTTTCTTATTCTCACTTTCCCTTTATCTCCATCCTGATGTTTCCAGTTGTTCCGCCCCCCCCCCCACGCCTACTACTTAGTTTAAACACACCCGTGTTGCAGAGGCAAACCTGCCTGCCAGAATGCTGGTGCCCCGCTTATTAAGGTGCAACCCGTCCCCTTTGTACAATTCATCCTTACCCCGAAACATACCCCAGTGGTCCAAGAATGCAAATCCTTGCTTCCTGCACCAGTTCCTCAGCCACGCATTCAGATCCATTATCTCCCTGTTCTTGACCACTCCAGCTCGAGGAACTGGAAGCAAACCGGAGATAACTACCCTGGAAGTCCTTCTTTTCAGCCTTCTTCCGAGTTATCTGATGTCACGCTGTAGAATGCCTTTCCACTTCTTCCCTACGTCATTTGTGCCGACATGCACCACCACTTCCGGATGTTCACCTTCAATCTTGAGGATTTCCTGCAATCGGTCCGTGACATCCTGGATACCGGCACCAGAGAGGCATCACACCGTCCTTAAATCTCGCCTGTTGCCACAGAAACCACTTTCTGTACCTCTCACTATGGAGTCCCCTACTATCACGCCTCTGCCTGACGTCTGTCTCCTCGGCTTTGCCTCAGCGCCAATTGTTGACTCGCAGACCCGTCCGCCTCTCAGACTGGCACTGTCTTCTGTCCCGGCAGCTTCCAAAAGGGAGAACCTGTTTACGAGAGGCACATCTCCCGGGGTCTCCTGTACTTCAAGCATCTTTCCCTTGCTCATCGTCGTCCTCCTTCTCTCTTCCTGTATCCTGGGTGTAACGACCGCACTGTAGGTCCTGTCCAGAAAACTTTCGTTCTCCCGGATTAACCTAGCGTCATCCAGTTGCCTGTCCAGTGCTGCAACACAGTGCTTCAGAAGCTGAATCTGGACACATTTTCCGCAGGTGTACGATCCAGAGGCACTATCATAGAATCGTGTAAGAGCCGTTGTCTTGCTTCCGCTCAAGCGTACTTAGAGCGATCCCATCCTCATCGCCATTAACTGTCGGAGAAATATTAGGAACTGCACTCCGACACGGAAGCGATCGCTTCAACCAATCTACATTCGTTAACCACGGGGAACTCTTCCCTAAATCGGCGTATCAGAGTTCCGAAAACAGCTTCAAGTGCACCTTTATTTATACAGTTAAGTATATATCAGTAAGCACCACAAGCAGGGGGTATTGGTTAGTTACCAGCTGTTTACGCACTCATGATCACAGCACATTCCATTGATGAGGAAGAAGGATGCAGGCCTTGGGGTTTAAATCAAAAGATAAGGACAACATTCACAGCCAATCCTGATACATGACCTTTGTGCAGACACATAATGTTGCTCTTTAATCACGATAAGGACACCGCTCTAGCAGAAATATGCTAATGTGAGATAAAGAATTACAAAAACAGGGACAGACTGGTGCGTTCGATTCCACCGCCCCGCCCCCCCCCCAACTCTCGGCTTTCACAGGCTTCAGGTCTTTATTCCATATAGTCCATTTTCACCCCTTGATGCTTGAAGATACCTCCACAGTGGGTGCGTGGAATGACCTGCTAGCAGATGTTCAGTTTCAGCATTGATGAGAGGTTTGGATGACTAAGTGTGTTTGAGGGGTAAAGTCTAGTACAGGTCGGTGGGACGAGGCAGAATAATAGTTCAGCAATGTCTAGGTAGTTTGAATGGCCCGTTTTGTGTTGTAGTACTCAAATAAAAAATAATGCTAATATGCAGGGAAACTGCGTAGATGTAGAGACTGCAGCAGTGACGACACCCAAGTTTCAGAATCTTAACCAATGATATGGCAGTGTGCACCGGTTGTTGTCAGACAGAATTGGTTTTGCTGTTACACCTCTGCATCATAATTTTATTCCATCATCAGGACCTAGTCTGTTACTTCATGAATTCTTTCTGCTATCAAAATGGAGCTTTACTAGTAATTTTGTCAACTGGAATGTAAAAGCTGTACTAATCTCACACTCGGATAGATGAGCTTTCACTATTCTCCTGGTGTGCTATTGTCTGCATGAGGGACCTTTCCCATTCCCACAGTACTTCACAGCTCTCTATTTTCCACCAACACCATTCCTTACAGTGTCGGCAATTCCAGTTCCCCGTTCGTGTCAAATAAAGTCAGTTAGGTAATTGATTTCCAAAATCAATGGGGTCACATGACCATAAGACGTAGGAACAGAATTAGGCCATTGGATCCATCACTTCTACTTGGCCATTCGATCATGGCTGATTTATTATCACTCTCAACGACATTCTCCTGTCTGCACCCCTCTGAAAAGCTTGAGCATGTAGATATTAAAGAAGAGCTTTTACAGGCCTCTTTACCGGCTGGAACTTTTGGAAAGTATCAGGTTGGGTAATTCACACGCACAAAATGCTGGTGGAACGCAGCAGGCCATTCAGCATCTATAGGAGCAGGTACAGTCGACGTTTCAGGCCGAGACCCTTTGCCAGCGTTTTGTGTGTGTTGCTTGAATTTCCAGCATCTGCAGATTTCCTCGTGTTTGTGAAGTTGGATAACTCACCATGATCGGGAGCTATGTACCCTAGGCTACCGCGGGAAGCGAGGAAGGAGATTACTAAGCCTCTGGAGGTGATCTTTACAGTTCCCGAGGATTAGAAGTCTGCGAAAGTCATTCCCTTATTCGAGATAGGGCGTATGGATAGCCCAGGAAATTATAGACCTCTGAGTCTTACTTCAGTGGTTGGGAAGTTGATGGAGAAAATCCTGAGGGGCATTGATGATTAGGAATAGTCAGCATGGCTTTGTCAAAGGTACATCGTGCCTTACGAGCATGATTGTTTTTTTTGAGGATGTGACTAAACACATTGATGAAGGGAGAGCCGTCGATGTTTTGTATATGGATTTCAGCAAGACATTTGATAAGGTACCCCATGCAAAGCTTACTGAGAAGGTAAGGAGGCATGGGATCTAAGGGGTCATTGTTTGTGGATCCAGAACTGGCTTGCACACAGAAGGCAAAGAGTGTTTGTAGACGGGTCATATTCAGAATGAAGGACGGTGACCAGTGTTTTGCCTCAGCCTGTTCTGGGAACCCTACTCTTTGTGATTTTTATAAATGACCTGTATGAGGAAGTGAAGGATAAGTTTCTAAATTTTCTGATGACACAAAGTTTGGGGATGTTGTGGGTAGTATGGAGGGCTGTCAGAGGTTGCAGCGGGACATTGATAGGATACAAAATTGGGCTAAGAACTGGCAGATGAAGTTCAACCCAAATAAGTGTGAGTTGGTTCATTTTGGTAGGACAAATATGATGGCAGAATATAGCATAATGTTAAGTGTGTTGGCAGTGTGCAGGATCAGAGGGAACTTGGGGTCTGAGTCCATATGACGCTCAAAGCTGCTGCGCAGTTTGACTCTGTAGTTGGGTAAGAAGGCATACAGTGTATTGGCCTTCATCAAGCGTTGGATTGATTTGAAGAGCCGAGAGATTATATTGAAGCTCTATTGTACCGAGGTCAGACCCCACATGGAGTACTGTGCTCAATTTCGGTCACCTCACTACAGGAAGATCGTGGAAACCATAGAAAGGATTCAGAGGAGATTTACAGTGATGTTGTCTGGATTGGGGAGCATGCCTTATGAGAATACGTCTAGGGAACTCAGTCATTTCTCCTTGGACCGACGGGGGATGAGAGGTAACCTGATAGAGGTGTACAAGATGATGAGAGGCATTGATTGTGTGGGTAGTCAGAGGTTGTTTTTTTTTTTCCAGGGCTGAAATGGCTACCACAAGAGGGCATAGTTTTAAGGTGCTTGGAAGTAAGTACAAATGAGATGACAGGGATATTTATTTTTCGCAGAGGTTGGTGAGTGCGTGGAATGGACTGGTGGCGGTGCTGGTGGATGAAATGATAGGGTCTTTTAAAAGACTCCTGGATGGGTACATGGGGCTTAGAAAAATAGAGGGCTATGGGTAACCCCAGGTAGTGCTAAGGTAAGGACATGTTCGGCACAGCTTTGTGGGCCGAAGGGCCTGCATTGTGCTGTACTTTTTCTACGTTTCTATGTTTCTATTGTTACGTACCCCGTAACTGGGTTGCCAAACCAGCAGAAATGGACCACTAAGTTGGAATCTGGATTACTGGAACTAAGAAAGTTTTATTAAAGAAACAAGTAACCCAGTACTCTAATAGTAAGGATATAAATGCAACAGGTTAGCAATGAATAAACACACATGTACACAGAACTAGGATAATAGGATCAATCAAGCTCTATCGCAGTCTAGGGGTAAAATGATCAATCTCAAGTGACACAGAGTTTAGTTCAGTTCAATTCGCAGTAATCACTGTTGTGCTGTTGAGGAGAGAAAGAGAGAGAGAGAATACTGATATTCAAATCGGATTCAACAGACCTTTGATATTCCTCGCAGTTAGCTTTCGGGCGAGCCCTTTTTAATGTCTTCTGAGGTCACCGACTGTGACCCCTCTGTTTCGGATACAATCGTTCTTCTGCGGTGACCCGGCACCCAGGCAAGTGTGGACACACACACCAGGTTCCTGTCGATTATACCTTCTCATCCTGTGCGTCTATGTTTGGTCCCGCGACCAGACCTCCAAAACTCTCACCAAGTTGTGGGGGCACACCGCTTTTCCAGGGTCTCGTTATCTCGTGGTGTCGTGGTGTGTCTCTTGCCTTAGCGAACCTGTTTCTTTTATCCCCCTGCTGGGGTATCGCCTGTCCATCAGACTTCAAACAGTTCAGGTTCAAAGCAACCGGTCTCTGACAATACTCGGAACTGTGTCTCCTTTTCGTTAATCCCTCTCGTCTCTCTCTGATTAGCGTTTTGAATGTTTCCCCCATTTGTCTCTCTCTTATCGGCATCAACCTTCTGATAACTTGGTCACACTATAATCTTTCACGCATTGGCCAATCAAGAAACTGACAACCTCACTAAGCTCCTGTCCGATTGTATTTATAAATGGTGTCCTGAAAGGTTTTACGGTTTAGAGATACTGTAACCGAATCCCCGTCCTGCCAGAGGTTCGTCCCGAAACGTCGACTATACATTTTTCCATAGCTGCTGCCTTGCCTGCAGAGTTCCTCCAGCATTTTGAGTGTGTTGCTTTGATTTCTAGCAGCCGCAGATTCTCTCTTGTTTCCCCTTACAATACTGTACCTTGAGCAGACCAAATAATCACAGTAGGCCGACTCCTAGAAAAACGAAACGAAGAAATCTGCAGATGCTGGAAATTCAAGCAAGAGACACCCAAAATGCTGGTGGACGCAGCAGCCAAGGCAGCATCTATAGGAAGAGGTACAGTCCAAGTTTCGGGCCGGGACCCTTCGTCAGGACTAACTGAAAGAAGAGATGTAAGAGATTTGAAAGTGGGAGGGTGAGGGAGAGTTCCGAAATGATAGGAGATGACAGGAGGAGACGGGTGGATTTAAGAGCTGGAAAGTTGATTGACAAAAGGGATACCAGGCTGGAGAAGGAAGAGGATCATGGGACGGGAGGCCTACAGATAAAGAAAAGGGAGAGGGGGGCCTGGAGGGAGTCAGGCAACGAGTCATAGTGAAAAAAAATAGAAAAATAGGGAAAAGTATATACAATAAATACTAAGGGATGTGGTGTGAAGGGGAGGAGGGACATTAACGGAAGGTAGAGAAGTCAATATTCATGCCATCAGGTTGGAGGCTACCCAAACCGAATATAAGGTGTTGTTCCTGCAACCTGAGTCTGCTTTCATTTTGATAGTAGAGGAGGCCGTGGATAGACATCGCCGATTGGAATGGGACGTGGAATTAAAATGTCTGGCCACTGGGAGATCTTGCTTTCTCTGGTGGACAGAGCGTAGGTGTTCAGCGAAACGGTCTCCCAGCCTGCTTCGGGTCTCGCCAATATATAGAAGGCCACATCGGGAGCACCGGATGCAGTATATCACCCCAGCCGACTCACAGGTGAAGTGTCACCTCACCTGGAAGGACTGTCTGGGGCCCTGAATGGTGGTAAATGAGTAAGTGTAAGGACATGTGTAGTATTTGTTCCGCTTACAAGGATAAGAAAGGGGAGGAAAGTGTCGGAAATGGACCGGGTAAACTTGAGGGCAGGGTGAAAGTTGGAAGCAAAGTTAATGAAGTCAACGAGCTGAGCATGCGTGCGGGAAGCAGCGCCAATGCAGTCGGCGATGTAACGAAGGAAAAGAAGGGGACAGATACCATCAGTGAAAAGATTCAGAGCGTGAGAGGTGTCACGAACATAGGTGGGATGGAGTTGAAAAAGGGAGGATAAAACAGTGTCGAGGTATGCAGAAATGAGTTCGGTGGGGCAGGAGCAAACTGAGACAATGTGTCTACATAGGCAGGCAAGTTTGTGGATCTTGGGTAGGAGGTAGAAACGGGATGTGCGAGGTGTGGGAACTATAAGATTGGTTGCAGTGGATGGGAGATCCCCTGAGATGAGAAATGTGTTGATGATGTGGGAGATAATGTCCTGGTACTCCTTAGTAGGGTCAGGATCGAAGGGTAAATAAGAGGAGGTATCCGCGAGTTGACGCTGTGCTTCGGCAATGTTGAGTTCAGTACGCCAGACTACAACAGCAACCCAAGCCCCCCCCCCCCACACCCGCAGTTTATCGGCGGGTTTTATACTAAGTTCAGGGTTAGTACTGAGGGAGTAGAGAGCAGGGCGTTCGGAAGGAGTGAGGTTGGAATTGGAACAAGGTGTGGTGAATTCGAGACGGTTGATGTCCCGTCGGCAGTCAGCAATAAAGAGTTCCAGAGCAGGCAGAAGACCAGAGCGGGGTGGCCATGTAGAGGAGGAGTGTTGAAAATAGGAGAAGGGCTGATCGGTGAGGGTGGGAGAGTCCTTGCCGAAGTGGGCTCGAAGACGGAGTCGGCGGAAAGAGAGTTCAGCCTCATGGCAAACGCGGAACAAACAGCTTTTGGAAAACAATGCCGATGTTTGCTGGGGATAGGGCAGAACAGGCCAGGAGTTGGAGACACCGTAGCCCACTTTTAAAGGGAGCCTGCCAGCATCTTCCCTTGAGAAAGCCACAGGACAGGGTGAACCTCTGGAGGATCTCCCAGTCCATAAGTAATAACCCCACTACCTGAACATACTGGTAACTTTAAGTTTTAAAATGGGTTTCACGAGGAGGAAGACCCCAATAAATGCAAGTGGGCGACCTGGATAATGAAGACGTGGGCAGAAACAAAGTGGCAGGGTGAAGTGATACAGAATCTCCAGTACGAGATCGACAAACATGTCCTTACAATGAAGCTGGAAGGGTGTTTACGAATGCGTCCGGTGTGTTGTTCTTTATTAGTCGGGCATTTATCTGAAGAGCATGTTATTGCTCTCTCAAAGTCTAGTTGGACAGGACTTAGAATGTTGTGTCTGTTCTGCTCCCCTCCTGATAGGAAAGACATGGATGGTTTTCGAGAAGGTGCTTCGGAAATTTACCAGGATATTGTTTTGTTTTAGCTGTATGCTGGTGTTCGGCTGAATCACGGAAAACTGGATCTTGTAGCGGTCATGGAGAGGCTGGTGGCATGTAACAGTCCTCACCGTAGACGGGCCAGCTCCACATTAAACCTCCTTCTCCCACGGCAGATTCCAACACTACTGAATGTGGAGACATTGGAGGATTCTGTACCATGGGGCCGTGTCCGTATAGTGACGCCATAGACAAAATCTTCTGGGATAATGAGCTGGATTGTTGTTCCCTATGAAACTGGCCACACTGAGGATGGAGGACTGATCAGCAGCAGATATGCGAACATCGGGACATCCGAGCCAAGGCAGTGAGCATGGGTGATCTTGATGCGGAAATGATAGGTTAAGTGCGAAAGGTGAAAATTTTAAGGGAACATTTTCACAGAGAGTGGTGGGTGTGTGGAATGAGTTCTCAGCAGAAGTTCAACATTGATGAGAGTTTTGGATGACTACATATGTGGGAGGGTTCAGTACAGCTCGGCAAGGCTTTGACGGGCTAACTGACCTGCTCTGTGCTGTAGTGTTTAAATAAATGATGGTAATGTGAAGGGAAACAGCAGACATGTAGAGACATGGATTGCAGCAGTGACGACACCCAATGCCATGAACTTCACTGATGATATTATAGTGTTTATTGGTTGTAGTCATAGAGAATTGGCTTTGCTGTTAGACCTGTGCATAACCATTTTATTCAGTTATCAGGACCTAGTATGTTACTTCATTGTCTTTCTGTAACCAGCAATGTTCTCGGCTGCCAGTGTCACGTTGCCTTTGGTGACATCATCGTCATTGAGAGGTAACTCCAGTGGCTGTACTGTGTCCGTCTGACTCAACTACACTTCTCTCCACAGGTCTGGTTTCAGGATGTCTATGCAAGATCTCAAATCCCTGTTCATGATCATCACTGCAGGTGTTTGATTTGTCGTCGCAAAACAGAGTTGCAATGCACTAAAAACAAAGTTGTCCACCTTGTGCTTTAGAAAATTGTCCTCTTTGTCCATAGTTTTATTTGAATGCTTGAAGTTTCGTTTCTGTGTTGTGGGGACCTCAGTTGCAATATTTGGTAATATTTTCCTGCATGAACAGTCGAAACTTTTCTGAAGTGTGTTGTGATCTATTGTCATTCATTAATTTGTTCACAACAAGCTACTTCTGCAGACGGTAGTTCTCAGAGCGGAGACAGTCTTTGCTGATGTGGTCGACTTCATTGATATGACCTCTGGCCAATTTTGTTTGAGCACCCACAGCAATCAGAAACATAGAGCCCATGAATGGCCCGGCAAAGTTAATATGCATATTATTCCATGATGAGACGGCCATCCCCACAGGTGTAACGGTGCCTGTGGAGGTGTTTTCTGAGCTGTGTGGCATTCCAATCAGCTTCTGTCTAAGTTTTCAATCTACCTATCCATTACCGGCCAGCACACGTAACTCCGAGCAAGACTCTTCACCTTCGCTGTACCCAGGTGTCTTTCATGTAAATTTCCCAGCACTCCGGTGCACAGTTTAGAGGGAACCACAGCACGAGAGCAACACATCAGCGTTGCTTGACATACCGACAGTTGGTCTCATCTCAGTGGGACCTCTGGAAACACAGGGTTACCTATGAGCTGGCCATCCTTGCATGGTGATTTCATAGACTTCAGACAATATCTGGTTATTCCTCGTTTCTCTTTGTGTTTCTGAATGTGTTACTGGGAGTCGATCCACCAACGTATACCTAAATTGTCGACTGTACTTTTTCCCATAGATGCTGCCTGGCCGGCTGAGTTCCCCCTGCATTTTGTGTGTGTTGCTTCGACTTCCAGCATCTGCAGATTCTCTCGTTTCCCGTTACAATACCTCGAGTAAACTAAGCAAACACAGCAGGCCTGTATCCTAGCAACAGTAAGGACCTGCAGCCGAAGCATTCAGACAGGTTTGGTAAAACAATGCCGAGGACTGCTGGGGGTCGGGAAGAGCACGCCGGGAGGAGGAGGTACAGAATCCCAACTTTCAACTGAGCCCGTGTGAACGCCTAAGAGCACATTCCCCTGAGAATGCCAAAGGACAGGGTGAAACTGAATTGTTTCTCGCATTCTACCAGTAATAACCCCACCACCTGAACATATAGGTAATATCAAACTTTAAAATGGGTTTAATGAGGAGGAAGCTCCCAGTAAGGACACGTGTGGGAGCTAGCTAATTAATTCTTGGGACAATTTAAATTGGCAGGATACGTTATATCCACTAGGAGGTCGATAAACATAGAGGGATAGTTTCCCTGCTGCCCGCATCATCGCATCCTTACAATGAAGCTGGTAGGGATTTTAAGAATGTGTATGGTGTGTTGGCCTTCATTAGTCGGGTCATTTATCTCAAGGGCCATATTGCTCTCTAAATGTCCAGTTAGACGACATTGAGAATTTTGTGTCAGTCCTGATCTCCGTTTGATAGGACAGTCGTGGAAGTTTTGGAGAGGGTGAGTAGGAAATTTACCCGGGCAGTTTTGATTTAGCTGTGCTGGTGTACGGCTGAATGACGGTAAACTGGAACTTAAACTTGAAACGATCGGATAAGCTGCTGGAATGTAAACATCCCTCATCGTAGACGAGACAGTTCTACATTAACCCTTCTTCTTCCTCGGCACAGTCCTACACTTCTGAATGTGAAGACATTAGATGATTCCCTCAGAACAGCTGCACAAGTTGATAGATCGAAAGGCCATGACATAAGGAGCAAAATGGGAACTTTCGACCCATCGCGTCTGTCTGCCATCCCATCATCACTGATTCTTTCTCCTGTGCAAACTCTGTTTGATTTCTGATCCTTAGGGTTTTTCCGGGGCCATCTCCGTACAGTGATGCTGTGGTCAATATCTTCTTCGATAATGAGCTCGATTGTTGTTCCCTGTGAGACTGGCCACTCTTAGGGTGGAGGACTGATCATCAGTAGAAATCCTACCATCGTGATGAAGGAGCCATGCTCATATTTAAATGACAGAAAGGCAAATTTTAAAAAGCAAATTAAAATAGCCAAATCGCACCGGATATTTGATGACTGATTCATATCCGCTTTACCTTGGGCAAATCGTAAACACAAAATAATCTGCAGATGTTGTGGCCAAAGCAACATTCACAACAAGCTGGAGGAACTCAGCAGGTCGGGCACGATCCGTGGAAAAGATCGCTCGATGTTTCGGGCCGGAACCCTTCGTCAGGAATGAAGAGGGAAGGGGCAGAGGCCCTATAAAGAAGATGGGGGGAGGGTGGGAAGGAGAAGGAGAAGCCCGAAACGTCGACCGATCTTTTACACGGATGTTGCCTGACCTGCTGTGTTCCTCCAGCTTGTCGTGAGTGTTACTTTGAGCAAATCAGCGTCAGAAGAGAGAAATACGGGACACACTGCTAAAGAGTCGCTACAGACCGTGAACATAGAAGTATAGATCCAAAAACAGGCCATTAGTTCCACCTGTCGGACGTCAAGCTACCATGTTGCCTCGACCCATCGGCCGGATGCGTCACCCCCAAATGCTTCCCCTCAATACCTGTGCAATTACTCTTAAATGTGGAAATCGAAGCCGCATCCACCACTTGCGTTGGCAGCTCGTCCACGCTCTCACTACCTGACTGGATGTTCCCCATCTCACCTTCAATTTTGGCACATCAATGAAAAAATGACTGAAATCGCTCCTCACATTTTTGCAAGATAGACGAGCCCCATTTACCAGCCACCAGGAAACATCATCTTTAATTACCCGCACACTTTATTGAAGATTACACCTAAATCAGACCATGGTGCACCCCGCAATATAGTTACAATCTTGTTACAAAATAAACAGAATAATCCATCATTATCCAGTATGCAAACAACATAACCACATTTATGCATCCCCATCACCAGAGATATTGAATATTCCTCCGTGTATGTTCGGAAAGGCACCACAAAGCCAACTAAAGCGTATCAACCCGGTTTTAAACACTTTACAAAATATAACTGGGAAGACATTGAAGGGCGTACATTCAGCCGAACGACAAGACAATGTTTGCTTGCGTAAGAGTGTGTTTACCGAGCGATCCCTGTCACAAGCAGAATGACCGAATCCCTCATATGTATCTTCTGGTTTCCTATGGGCAATGAGGCTGCACACGTTAATAGACCGAAGGGCCATGAGATAAGGAGCATAATAAGGACATTCGGCCCTTCGTGTCTTCCTGCCATCCCATCATGACTGATTTCTTCTCCTGTGACAACTCTGTTTAATTTCGGATCCTTAGGCTTGTTCCGGGCGTCAAAAATATCTAGTGGCCTTAATTACAAAATTTCAGATTAATTTGGAGTACACACAAACATACAAATACTGAGCAAACTAAACAAAGAGCTGAGAACTGATAGCAAGAAGTGTAAGGCTAAAAAGTCAGCGCTTTTGGAAGAACCTATCACTTCTACAATAAGATAAAGGAACTTACTTCGATGATGAGGAATTAATTAATAGGCAAATAAATTCTTCTCTTGCTTCCAGCCGGGTACAGGTAACAATTGTAACCGATGTTTCCATTACAAACTCGGCCATCTTCATCGCGGAGGATGCCTGAGCATGTCTAGTCCAGTGGTATATATAGCCCCGTCAACCGCCCCGATTAGACATGCCAGGCGTCATCCCTGGCGAAGTTGCAGATTTTGGCATTGACAACTTAATTAAAATCAATACCTGTACCCGGTTAGAAGCCGAAGTAGACTTTAAATGTCATTTAAACAACGCCGGAAAAGCACGAGATCCTTTATTTTTAATTAATACACTACATAATTTTAGTAAATGCATCACATGGTAATATGCTTTATCCTTAACAAATGAAAAGTGAGAAAGGCGATAGAGCGTTAGTGTAGATGCTATATTGTGGTGGAGAGGCCACTGCACAGGATCGGAAAATGCTGCAGAAAGTTGTAACCTCAGCCAGCTCCTTCATGGGCACCGGACTCCACAGCATCCAGGACACACTCAAAAGATGATGCCACAGAAAGGTGGCATCCATCATTAAGGAACCCCCAACACCCAGGACATGCCTCCTTAAAATTGCTACCATCAAGGAGGACGTACAGGACCCTGGAGACACACTCAATGTGTCACGAATAGCGTCTTCCCCTCCACTACCAGATTTCTGAATAGACAATGAACCCACGAATTCTCTGAAACCTATGTTTAAATTGTGAATATATTTCTGGTCCTGGTTCCTGGGTAGCTCTTGGCTTCCAGGGAGACATCAAAGGATACCTGAAGAGAACTATGACCGAGAAATTGGAATCAAGCAGGCTATGCAGCCCAGTGAGCTTGTATAGCTCTTCAATGAGAGGACAAGGGACCTTCTTGACCAATCTTCCTACTGTACCAAATGAATCTCTACATCAGGAATCCAAAGCACATTTCTCAGATCCCATGCTTAATGTTGTTGGATCATGACATTTAAAACTTTTGAGAAACCCTGTTCTAAAGAATTCCAGAATAAGTTAAGAAGTTCAGCTGATCAAAGAAATGTGCTCCCTCAGACATAAATATGTCTATGTTCATTCTATTTTATATTCATCCTGCTCTGTTGTCAGGAGTTGGTTCAGATGTGTGTTTCTATTGCACAGATTCCACAGTCTTTCCTTGTTCTGTGGGTGTCAATGGGAAGACAAATCTCAGGGTTGTACATTGATAATAAATGTACTTTGAACTTTGATTTTCTTCGCTAATATTTTCCATCTTGTCACCAGATTCTTCAATAAGGTAAATTATTTTCCTCCAGCCACATGATAGCCCTGAATAATTTCATTTTAAATAGATTACCCACTAGTCCTCTCAAATTCGGACATTGAAATAAAAAAGTCACTCTTCCATTGTTGTCATCAGGTCTATATCTTGGAACTGTCTTCCCATTTACGATTTGAATGTACCTTCACCCCAAGGACTGCATGGCTTCGAGATAATATAACACACTGACTATAACACACAGGAATTAGGCCTTTTGGGTAGAGACTCCCTGCCATTCAGTCATGACTGATTTACATAGAACATAGCATTTTAAACCAGGTTCTTCTGTCCACAAAGTTGTGCCGAGCCAATTAAATTAGTAATCAAATAGTCAACTAAACTAATCTCTTCTGTAAATATCCTACCATTTTCTTCATATTCATCAGGCAATCAGAATGATTAATTCATGCTGACACAACAGTATTTCCTTGTTACATTGCTGTACATACCGTTTATTATAAATTTCCAATAATTGCATTTTGCACATTTAGATGGAAATGTGACGTAAAGATTGTTTTTACCTCATGTATATGAAGGAGGAAAGTAATGAAGTCAATTCAATTCAAATTAATGTTTATGTAAATATTTCTTAAAAGTCTGTGTTTTTGCCTCTCCCACTGTTTCGGGCAATGCATTCCAAGCATTCACCACTGTCTATCAAAAGCTTTCCCTTCATTTCTCTTTTCAAATTAACTCCTCTCACCTTAAATATATGCTCTCTGATATGGTGCATTTCAACACTTGGAAAATGATACGGCTCCCCTGTGCAATCCAAGGCTGACGACAAAGGAGAACGAGGCGCAGAGATAAACTGGGCCGAATCCAATGCCTTGTGCAGGTTCATTGAGATGGCGATGAACAACTTTGGTGACAGTTCTTTCAGACCCGCAGCTTTGCCCACAAGAACATCAGGCAATGTCCTGCGGTTACTGCAGGAGATGGACTGGTTGGGCACAGTAGAGTGAGTCCCTGAGCAGACAGCCCAGATTATCTCATCAGAATGCCTCATCAGCAGATCTCACCAACCTGGACGTTACCTGTCTGGCGGCAAGAGGGTCGCTGCCAGTTTGATCCTTGCTGCATGTCCGGAGATCACTCCTACGGCGCGCTGCCCCGAGATTACTGCAGTGGAGACGAGACGGTCACACACCACTTTGTGGACTGTGGGATGGTGAAGATATGTGGAGAAAGATGCAAGGTCCTGTGTCACAGCAGCTGTGTAACAGAAAGCTCACTGATGTACGGAAAACGGACAAAGTATTGCTGGAAGATCATTAACTCTGTGAAAGAAGCCTTTTTGGTCTGCCATCACATCGAGAGATCCATAGGGCAGGATTCCCAACATGGGGCCCGCGATTAATGATATTGGTCCATGGCATAAAATTTGGAAACTCCTGTCGGACAGGACTGCTGCCCACTGGGACATTCCAGGCTGCAGGGACACCATTGAAACTATAGGGTTCCTCTACTAGGGGAGAGAGGGGCCGGGTTGGCTGAGGAAGCTTCTCAATCATTGTAGTAGTGAACCACCCCAGGGGGCCACATGAGCGACAACAATCCTATCGGTATTAACGAATGTAAAATAACACTGAATACGGCATTGACAACGAATGTAAATAGGCATTGCACGGTTTATCCTTGTGAATATTGTTATGGTGAATAAAGCTTATTTTGATTTAAACAACAACAACAACATTAACTTCTGTGCTGTGTCCAGAGTGATGGAGACCGGGCCTACCATTGGAGCTTGGACGGACACGGGTGAAGTCGGGAAGTTTCTTTACTCGAAGGGTACTGAAAATCAGGACTTCACCCCCCCCCCCCCCAAAAAAACAGTTCTCCACCCTGAGACGGAGAATGTCCATTCAGTGTTTGTTTGTTTGTTTGTTTGTTTTTTCTGGGCTTTTTCCTGCAGCCACAGTTCGGTCATCACAACTGCATCTGTCTCCTCACAGCACAATATTCTCTCCACATTCCCAGTTTCGTGGCAAGAACTAATTTAATTGCTGTTTTCAGTATTTAATTAATCACCGGTTTACACTCCAGTCTGACTCATTAAACCTGGAGGAAAGTGCTGCTGGAGGAACTCAGCAGGTCGGGCAGCATCGGTGGAGGGAAATGGACAGTTGGAATTTCGGGTTGAGAGAGTCCAGGTGAAGGATCTCGACCCGGAAAGTCTATTGTACAATTCCCTCCACAGATGCTGCCCGACCCG
The DNA here is from genome assembly GCF_030028105.1 of Mobula birostris. Classification (NCBI taxonomy): domain Eukaryota; kingdom Metazoa; phylum Chordata; class Chondrichthyes; order Myliobatiformes; family Myliobatidae; genus Mobula; species Mobula birostris. Next base: position 43,481,115 of record NC_092397.1, read on the forward strand.
CTCAGTTGCTCCAGCATCACGCAGTCTCTTGTGCCTCTCTTTTCAGAACTGCCTGTTTAATTCCTGCCTCAGACTGAACCAGACTCTTCGCTCCTGCTTCATTTCTGTTCTGTTTCTTTAGGCCATCATGCCTACTGGGGCAAAGGCCGCCAATAACATCTCACCAGAGTCCTCTGCTCAGGGAGAAGGATGATCGGCGATTCTCCTTGCTCCACGCGGCTTCAATCGTCGTCCAGGGGAAGGTCCTTCTGATCCCAGGGATGAAACTTTGGAGATTTAGTTAATGTTTCTGCTGCACTGGGATTTTATTAGATGGAGTTGCTATCCTCATGCCCAACCCTCCTTCCGCAGTCGGGCTTAGGCAGTCTATGGCCGAGTTTTCATTTCTATTCCGATCTGTTTAATCTGTTTCTGATCCCACCTGATATGTAAATAGGTGCAATTTTTTTTTTCCCACCGCATTTGTTACCGACGTCATTAAAACCTGTGTGGATGAGTGCGTGCCTATAAAGACTTACTGTACATTCCCAAACCAAAAGCCATGAATGAATCACATCTTCTGAAGGCTCGATTTGTGGGATTCAAGTCTGGCAACCTACGCCTGTACCAGAAAGCTAGGTATGATTTGCAAGGGTTCTTTAAAGGGTGACTAGACAATATCGAACAAGGTTGGAGATGATATCAGATTCACAGTAACTTCGGCAGCGTTTGCAATACATTACTTCTTACACAGCGAAACCCATAGTATGAACGGCAGCGATGCTTCACGACCAGATGAATTCAACGCCTTCTATGCACGCTTTGAAAGAGAGAACACAACTAGAGCTGTGAAGATCCCTGCTGCACCTGATGACCCTATGATCTCTGTGTCAGAGGCCAATGTTAGATTGTCTTTAAAAAGTTTGAACTCTCGCAAGGCAGAAGGTCCCGATGGAATACCTGGTAAGGCTCTGAAACATGTGCCAACCAACTAGCGAGAGTATTCAAGGACATTTTGAACCTCTCATTGCTACGGACAGAAGTTCCAACTTGCTTCAAAAAGGCAACAATTATACCCGTGCTAAGAAGAATAACGTGGGTTGCCATATTGACTATCGCCCGGCAGCCCTAACATCAACAGTGATTAAATGCTTTGAGAGGTTGGTTATGACTAGACTGAACTCCTGTCTCAGCAAGGACCTGGACCCATTGTAATTTGCCTATCGCCACAATAGGTCAACGGCAGACACAATCCCAATGGTCCTCCAGGCTTTAGACCACCTAGACAACATAAACACCTACGTCACGATGGTGTTCATCGACTATAGCTCAGCATTTAATACGATCATTCCCATAATCCTGATTGAGAAGTTGCAGAGCTTGAGCCTCTGTACCTCCCTCTGCAATAGGATTCTTGTCTTCCTAACTGGAAGACCACAGTCTGTGCGGATTAGTGATAACATATCCCCCTCGCTGACGATCAACACTGGCGCACCTCGGGGGTGTGTGCTTAGCCGACTGCTCTACTCTCTGTATATCATGACTGTGTGGCTAGGCATAGCTCAAATATCATCTACAAATTTGGTGACGATACAATCATTGTTGGTAGAATTTCAGGTGGTGACGAGAGGGCGTACAGGAGTGAGATATGCCAACTAGTGGAATGGTGCTAGCGCAAAACCCTAGCATTCAACGTCAGTAGGATGAAAGAGCTATCGCGGCTATACTTTAATAGGAGTTTGAAGAGATTTAGTATGTCAAGAAATATACTCAAAAATCTCTATGGTTGTACCGTGGAGAGCATTCTGACAGGCTGAATCATTGTTTAGTATAGAGGGGCTACTGCGCAGGACCGAAAGAAGCTGCAGAAGTTTGTAAATCTAGTCAGCTCAATCTTGGGCTCTAGCCTACAAAGTACCTAGGACATCTTTAGGGGCGGTGTCTCAGAAAGGTTATTAAGGACGTCCAGCACCCAGGGCATGCCCTTTTCTCACTGTTACCATTAGGTAGAAGATACAGGAGCATGAAGGCACACACTTCAGCGATGCAGGAACAGCTTTTTACCCTCTACCATCCGATTCCTAAATGGACTTTGAAGCTTTGGACACTACCTCACTTTTTTAATATGCAGTATTTCTGTTTTTGTACATTAATAAAAATCTATTCAATACACGTAATTGTTTCACCTGTATATCTATTATATTATATTATATATTATTATTATGCTCTACCTCTGCTAGATTACTTATTACATTGAACTGCTGCTGCTAAGTTAACAAATTTCACATCACATGCCGTTGATAATAAACATGATTCTGATTCTGATACTGAACTTGCGCAGCGACACAATGTTCTTTCCCTGAGACTGCAGCGCGCGTAGTGGACAATCGCGGTACTGCAGAGGATCATCATCCCCGAAAGTGAAAGCATTCTGAATCAGGAAGTGCCGCGAGTTAACATGGCTTCCAAAAGACCGGCCGAGGGCTGGACCGAGGAGGTAATTTGTTCCATCTGCCTGGAATTCTTCACCGATCCGGTTATACTAGAGTGCGGGCATAACTTCTGTCGCTGTTGCATCACACAGTGTTGGGAAAGGGATGAGAGAAACTCCTGCCCAGAATGTAGAGAGGCATTTCCTAACCGCACCCTCAGAGTCAATCGGGCCTTAGCAAATCTGGCTGAAAAAGCTCGAAATCTAAACCTGAATCGGAAAGCGAAGGAAAGTAAACTTCACTGTGAGGAACATGAGGATGAACTGAAACTGTTTTGTGCAACGGACAAGACACTAATCTGTCTGATCTGTAGAGATGCGCAGGAACACAGGGAGCATCGCTTCATGCCAATTAAAGAAGCTGTTACACTCTACAAGGTAAAACTAACCCGAATTTGATACTCAGCATTCCTCTATTGTTCTACCTATCACCACAAGAGCCGCCGTAACTACCATTTCATTCTCCAAATCTTACGCCGTCTCCAACGGAATTCTACCATCAAGCACATCTTTCCCACCCACAGACCACTCCCATCCCTCCCCACAACGCTCCGCTCTCTGTAAGGATCGCTCTCTACGTACTGTAACTCCCATATCCAGTCGCTCCGCCCCACGAATCTCACTCCTGACACTGATACCTGCAGGCAGGACAAATACTACACCTGACTCCTATACCTCCTCCCTCGTCAACCTGAAGGGCCCCAAACAGACCCAATTCCTCCCGTTTCTTCCATGGCCGATTGTCCTCTGGTATTAGATTCCTTCTTCTTCAGCTCTTTACCTCTTCCAGAAACCCCTTCTCAGCGTCTTACTTCATCTCCCTCCCCCACATTCCCGCTCACGTCTTCTCAAATGTCACCTGCCAGCGGTTGTCATTCCCAACCTTTATATTCTGGCTTCTGCCACATTCCTTCCCAGTCCTAATGAAGGGTCTCATCCTGAAACGTCCACTGTTTATTCTCCCTCCATAGATGCTGCCTGACTCACTGACTTCCTGCAGCATTTTGTGTGCGATAATCGGGTTTGATCACCTGTTTCTTTTGTTGCATTTTTTTTCTCTGTCCTTCGCGCTCGAACTTGCAGGAACAGCTAAAATCTTCCTTAGACTCTCTCACAAGAAAGACATCAGACTTCCTGGAAATGGAGCAGCAACAGAAAGAGAAGATTTCCAGAGTTCGGGTGAGGATTCCGGGGAGGAGTTTCTGATATTACTATATATCTTTGCTCTCATTAATGGGGAACAGTAGAGTATCACAGCTCCAGTGACCTGGATTCGATGCTGTCTCGGTGTATTTTGAATATTATCTCTGTGACCTCGACAGTTTCAGGCACATCCCAAGGACATGCTGGATGAGTGGTTAATAACAATTAACCCTGTCAAGGTTGGGGAGGGTGTATGTGAATCAGGTGGTAGGTATGTGGTCAGTGCTGAAGAATAGGCTTCAGGAAAACGTGAGGGAATGGAGTTGATAGGAAGGTTGGCAGAACAAGCTTGGACTGAATCTTAATATCATCAGGGAATACACACTGTAGTACAGAAAACTAATCTTCATCTTTCATTCGACAGAAACAGTCACACAGCATTCAGTGCAATATCATATCCCAGTTTGAGGAACTGCGCCAGATTATCACTGAGAAAGAGCAGAGTTTACTCAGGGATCTCAGGAAGGAAGAGGCGAGGATTCTAAATCTAATGGAGAAAAATCTACTGGAGATTCATGAGAATATAAGGTTTACTCAGGAGGAAATCTCAAAGTTAAAGGAACAGATCGATCAAAAAGACAGTGTGCTATTTCTCAAGGTAAGGTAATATATTTCAATTTGTTACTGTCAAACGGCACTAAATGAACAGTGGTATATTTGAAAGAAATACAGCACAACGGCCAGTTCTAACGAAACAATTGCCGCTGCTGTCGATCTCGCACACATTGTTATACTTGCATGATGAGCCCTCCAATCACTCCAATAATGACGTTCTACAATGTTGAAGACATGTATTTGATCCTTCATTAGCAGCGCACAGTCTTAACACGATGAAACTTCAGCATTTTTAATCGTAAATAAACTGCAACTCAGCGATCAAGAAATGATATGACATCCGTCTATCCCCATTTCAAAGCTACCCAAAACAAAGCACAAATACGTAACTTATTCCCTTCGCTATTACTACAACGCCACTCACTTGACTAGTCACCACAATAAGCACCCAACGCAAAATACAATGCAGACAGAAAACAGATGTGTTGCTGCTACACATGTCATTTACCAATGGCAGTGAACTGCTTTTCACCAGACAAATGATGCAATTATTCAGGGTAGTTGTTGTCCTACAACTAGATGTCCATTCATTCTGTACATCCCAGGACAGAATGCAAACGTCTCTGAAATGATTGATTCTGATCATAACACAGAGTTGCTGATTCTGTCGTTAATTACCACATTAAATATCCTCTAAAACTCCCATTAACAGCCAGTTTCAGTCACAGGCTGTGAGTGTGTCTGGAGCGGTGGGTGTGAGGGTCTCTCCGGCACATAGTGGGACCAAAGAATGTGACCCACACATCAGACTTATCTTCTATATCCGGTTTACATCAGATTTCAGAAACTTTCACTGTCTCGTTACCTTTTTTCAGATGTTTCCCATTGTCCATTATGAACAAGCCATTAGTTCCATCTTCTGCTATCAATTTTCCTGCTTCACAAGCCTCTACCCACCTACTCACCACAACCAGCAACAGTGCTCTGAACTCCATGGACCCTCTTGTGTTTATCCAGTTCCCCTCGACATTTAATCTCTTCTGTTCCGCTTCAAACACTCTTGTGACAGTGAGTTCCACATCCTGTTCACTAAATGTCTTATCGGATTCATTAAACTCCATCTGGAATTTCATCTCCCCACAAGTCTTCCTATAAATAGCTGCACTTTCTTCACCTGCAAACAATCAAATCCATCACTGATCTTAAATTCCCCCATCTTATTACCTTGACGTTGTATCCAGATGAAAATACACAACCTGTCCTGACTTTCCCGTAAGTTTCATCCTCTCACTTATGGTCTAACTTTCAAAAAACACTCCTTCTAATTAACCCCCTAGTTCTGTATTGTTTGTGTGTGTGAGTGACTGAGGGAGAGGGAATTTTCAACAGTTTGTAATGATTTAGTTGAGATTCCGGATGTGGACAGTAAGTCTAAGTCTAATCAGATTTGTGTTTCATTTATTTCAGGAGGAAGCTCGTTGGAACAGGAGGTAGGACATACTGTTTATTAAAAACCTGTATAGATTTGTACAATGGTTCAAAATTGCAGTTTATAAGAAGCAATTAAATATTTACAGGATCACTGACGATGTCCAGGAATTGTTAGTGACGGATGAGGCCCAACTGTTTGAAAAATTCGATAACCCCTATTTGTTGAACACAGTGCTGAGAGAAACAATTACTGCCAATAATCGAGGTAAAACTTACGAAAATTAATTTCCCATTTTTCAATTAAGTTGTAATTTAAGCAAAGATTGTGTGTGATAATGGGCTGAAGGGGAACTAAACTTTATTCCACATCAACGCCACCAACTGGGAGGCATCACTGTCACGTGGTCAGCAGGAGATGTCAGACGACTAAACACACCAGTACAAGACCATAATACAACCAGTACACGGGACTGACAGATGAACCACTGTGTCCTAATCCCAGGCAAGCAGCACGAACACGCCAAGACATGAGCTTGAATCTTACCGCAGGAGCTGGGAAATTAACACTGACTTGATGATGTTGTAGGGAGTAAAAGCTTGCCTCTGTGTGGTGACCAGGATTGTCAGAAAAATACACAAGTCCTTCGTGCACTGTGAGTGCAGACTCTGATTGACACCGGTCTTCCTCCTTCTGGATCGGCAACTCTTGCTGTTGTTAGAGGCAGAAGAGGAGTGTGGTGGTGATAGGGGACTCAATCGTCAGGGGAGCCGACAGGAGAATCTGTGGACGTGAACGGGACTCCCGACTGGCATGTTGCGTCCTAGATGCCAAGGTCAGGGTGTCTCGGATCGTCTCCGCAACATTTTAGAGCGGGAGGAAAAACAGTCAGATATCTTGGTACATATTGGTACCAATGACATAGAAGGTAAAGCAAATAGGTCCTGAAAATAGAATTTAGAGAGCTCAGTAGAAAGCCAAGAAAACATACCTCCAGGTTTGCAGTTTCTGGATTGTTGCCTGTGCCACGTGCTGGTGAGGGTAGAAACAGGATGATTTGGCAGATTAATGTGTGGCTGAGAAGCAGGTGCAGGGGCAGGCCTTCATGTTTTTGGATCTTGTAACTCTCTTCTGGGGGAGGTACGACCTGTTCAAAAGTGATGGATTCTGCCTGAACCCGAGGGGGAACAATATTCTCGCAGTGACGTTCAATACAGATGTTGGGGGGGGGGGGTTCAACTAATTTGGCAGGGGAGTGGGAACTAGAGTGAAGGGACTCTCGATAGGGCTGATGTTATAAACAGAGGTAGGGTGCAGTCAGACAGTCAGATAGGGCGGACAGATGCGAGGACAAAATTGCAGACAACAGGGTAAGTATCAGTGCAGAAGGGATGGAGAATCTAAAACGGTAGAAAATACAGTACACAAAGCACAACGATCTCAGTGCACGGAGTCTACGAAATAAGGTGGATGATCTTGTTGCTCGATTACAGATTGTTGGGTATGAGGTTGTGGCCATCACTGAATCGTGGCTGAAGGATGGTTGTAGTTGGGAGCTGAATGTCCAAGGTTACACAATACATCGGTGGTACAAGAAGGTAGGCAGAGGGGGTGGTGTGGCTCTGCTGGTAAATCAGTAGAAAGATGTGACATAGGATAGGAAGATGTTGAATCCCTGTGGATTGAGTTAAGAAACTGCAAAGACAAAAGGACCCTAATGGCAGATATATACAGGCATCCCAACAGTAGCTGGGATGTGGATCACAGATTACAAATGAAAGTAGAAAACGCCGATCAAAAGGACAATGTCATGATAGTCATGGGAGATTTGAACATGCAGGTTAATTGGGAAAATCAGGTTGGAAGTAGATTCAAGACAGTGAATTTGCTGAATACTACATGATGGCTTTTTAAAGGAGTTTTTCGTTGACCCTACTCGGAGAACAGGTCTACTGGATTTGGTGCCATGTATTGAACCAGAAATGGTTATGTAAAAGAACCCTCACAATATGACTGAATTCAGCTTGAAATTTGATAAGAAGAAAGTAAAGTCTGCCGTTGTAGCATTTCAGTGAAGTAAAGGAAATCACAGTGGTCTGATAAAGGAGTTGGCCAAAGTAAATTAGAAGGAGATGGTGGTAGGGATAACAGCAGAGCAGAAATGGTGTGAGTTTCCAGGAAAATGAGGAAGGTGAAGAATAGATGAATTCCAGAGATAAATAAATCCTCAAATGGCAAAATAGTACAAGTGCCGTTGTGGAACGACTGATGCAACAACAAAAGTACCACAAAACACTAACGCACGTAATTCTTTTCAAACCTTTATTCTTTACCCATAGCATGCTATGGGGGAAGTTACAGACTGATTTCCCACAAGAGCCAGTCCAGACAGTGCCCCCGAATTACACAGTTCTGCACAACTTATAACATTGATCAGGTAGCAGGAAACTTTACGATTACAAGTTTAGATAATATTAGAATCATTTCAATAACATGCTAAGATACAATTATATGGAAAATAATCATTGGTTAGTTAGTTATAATTATTTTAAGCCAAAGCTAGCCCATCAGTTCCTCATTCCGACCCGTCCCCTTTTCTCCAGAACATTCTAGCCTTTACACTATACTTCCCATATTTAGCTATACCTTGAGCTACTTCTGAAAGATCAGATAGTTCCTTATTTGAAACTCTGCCTATCTTTAGAGAACAACGATTAGTACGTCACCGGTTGCTGGGTAAAGCGTCTTTTTGACTGTCCAATACAGTAACTAAGGCGCCCAGAAGATGATTGATCATTAGTTAATCATTGTTCTTAGTCTATACCCCTATTTACCTATCCCTTCACTCCATTACAGGGGAAGACAAGCTAATGTAAATACAAAAGAGAGGGCATAAAACAAAGCAAGAAATAGAAGGAAGACAGAGGATTCGGAAGTTTTTAAATACTTACAGAGAGCGACTAAACGAATCATTGGGAGGGGGAAACTAACTATGAAATTGAATTGAGTTGAATTGACTTTATTACTCACATCCTTCATATACACGAGGGGTAAAAATCTGTACGTTACGTCTCCCTCAAAATGTGCAATGTGAAATTTATAGTAATTTATTATAAATAATATGTACAGCATGGTAGCCTATGTAACATAGAAATACAGCTGTGTGAGCATGAGTTAAGCAGTCCGATGGCCTGGTTGAAGAAGCTGTCCCCAGAGTCTGTTGGTCCTGGCTTTCATGTTGTGGTACCGTTTCCCAGATGGTAACAACTGCTACAGTTTGTTGTTGGGGTAACTCGGGCCTTTTTACACGCCTGTCTTTGTAAAACAAGCTAGCAAACAATATCAACTTGCTTTCCAACTATTGTAAAAAGATAAAACAGAGATGAGAGTGGAAATAGGCCAGCTAGAAAATGAGGCTGGATTTATAATAAAGGAGGACAATGAGATGACAGATTAACTAAATGAGTATTTTTCATCAGACTTCACGGTGGAAGACACAAGCACTCTGCCAGATGCTGAAGGGTGCGAGGGAAGCGAAGTGAGTGCAGTTACTATTTTAAGGTAGAAGGTGTTCAAACAGCTGAAATACCTAGAGGTTCATAAATCACTTGGACAGGTAAACTGCACTCTAGGGTTCTAAAAGAGGTAGCAATAGACATTGTGAAAGCACTTGCAATGATGTTTCAAAAATCATTGAACCTGGCATGGTGCCAGAGGACTGGAAAATTGCAAATGTCACTCCACCCTTTAAGCAAAGGAGGAAGGCAGCAGAAAGGAAATTATGGACCAGTTAGCCTCACCTCTGTGGTTGGGAAGAAGTTAGTGTCAACTATTAAGTATGAGGTTATGGAATACCTGGTAACGCTGGACAAAATAGGACAAGTCAGCATGGCTTCCTTAAGGGAATATCTTGCCTGACAAACCTGTTGGAATTTTTTGAGTAGATTACAAGTAGGATAGATAAACGGGATGAAGTGGATGTTGTATATTTGGAATCTCAGAAGGCCTTTGACAAGGTGTCACACATGAAGGTGCTTACCAAGTTAAAAGCTCATGTTATTACAGAAAAAGTCATTGACATGGTTAGAACATTGGCTGACTGGAAGGAAACAGTGAATGAGAGTAAAGTGATCCTTTTCTGGTTGGCTGTCAGTGACTAGTGTTCCACAGGGGACAGTGTTAGGACACCACCATTTTATTCTGTATATCAAGGAAGGCTGCACAAGGACTTGGATGAGGAGAATGGGCAACAAAGTGGAAAATGATATAAAATGCTGGAAAATTCATGGTCATGCACTCTAGTAGTAGAAATAATACACATTTTGTTTTTACTTTGACGGGTAGTAAATCCAAAAGTCTGAGACGCAAATGGGCTTGGAAGTTCTTCTGTAGAGCACCTGAAAAGTTAACCTGTAGGTACAGTCGGTTGTGAGGAAGGCAAATGCAGTGTTAGCAGAGATGTGATGCTGACGCTTTATAAGGCACTGGTGAGGTCTCACCTGTGTGGGCTCCTCATCTAAGAAAAGATATGCTGGAATCGGAGAATCTCCACCTCCACCGCTTCCCACCCCCCTCTCCCGCCCGGTCCCAGGGCTGCGCTGCCCAAGTCTTCTTACCCCGCTCCCGGGGCCGTGCTGCCCGAGGTGGAAAGGGACTTGGGTGTCCTTGTGCAGGATTCACTAAAGGTGAACTTGCAGTTTGAGTCGATGGTAAGATAGGCAAACCCAATGTGAGCATTCATTTTGAGAAGATTAGAATACAAGAGCAAGGAAGTAATTCTGAGGTTTTATATGGCATCAGTCAGACCACATTTGGAGTATTGTGAGCAGTTTTGAGTCCCTTATATCGGAAAATATGTGCTGGCATTGGAAAGGGTCCAGGATGTTCACAAGAATGATTCTGGGAATGAAGGAGTAAACATATGAGGAGTGTTGATGGTTCTGGGCCTGTACACATGGGAGTTTATAAGAATGACTGATGTATTATCAGTCTCAACCCTATTCTCCTCCCTCCTCCCAATAACTGTTGACGCCCTGACTAATCAAGAAGTTTGCTGATCAACTTCTGTTTTAAAAATCAAAACGAGAAAATCTGCACCTGCTGGTATTCCAAACTACGCAGGGCCTGATGAAGGTCTCACATGATCTCTCTAAAATCTATCTGGAGAGAGTGGATGTTGGGAGGATGTTTCCTACAGTGGATGAGGCTGGGACCAGATGCCACTGTCTCTGACTATACGGATGTCCATTTAGAACCGAGATGATGAGGATAGTGAATCTGCCACAGGCCCCTGTGAAGGCCAGATACTGACGATGTTTAAAACGGAGCAACAGACACAAAATGCAGGAGGAACTCAGCAGGCCAGGAAGCATCTATGGAAAAGAGTGAACAATCTACGTTTCAGGCTGAAACACTTCATCAGAACCTGTGTTGCTTAAGGGTCCCTGCAAATTCATCCCCTTTCCTCATGAGGGGCTGTTGGTGATGGGGCTGTGAGAAAGGGGACAGAGGGATCCTCATCTCCCATCTTTGTCCCCCTCCACGTGTTCTCGTTACATCTACACACAGAGGCTTTCCACCCCTCCCCCATCTGGTTCTGGTTCAATCTTCCATTCATCTCTCCCCTACTGATTCCCATTATCAACTCCTTTACTGTCTTGAATCCTCACAGCTCACACTTCACGCTCAGAAATGAATGTTCAGATTGAGTGCAGGGCCTGGTCCTGCGCTGTACTCTTCTCTGTTCTCTGTTCAGAAGAATGAGAGGAGACCTCAGGGAAACACAACTTTTTTCACGGGTCAACAGGCAGAATAGAGGGAGGAAGTTTCACCTGTCTGAGGAAGCATAGAAAACCTACAGCACAATACAGGCCCTTCGGCCAGCAAAGTTGTGCTGAACATATCCATACCTTAGAAATTACTAGACTTCCCCATAGCCCTCTATTTTTCTAAGCTCCATATACCTAACCAAAAGTCTCTTAAAAGACTCTATCGTATCTGCCTCCACCACCGTTGCCAGCAGCCCATTCCACGCACTCACCACTCTCTGAGTAAAAACACTTACCCCTGACATCTCCTCTGCACCTACTCCCCAGCACCTTAAACCTGTGTCGTCTTGTGGCAACCATTTCAGCCCTGGGGAAAAGCCTCTGACTATCCACATCATTTTATACACCTCGATCAGGTCACCTCTCATCCTCCGTCGCACCAAGGAGAAATGTCATGGGTTAGGGGTCACTGTCGTTGGGATTTTCAGCACCCGTGGAGAACGGAAGAGGTCGGGGGGTTCTTAGCCATTCAGTTTACTGATCCAAGGTCGGACAGCATAGAAATGTGCCCTTCAACCCATCACCTCTGTGCTCACCTATTTACCCATCCACATTCATCCCTTTGGCCAGCATTAGGTCAGTCTTAGTTTGTGCCTTGCCCGTTGAAGTGTCTGTCCAAGTGTTTCTTAAGCGCGGAGGACTGGAGGCCTGTGACCTGCAGATGTCGGTTCTGCGGCCGGGGTTGTTTGTCTTTCATATTAATGAATTGTATGAGAATGTAGGTGACCTAGTTAGTAGGTTTGTGGGTGCACCGAAATTCATGATATAGTGGACAGCGAAGAAGATTATCTAAGTTTACAAAGGGACTTTGAGCAACTGTAGAGTTGGGTGCAGTGACAATGTTTTAAAATACATATTGTCAGGTACTTGGATAAGAAAGGTGGAAAGGAACAATGGGCAAATGGGAATAGCTCTGTAAAGCAAGTTGCTCGGCACGAACAAGTTGGGCCGAAGAGCCTTTGCGACCTCGTGTTTAAATCCACTGAACCACCCGCTTCCCAACTTAATCCCCTCCCCGCTTTCCTGCACTCGTTTCTGATGTTTATCTCCCCTATTAATTTCTGCTCCTGAGGGAAGATGTCGACCTCAACCGTAGACTGTCCACCTCTCTCCACACATGCTGCCTGACCCACTCAGTTCCTCCAGCATTTTGTGTCTGTTTGATCGGGTAATCTCTGCTCTCCGTCCAGCGGAAAACCCTTGGGGAGACATTAGTTGTCCATCTGCTTTTGTCGGGTCAAATCTCGGGAAAGGTTCGTGTCGGCCACTAGACCGCGCCTGAGACCCAGCGGCCTTTCCACCCGTCCTGGAGCCGGTGAGATCGAGTCTCCCCGCGAATCCCGGGGCCGCGCTGCCCGAGTCTCTTCCCCACTGATCCCCGGGGCCGCGCTGCCCGAGCCTCCCCCCGATCCTCGGGGACTCCCTAATTCTCTGCTTCTCCCCCCAGTCGCTGTCACCCTGGATGTGGAAACGGCGAATCCGTGTCTTGAGGTGTCTGAGGATCGGAAGAGTGTGAGATGGACCGGGACCCGGAGGGATCTCCCTGACACCGGGAAGAGATTCACAGACTGGGAATGTGTGCTGGGATCGGAGGGATTCACATCGGGGAGACATTACTGGGAGGTGGAGGTGACGGGGAATCGGGACTGGTGTCTCGGAGTGGCCGCAGACTCTGTCGAGAGGAAGAGACTGGTCAGTCTGCGTCTGGAGACCGGAGTCTGGGTTATTGGGCGGGATGATGACGTGTTACATCGGGATTGTGACGTGTTCGGTGTTCTCCCCTCCCCTGAGTCCCGTCTCCCTGCCGGTCCCATCCCCGAGAGGGTGGGAGTTTATCTCAGTTACGAGTCCGGAACAGTTTTATTTTACAATGCCGAGACCAAGTCCCATCTCCACTCCTTCACTGGGAATAAATTCACTGCGAAACTTTATCCTTTCTTTGCGACCTGGGATGAAAACGAGTGGGTGAGAATCTGCTCCGGTTCCGCTCCGGGTCTGTAAACGGGTCAGGTCCCGGGACCGGCGTCAGGAGTAAAGTCCCTGTAAATACAAATGTACTGACAGTGAAATAAACACGATATAAGAATTATCGATCAATTATTTTAACTCCTTTACGGCATCCGTCTACCAAACAGACGCACCGCGGATTCAGCAGCAGCCGTGGGCGGTGGGTCCTGAGCTCCCCCGGGTCCTAAAGTCCATTCGTAAATGCACAGTTTTAATCGGACCAGTTGGGGCGGCGCTGACTGGAAAAGCGTGGTCAGGGTGAATCTTGGTAAGACCATAAGACACTGGAGCAGAATTAGGCCATTCAGCCCATCGACTCCATTCCGTCATTCCATCATGGCTGATCCCGGATCCCACTCAACCTCATACACCTGCCTTCTCGCCATATCCTTTGATGGCCTGATCGATCAGGAAATGATCAACTTCTGCCTTAAATATAGCCACAGACTTGGCCTGCAATGCAGCCTGTGCAGAGCATCCTACATGTTTACTACGCTGCCTGAAAATATCCCTCATTAAAATGGTTTTTAATTTGCCTTTTGTTGGATTTTAAAAGCATCCCAATAATCCAACCCCACTCATTTTGCTACCTTATATGCCATTTCCACAGATTTAATGCTGCCCTTTACTTCACTTGTTTGACACGTATGCCTACCCCTGCCATTTGAGAACTTCATCTGTGGGACACGTTTATCCTGCACCTTGTAAACTATTCCCAGATGCTTCAGCCACCTCTGCTCAGCTGTCATCCCCAGAATATCCTCCTTCAATTCACCTGGGCAAGCTCCTCTCTCATGGCTCTGTAATTTCCTTTATTCCCTTGCGAGACTGATACATTTTCTGTCTCAAATTGCAGTATGAATTTAATGCATTATGATCACTGCCTCCTAGGTGTTCTTTTACTTTAATTTCCCTAATAAGATCAGGATAATTACACATCACCTAATCTAAGATGGCTTTTCCTCAAGTAGACCCCAACACACGCTGCTCTAAAAAGCCGTCCAGTGGGCATTCAACAAATTCCCTCTCTTGAGATCTGATACCAACTTGATTTACACAATCCCCTTGCATATTGATGTCTCCCAAAACAATTGTGACATTACCATTATTATATGCTTTTTCAAGCTGCAGCTGAATTTACTTAAAGTCACTCCCATAACTTAATGAAGTTTTTATCTGAAAACTATCTGCCCCCCCCACAAAGATTGTACTGAGGACTGTATTTGATTTTGTTCAGCCTTATACGCTTCACACTGTAATAGTATGAACAAAATGTACATAATGTCCACGACACAGAATTAAGTTTTCCAATTAGATACAAGTGTGGCACATTGTCAAGTGGTTAGGGCGTTGGGCTCCCGATCTGTAGGTCGTTGGTTCGAGTCTCGGCCAGGCAGCGTATTGTGTCTTTGAGCAAGGCACTGAACCACACATTGCTCCAGTCCACCCAGCTGAAAATGGGTACTGGCAAATCCTGCGGGTTAGCCTCGCAATAGACCGGCGACCTATGGCGGGGCGGGGGAGGGGGAGGAAGTCTCGTACTCTCAGTCGCTTCATGCCACAGAAGCCGGCATGTCTTGCCATAAGGCCCTAATTCTGAACCCTACCAACCCCTTAGCTTCGGATTTGCGAAGTGGAAAGTCTATATCCACAGTTGAACTTTCAACAGCTTTTGTTGCTGAACAGTTAACCCTATCACCCTAACAGTGTGATATGCAGGGCCCATATGGTGCAGACATATAAACCGAAGTTTGTATATGAAATATTGTTTGATGAAATTCCAACAGTCAATCTGACCTACTGCTAGAATTACCTGTTTTATGACTCAGCAAAACTGAAAAGAAATCTGAAAAAATTTGCAAGGACTAATGTCCTCCACCCACTGTAATGACGACAAACAATTCTGCTTCATACAGCCATAAATGGCTGGTAAGTGATTTCTTTATCATTACCTGAAATTCGGGTACACACAAAAAGAAAACAGCCACACCAACATTCCCAGTTAAATTATGCTTCAATCCATCTGTAAAAATGGTTACCGTATGATAATAACTTTCATTAATATACTCATGAAACAACAGACTCTCAGGCAGAACCAAATCCAATCGTGTAACCTGAAATTAACTAAAGTCATTGTCAGAAACAAGGTGGGGTTACCGAGAAAGCTACAGTGGGGCATATTGTATCATCCAGTACACCCATATTCCCAGCGTGTTAAGAACACAGCCACACCAAAAAAAAAACCAGACTTCTTGTGATGTTCCCAACAGGCCTATAGCACACAGTTAACAGGATGATCATTTCTTTGCCCCCCCCCAATATTAATCCAGCATGTTAACATCAAGTCAACCTCTGTCATTGTGAGGGCAATTGTCCCATTTCAACCAGTAAAGAAGAAACAGGGGGCGGCCTTAGTGCACCACAACACATTCTTAAGCCTGTGGTTTTATCACACTCAACCATTTTAAAGTTGAAGATGAAGCTGATCCATAAGCCACACAGGCATAATCAAGAATAGGTTGACTTTCAACAAATATAAATGGTCAACAAAGATTTTCGTGTTGCACCCAAGAATACCCATACAGATGTCTGAGGAGATTTAATGCTCCTTTGTATTTGTCAATTATTTTACTGATATGGTGCTTCTGTGTCAGCGTATTATACATCCACATCCCTGGAAATCTTACCACTGACACTTCCTCAAGAGCTCAAACATATAATTTCGAATCAAGAGCAAGTCTATTAATCCTGCTTGTAAAACACCTAACATGTTTCAGCGACTGAAAGCTCAAATCTTTAACTATTTGCCCACTGTTCAATCGTATTAATTGAAAATGCATCCTATTTACAGTAAAATTGAAATTATTAACTCTAATCTATAAAAACAGAATCAGAATCAGGTTCATGATCACCAGCATGTGACGTGAAGTTTGTTAACTTAGCAGCAGCAGTTCAATGCAATACATAATCTTGCAGGGGGAGAAAAAACAATAATACATAAAGTAAAACAATAATAAAAAATAAACAAATAAATCAATTAGATTATGTTAAGAAAATGTTTTAAAACAGAAATACTATCTATTAAAAGAGTGAGATAGTGTCCAAAGCTTCAAAGTCCATTAAGGATTCGGATGGCAGAGAGGAAGAAGCTATTCCTGAATCGCTGAATGTGTGCCTTCAGGCTTCTGTATCTCCTACCTGATGGTAACAGTTAGAAAAGCACTTGCCCTGGGTGCTGGAAGTCTTTCATAATAAAGCTGCATGATCGTCATACAGTGATTTATCCACTGGAGTACCCATCTCAAAGAAAATATCATTAATCATAATATTAAATAATGAAGGGTTACAAATACTGCCTTCTGGTTTCCCAGTCTCTGTCTCATAGAAACACGAAAATAGAATGCCCACCGGTACCTGCACAGACATGTCATTCTACACTTCCAAAATGCACTCCAATAAAATGCTTTATCACCACTCTTTCCGAAATATAATTCAAGCGCTCGATTACCATACATTCCATCAGGTTACATAAATCAGATATTAACGATATAGGCCCATAACTAGAAGGATCAGACAGCGATCTCCCAGGTTTTAGAATAGGCACTACTGCGGCCATTTACCATGAGGAAAGTAGATGCTCTGACCTTCAATCACGATTCAAAAACTCAATATTTTCTCAAGAGAGAATTACATAAAGTTACAATTACATATATAAGCCTGAGCTGAATTAATAATGGCGTTCATAAATTTCTACATATAAAACTTTACATCAGGGATACTATCATTGCTACAGCTGACTTCCAACACATAAGGTTATTCACTAAAAAAATATCCCTACATTGTTTAACTTTTTCACTTACATTATCGTAATTATGAATCTAAGCAAATGACCCAGCCAGTAACACAACCTTCCCCGTTTCAGTAACAATAATTTTGCCCTCATTAATCAATACTGAAATATTAAGATAATTTAAGATCTCCCCATTTTCTAAATCATACCGCTAACATCTTTAATTTAAATATCCTTTCAAATATTACGTTGATATGGCCTCCAGTAAATCACCGTCTTCCTCACCACATCCTGTGCACTTTTATTCTTAATAATGTCACTTGGAGTCTGATGCATCATCACATAAAAACTTACATTTCTCCCAATTTGCTTTATCAAACACTACCTCGTACAAGTGGCTTTCTGTCCCCGATATAAATCAAACTGATAAAGTCAGGAAAGCTGACTGACGTTCATATTAACTAATCACCATCTGAGTTCTCATTTGACGAACAGGCACCTCAGCCTGTGGCAGAAGGGGACAGTGTTGGGTCTGAGCTACGATAGGCTGGTGAAAATCGGCCATATTCAGCCCCTCCTCTTCCATTCCATCGCCATGGCGGAGTTTAGCGAGAAGCAGCTGTCGCTGGTCGCCGGCGCCCCTCGGTGCCAACCAGGACGGGCGCAATTCTCCTTCGATGCCTTGGTGAGTCCACTTCGGCGATGTTTGTGGTGGGTGAATGTGGTGATATGACGTGTCAGAACGTGATTTGAACGAGTTCTGAGCATGCGTAGAAATGATAGCCTGATGCAGAACATGGTACTGTGAGAATCGTTGTTTGATTGCTGCTGTAAAAAAATGTTCTATTTTTTTTCCAGAAGATGTTTCTTTATTAGTAACCCAAGGTACGTATAAATATAGAGAACAGAACGTGGTGTCAGAAGTCGGTCTGGAAGAATAATGCTTTTCCTAACACGGGATAAAGGAACATAAGAAAAAAAGTGTTCGAACTGTTTTGGTGTTCGCTAACAGTTTTACAAATGGAAGGTTTTCAACCTCCACCCACACTTCAGTTGTCTGGGAACGTAGATCAGAACTGGAGAAGATTTAAGCAACGTTTTGAAGTGTATTTATCGGCAATATAATCTGACCGAAAACCTGAAAAAAACGGACGCTGAGCTTCTACTCCAACTCATAGATGGCGACGTAAATGAGGTATATAATCATTTTATTTTTGAGAATGAAGATAACTTATTGGAATCGGTAATTAACAAATTTGAAGCATTTTGTATGCCGAAGCGTAGCGGACTTACGAAAGGCATATTTTTTTTTAACATGTGCGCAGAGAGCTGCTGAAACAATTGACCATTATATTACGGAGTTAAAACACAGGAGTAAAACATACAAGTTTGGAGAACTAACAGACTCTCAAATTAAAGACAGTATTGTTTGTGGCATTCGGAATAATGATCTGAGAGAAAGGCTGCTAAGAGAACAAGACATAGATTTGGTAAAAGATTTGATGCTCTGCAAAGTTTCGGAAACCATAACGTCGCGGCCTAAAGATCTTTTAAACGTAGACACTTTAAAAAAGCGCAAAGGAATTAGAGAAAAAAATAAAAAAAACAACAACAAAACCAGCAGAGGGCAAGACGTCATCTGATAGAGAAAAAGCTACGTGATCGCTGTTGGCGGCAGCATCGGCCAAACGT
Organism: Mobula birostris; assembly: GCF_030028105.1. Lineage (NCBI taxonomy): Eukaryota > Metazoa > Chordata > Chondrichthyes > Myliobatiformes > Myliobatidae > Mobula > Mobula birostris. The sequence goes on from NC_092397.1 coordinate 43,500,089, forward strand.
TGTCCAGCGTATGGGGAAACGTGCAACGATGTGGTAAGGCTAATGATTTTTCACGCATTTGCAGAAGTAGAACTTGAGTTTTATATCGATGTGCTTTATGAAAACAAACAAAGTAAGAATGGCTGGACTATTCCATTACCAGTGAAGCAAAGCAATATTCTGTTTAAACTTGATACTGCAGCACAAGTAAATTCACTTACAGAACCTGAATTAAATACATTAAGATCAAGAACAAAGTTACATAAGACAAATATAAAAGTAACTGGGTATTCAGGTGAAGACATTCCAGTTAGAGGAACGTGTGTAGCAAAAGTATGACACAAATTGCGCACACGCTTTGGTTTGTGGTGGTGCTAAAGAATGTACAGTAAATACTGGGTTTATCTGCCTGTGAGAGACTGAATTTGGAGAAAAGCGTGTTAGTCCTGGACAGTGACACAGAGTCAGATTAAAGTGACTTGATGAAAGAATATGAAGACCTGTTCAAAGGGTTTGGTTCAGACCAGGAGCCCACACGACTAAAATTGACAGCAAAGTGCAACCCGTAGTACATCGATGTAGAAGAGTACCTTTCGCTTTACAACAACAACTGAAAACAGAGCCAGACAGAATACAACGGATAGGAGTCATAAAAAAAATGATGAACCAACTGAATGGGTCAATTCGCTTGTCGTTGTTGATAAGAAAAATGGAAAACTGAAGTATTAGTTAGATCCAAGAGACTTGAATCGAGCCATTAAAAGAGAGCATTTCAAATTGCCTATTCGTGAAGAAATTAATGTCACAGTTTGCTAATGCAAAGTACTTTAATAGATTAGACGCATGCTCTGGATTCTGGCAACTTAAACTAGATGAACTGAGTTCAAAGTTGTGTACCATTAACACTCCTTTTGCCAGATACTGTTTTCTTCGGCTTCCGTTTGGAATTGCCTCAGCTCCAAAGTGTACCATGAAACCATTCACTTGCTATATGAGCTATTGAAGACGTGGATACATCCATGGATGATATTACTGTTTGAGGATCAACTAAACAAGAGCATGACGCCAGACTCAGACAAGTTTTTGAGGCAACACGCAAGACAAACCTGAAGTTGAATAACGACAAATATCAGCTAGGAGCGACTGCACATACCTTTGTGGGTGATATCATCAGCAAGGAGGGTGTGCGTCCTGATCCATTGAAGGTTTCTGCTATTGAGAACATGCCAAGACCGCAATGTAAAACGGAATTTCTAATTTTCACGGGAATGATCAACAAAATGGGAAAATTCATTACCGATCTTTTGGAACAGTTCGCTCCATTGAAGCAGCTAATGAAAAAAAAACGAAAAAAAAACGAGTGGAACTGGAATCAGGAACAGGAGAAGGCACGGCAAAATCTCAAGAAAGTGCTCACTAAAGAACCTGTGTTGTAATTGTATGATGATGAGAGACCCATCAAAATTTCATGTGATGCATCTCAAGCAGGCTTAAGGACAGTATTACTCCAGAAACATGGTCAGGAATGGCTACCAGTGGCATACGCATCTCGTTCATTATCTGATCCAGAAACAAGGTACGCCCAAATTGAAAAAAAAATACTCAACATTATGTTTGCTTGTGAGAGATTTCATCAGTTTGTGTCAGAGCAATTTATTGATGTTGAAACTGATCATAAGCCTCTGATTGCATTGTTTCACAAACGTTTAAGCATGGTTCGGAAATTGCACCATCTCGCATCGTAATTCCCTGCAGCGGATAGTGAGGTCAGCTGTGAAGATCATCGGGGTCTCTCTTCCCACCATTACAGACATTTACACCACACGTTGCATCTATAAAACAATCAGCATTGTGCAGGACCCCACGCACCCCTCATACGAACTCTTCTCCCTCCTGCTATCTGGTAAAAGGCACCAAAATATTTGGGCTCTCACGACCAGACTATGTAACAGTTTTTCCCCAAAAGTCATCAGATACCTTAATACCCACAGCCTGGACAGACCCCTCTATTTATTTATAATTATAAACCTACTGCCCTCTACTGTGCACATTGTCTTGCTTATTAGTTATTGTAATGCCTGCACTGTTTTTTGCACCTTATGCAGTGCTGTGTAGGTCTGTAGTCTAGTGTAGTTTTGTGTTGTTGTTTACGTAGTTCAGGGTAGTTTTATGTATTTTTCATGTCGCACCATGGTCCTGAAAAAAGTTGTCTTGTTTTTACTGTGTACTGTACCAGCAGTTATGGTCGAAATGACAATAAAAAGCGACTTGACTTGACTTGACTTAACTTGAATGATGATCAAATTGCAAAGATATGCATTCAATGTATCATACACACCTGGAAAATTCATGTACATGGCTGACACACTTTCCAGAGCTGTGGATTCAAAAACAAAATACATTCACAGAGACGCTGTTGATGTTCAGGCATTTGTTGATAGAGACTGTACCTGTTTCTGCAGAAAAGTTGAGACTGCTGCTTGAGACAGAGAAGGACAAAACCTTCGGTCAGATAATACAAGTGGCGGTGGATGAATGGCCAAATAATAAGTAGTAAAGTAATATTGTAACTGCGGATCAGAACTTTCCATTGCGGATGGGATATTGTACAAAGGTAGCAGAATTGTGATTCCTATAAGTCTCCGAAAAGAAATGTTTGCGAAAGTTCATGAAGGCCACCTAGGTATTGAAAAGTGTAAGAGAAGGTTCCGGGAAGTGATGTTTTGGCCCAGGATGAGTCAAGAAATTTTAGAATTGGTGTCTACTTGTCAAGTATGCCTTAAATACCAACCTAGTAACCCTAAGGAATCACTGCATCCACGTCCTAGTCCTCAGAGACCTTATCAGAAGGTAGGCTTTGATCCTTTTGCAAATGACAACAAAGATTATCTATTAATAACAGATTACTACTCATTGTATCCTGAAGTTTGTGGCCTGAGCAGAACAACTGCAGAGAATGTGATTTCATGCATAACATCGTTTTTTGTTTTCCCAGACATGGTATACCTGATGAAGTTTTCACAGACAATGGTCCACAATTCAATGGTGAATGCATGAGATATTTTGCTCATGAATGGGCTTTGTTCATACAACATCTAGTCAATTTTTCTTTCAGTCCAATGGATTAGTTGAGAAGTCGGTAGGAGTTATCAAGAAACTGATGCATAAAGCCAAAGATAGTGGAGGTGATTTTTATAAAGCTTTGTTAGCCTATTGCAGTACTCCACTTCAATGCCGATTTTCACCTGCTCAGCTCTTAATGGGACGCCGTTTGAGATCCAATCTGCCAATAGATGAGAGCCTTTTGAGAACAGAAGAACGTGAACAAGTGAAAAGATTGAAAGATGAACACAAAGCAAGGCAGAGAATATAGTTTGACAGATGTTCGCGTCCATTACCTGAACTGCATCAAAGAGATAAAGTAAGGATTCAAGACAAAATGAACACATGGACACAGAAAGCTACAGTACTTGAAGAAGTACAACCCAGATCTTACATGGTCCAAACAGAAGAAGGAGCAGTGTTAAGAAGAAATCGCAAACACATCGAGAAAGAGCCAGCTTCAGAGTTACAGTTAACTGATGCAGACCAGACAAAACATGTAAATAATGAAACACAAGAACGGTGTGAACCACTTAGAAGGTATACTCGTGAGACTGATGGCGAGATGTTAAATTATCATTTGCTTTGGTTAATGTTGCTAATTATTTTTTTTTCTTTTTAAGGAAAGGAAGATGCGGTGATATGACGTTTCAAAACCTGTTTGGAACGAGTTCTGAGCATGCGCAGAAATGATAGAATGATCTTGAACATGGTACTGTAAGAATTGTGAATTAATTGTTGCTGTAAATAAAAGTTCTATTTCTTCCAGAAGATGTTTCTTTATTAGTGTTGGGTAATGAGCCAGATTTGATAATGGAACTCGAGGTAAAGGAGCCATTAGGAGGTAGTGACCATAATATGATAAGATTTAATCTACAATTTGAGAGGGAGAAGGCAAGATAGGAAGTGTCAGTATTAGAGTTGAACAAAGGGGACTATGGACACATGAAGGAGGAGCTGGCAAAAGTTGAATGGAAAGATACCTTAGCAGGGATGACAAATGGAACAGCAATGGCAAGTGTTTCTGGACATAATACAGAAAATGCAGGATCAGTTCTTTCCAAAGAAGAAGAAAAGTTCCAAGGGGAGTAAGGGGCGACCGTGGATGACAAGGGAAATCAAGGACAGTATGAAAATAAAAGAGAGGAAGTATAACATAGCAAGGATGAGTGGGAAGCCAGAGGATTGGGAGACTTTTAAAGAGCAACAGAAGATAACCAAAAAGGTAATACGGGGGGAAAAGATGAGGTACGAAGGTAAGCTAGCCAAAAATATAAAGGAGGATAGTAAAAGCTTCTTTAGGTATGTGAAGAGGAAAGAAAAATAGCTAAGGCCAAAGTTGGGCCGTTGAAGATAGAAACGTGTGAAATTAGTATGGGGAACAAGGAAATGGCAGAGGAGCTGAACACATACTTTGGATATGTCTTCAGTAGGGAAGACACAAACAATCTCCCAGATGTAATAGTGGCCAGAGGACCTAGGGTAACAGAGGAACTGAAGGAAATTCGCATCAGGCACAAAATGGTGTTGGGTAAACTGATGGGACTGAAGGTTGATAAATCTCCAGGGCCTGATGGTCTACATCCCAGGGTACTTAAGGAGGTGGCTCTAGAAATCGTGGACGCATTCGTAATCATTTTCCAATGCTCTATTGATTCAGGATCAGTTCCTGTGTATTGGAGGGTAGCTAATGTTATCCCACTTTTTAAGAAAGGAGGGAGAGAGAAAACAGGCAATTATAGACCAGTTAGTCTGACATCTGGGGAAGATGCCGGAATCAATTATAAAAGATGTAATAGCGGCATGTTTGGATAGCAGTGGCAGGATAGGTCCGAGTCAGCAGGGATTTACGAAGGAGAAATCATGCTTGACTAATCTGGAATTTTTTGAGAATGTAACTATGAAAATTGACATGGGAAAGCCAGTGGATGTAGTGTACCTGGACTATCAGAAACCCTTTGATAAGGTCCCACATAGGAGGTTAGTGTGTAAAATTAGAGCAAATGGTATTGGGGGTAGGGTACTGACATGGATAGAAAATTGGTTGACAGACAGGAAACAAAGAATAGGGATTAATGGGTCCTTTTCAGAATGGTAGGCAGTAACTAGTGGGGTTCCCCAAGGCTCGGTGTTGGAACCGCAGCTATTTAAAATATACATTAATGATGTAGATGAAGGGATTAAAAGTAACATTATTAAATTTGCAGATGACACAAAGCTGGGTGGCAGTGTGAAATGCGAGGAGGATGTTATGAGAATGCAGTGTGACTTGGACAGGTTGGGTGAGTGGGCAGATGCATGGCAGATGCAGATCAATGTGGATAAATGTGGGTTATCCATTTTGGTAGCAAGAACAGGAAGACAGATTACTATCTGAATGGTGTCAAGTTAGGAAAAGGGGAAGTACAACGAGATCCAGGTGTCCATGTTCATCAGTCACTAAAAGTAAGCATGCAGGTACAGCAGGCAGTGAAGAAAGCTAATCGCATACTGGCCTTCATTACAAGGGGAATTGAGTATAGGAGCAAAGAAGCCCTTCTTCAGTTTGACAGGGACCTGGTGAGACCACACCCAGAATATTGTGTACAGTTTTGGTCTCCAAATTTGAGGAAGGACATTCTAGCTATTGAGGGAGTGCCGCGTAGGTTCACGAGGTTAATTCCCGGGATGGAGGGATTGTCATATGTTGAAAGATTGCAGCGACTGGTGTTGTATGCATTGGAATTTAGAAGAATAAGAGGGGATCTGATTGAAACATATAAGATTATTAAGGGATTGGGCACACTAGAGGCAGGAAACATGTTCCAGAACCAGAGGCCACAGTCTAAAAAAAAAAAGGGGGTAAACAATTTAGAACGGTGTTGAGGAAAAACTCTTTCACACAGAGGGTTGTGGTTCTGTGGAATGGTCTGCCTCAGAAGGCAGTGCAGGCGAATTCTCTAGAATTATTTCAAAAAAGAGTTAGATAGAGCTCTGAAGATAGCGGAGTGAAGGGACATGGGGAGAAGGCAGGAAAAGGGTACAGATTGTGGATGATCAGCCAAGATTACAGTGGTTGGTGGTGCTGGCTCAAAGGGCTGAATGACCTACTCCTGCTCCTATTGTCTATGGTCTATGGTCTATAGTAACCCACGGTACGTATAAATATAAAGAACACAACGCTGAGGAAAAATGTTTTTGAAGGAAGCGAGCGATGAGGCCACATGACTACAACTCCCAGAAGGCCTTGCTGATGACACAAAAGTTGGGGGTGCTGTGGAGAGTCTGGAGGGTTGACAGAGATTACAGCTGGAAATAGATAGGATGCAGAACTGGACTGAGAACTTGGCAGATGGAGTTTAACCCAGGTACGTGTGATATGGTTCATTTCAGCAGGTCAAATTTGAACACAGAATATAACATTAATGGTAAGACTTTTGGCAGTGTGGAGGGTCCGAGAGTTCTTGGGGTCTGTGTCCACACACCATTCAAAGCTGCTGAGCAGATTGGCAGTATTTTGAAGAAGCCGTCTGTTAGGATGGCCTTCGTCAACCGTGGGACAGAGTTCAAGAGCTGCGAGGTAATGTTGAAGCTATATAAGACCTTAGCTAGGCCCAATTTGGAATACTGTGCTGAATTCTGGTCACATCACTACAGGAAGGATATGGATACCATAGAGAGAGTGCGGAGGAGATTTACAAAGAACTTGCCTGGATGAAACCATACCTTTCGAGAATAGTTTGAGTGAACTTGGTATTTTCTCCTTGGAGCGATGGCGAATGCAAGGCGACCTGATGGAGGTGTATAAGAGGATGAGAGGCTTTGACCATGTGGGTAGCCAGGATTGAAATGAATACGAAGAGGTATAATTTTAAGGTGGTTGGATATTGATATGGAGGGGATATCAGGGGTACGTTTTTCACACAGAGAGTGGTGGATGCATGCGCTGTACTGCCAGCAGCCGTGGTGGAGGCAGATACAATAGGATATTTTAAGGGAATATCCTATTGTATGGAGCTTAGAAATTTAGAGGTCGATACGGTAGGGAAATATTTGGCAGTTTCTGGAGTAGGTTACATGATTGACACAACATTGTGGCCGAAGGGCCTGTAATGTGCTGTAGATTTCTATGTTCTATGTCAAAGGTGGGCAGATGGGATTAGTTTAAATGGATACCTGGACGACATGGAAAGGTTCGGCCGAAGGGCCTGTGTCAATGCTGTAGGTACTGACCCTATTCCCCTCAGTAGATGCTTCCTGACATGCCAAACTTCTTGAAAAGTATTTCTTAGCATTTTATACACAGGATGTTTTCTGCTGGAAGACGGCAGAGGCCATTCAACATGATTGCAGGGGCTTGTGTCCATGACACCTCAAATCATAGCAGGATGGCCATTCAGCCCATCGAATTTGCCGCCTTTCCATCATGGCTGATCCCGGAGCCCACTCAACCCCATACACCTGCCTTCTCACCATATCCTTTGATGCCCTGCCTGATCAGGATATGACCAACTTCCGCTTTAAATATGCCCACACACTCGGCCTCTACTGCAGTCTGTGGCAGAACATTCCACAGATCCAATACTCTCCGGCTAATAAAAAAAAAATCCGCCTTACCTCTGTTTGAAAAGGTGACCGCTCATCTTTGTTGATGTGCCCTATAAACCTTGATAACACCACCATCGGAAAAATCCTCTTTACATCCACCTAATCTGTTTTTTTTTCAATATTAAGTATGGTTTTCTGAGATCCCCTCCCCCCACATTCTTCTGAATTCCAGTGAAGACAGGCCTAAAGCTACAAAATGTTCCTTATATGTTACCCCTTCATTCCTGATATCGTCCTTGTGAATCTCCTCTGCACTCTCTCCAATGACAACACTTCCTGTCTGAGATATGGGGCCAAACATTGTTGACAATACCCCAAGTGCGGCCTGACTAGTGTCTTATAAAGGCTCAGCGTTATCCCCTTACTGTTATATTCAAGGGACAAGATTGGACTGTGTTGATCTACAGAGGGATCTTGGAATCCGAGTTCATAACTTCCCGATAGTGGTTCCAATATCAATTGTATAAATCTCTAGTTTAACCACATCTGGAGAATTGCATTCTAATGTAAGAATAATGCGGAGGTTTTGGATGGTGAGCGGAAGAGGCTTAAGAGGATGCTGCCTGGAGAACGTGAGACTGGACAATCTCGGGGAATTTTCACTGGACCGGCAGAGGCTGCGGGAGGTCTGACAGAAGTTTTAGGAACATGAGAGCCACTGACAGAGTGGATAGCCAGTATTTTTTTTCTCTCTCTAAGCATGAAATGTCTGACACTGGAGGGCTTGCGCTTCAGGAGAAAGGGGTAACATTACCTAATTGGTCCTCTTTGCACCATTTAAGCATTTTGTAATTTAATGTAGTTTTGTATATTTTCTCTGCACAGCTGCCTTTAAAAACAACTTAGAAAAGACAATGTTGTTAAAAAATTGACTCAGAATGTTTAAAGGAGATTTGCATTGCAAGTTTTGTTTATCATACCCATAGTAGTGGGTGTCTGGAATGAAAGCCAGGGGAGGTGGTGGAGGCTGATGCGATAGAGGCTATTAGATACCACTTGAATGTGAGGAAAAGGGAGGGATGTGAACCTTGTGTATGCAGAAGGGACTGGTTTAGTAAGACATGGAATGACCAGTTCAATTGTTTCAGGACCACACAGTGAACAGAAGGGCCTGTTCAAGAACAAGTTAAGAAAGTAGAGCAGGTAAGCTTGATAAAGAGAGCAGACTGGTGTCAACAGAGACACTTTGATGCTGGATAAAATGAATTTTGTGCTGTTTATAATGGATGTGGTAAATTGTCCTGATCAGACATCTCGTCGTACTGAGGAAATTCAAATGATCATGAAAGCTGCAGAAAGGTATCTTGTTGTATCTGGTGTTATGTTGAAAGATGTAAATGAAGCTCTGATAGTTGGGGTATCTGTATCCCAGTCTACCTTATGAAGATACATAATGGGATTAAAATATTATAGTGGAATGCAGGAAAACTGCTTTCTCGTGGTCAGGGCTTTAAGAACTTTTATCTCTGATTTGTCGGATTCTCCTGATGTGATATGTATTCAGGAAACCTTGTTATTTACACATTTTAAGTTTTCCTGTGCAGGATGACATTGTTGTTAGGCTTGACAGGTTAGTTAGTAGAGGGGTAGTGTTGCAGTTTTATAAAGAAGGTGGCAGGCTCTAGAGTTGTGATTGTGAATGAAACTAATGAGGAACTTGTCAAAGTATTTGATTCAACAGGTAGGTGTATAAAAGTGGTTAATATCTGAAATCCTTGTGGAAGACTTACTATTGATTTCTGAGAAAGTATATGTAGTTCTCGCTCACTAAGTGTTGTGTGATGTGGGGATTTTAACGCACATAGTTCTTTGTGGAGTTGTTTGCGGAATGATTGTAATAGTTTGATTGAAAAAGAGTTTTTGAACTTGTGTGTCTGAATGGATACGAGATTTACTGTTCATACTAGTTCTGGACTGCTGCAGAATATTGACAAAGATGTGCATTTTTGCCATCAAATGTTATGTCACGTTATTCAGCAAACTGTGTTGGAAGTGATTCCCATTACAAACGGAATTAATAGGAAAATGCCTGTACCATGGTGGACTGAGGAGTTTGCAAAGGCAATTAGGGAGAGAAATAAGGAGTTCAGGAAAGTGAAGAAGTACCAGTCCCTGAGTGACATGATTACTCATAAAATGGCACAGGCTGTGGTGAAGTAAGCGGTGAAGATTGCATATTGGGATTATTAGGATCATATTGGGATTAATATTGGAAGGGATTTGCAGGTCAGACATCTCCAGGAAAGAATGGCATATGTCATTTTATGTTCAGAGATATGACTGACAATTTTCTTGAGATAATATTACATTTTCTAAATTGTATTTGGAGGTTTGTACATCTTCTGTCCTCATATAAAATGGCTGTAGTAGTGCCTATTCTACAACTTGGGAGGTCCCCATCTGATCCTTCTGCTTATAGACCAATATTGTTAGCGTCTCATTTATGTAAAGTTATGAACATGGGTAAATGAGCATTTGAGTTACATTTTGGAAAAAAGAGATTATTTTGCGTTTTTTCAGAGTGGATTTCAGATGGGCAGAATGACATTGGAATCTATTTTATTTTTGGAAGATGATATTAGGAAACACAGTTAAATAGAAGTGTTGTCATAGCAATATTTTTAGATATTGAAAAGGCAGATGATACTTATGGAATGACGGCCATTGATTATTTTTTGGAAATGCAATTGAGGGGGCTATTGTACATTAAAAAATGGATGTCTTGTGCAGGTACGGACGGGCAAAAATGCTATTGGAAACAACAGGATTTCTGCAGATGCTGGAAATTCAAGCAACACACATCAAAGTTGCTGGTGAACGCAGCAGGCCAGGCAGCATCTCTAGGAAGAGGTGCAGTCGACGTTTCAGGCCGAGACCCTTCGTCAGGACTAACTGAAGGAAGAGTTGGATTCAGTCTTATGTTTGGAAGATAATAGGAAAGCACAATTAAATGAAGATGTTGTAACATCAGTATTTCTACTATTGAAAAGGCAGATAGTAATTAGATTAGATTAGATTCAACTTTATTGTCATTTTGCCGAGTACAGATACAAAGCCAATGACTGGCAGCTTAATATTCCAGGTTTCCGATGTTTCAGGTGTGATCGAGGCAGAGGAATGAAAGGTGGGGGAGTAGCAATGCTTGTTAGGGAAAATATTACAGCAGTGCTCAGGCAGAACAGATTAAAGGGCTTGTCTACTGAGTCCTTATGGGTGGAGCTGAGAAACAGGAAAGGTATGGCAACATTAGTGGGATTGTATTACAGGCCATCCAATAGTCAACGAGAATTGGAAGAGCAAATCTGCAGTGAGATAGCAGGCAACTGCAGGAAAAATAAAGTTGTGGTGGTAGGGGATTTTAATTTTCCATATATTGATTGGGACTCCCATACTGTTAGGGGCCTAGATGGTTTAGAGTTTGTAAAATGTGTTCAGGAAAGTTTTCTAAATCAATATATAGACGGACCATCTAGAGGGGATGCAATATTGGATCTCCTGTTAGGAAACGAGTTAGGACAAGTGACGCAAGTCAGTGTAGGGGAGCACTTTGTTTCCAGTGATCATAACACCATTAGTTTCAACTTGATCATGGACAAGGATAGATCTACTCCTAGGGTTGAGGCTCTGAACTGGAAGAAGGCCAAATTTGAAGAAATAAGAAAAGATCTAAAAAGCGTGGATTGGGTCCGGTTGTTCTCTGGCAAAGTTGTGATCGGTAGGTAGGAAGCCTTCAAAGGAGAAATTTTGAGAGTGCAGAGTTTGTATGCTCCTGTCAGGATTAAAGGCAAAGTGAATAGGAATAAGGACCCTTGGTTCTCAAGGGATATTGCAATATTGCAACTCTGATAAAGAAGAAGATGGAGTTGTATAACATGTATAGGAAACAGGGAGTAGATCAGGTGCTTGAGGAGTATAAGAAGTGCAAGAAAATACTTAAGAAAGAAATCAGGAGGGCTAAAATAAGACATGAGGTTGCCTTGGCAGTCAAAGTGAAGGATAATCCAAAGACCTTTTCATGTATACTAAGAGCAAAAGGATTGTAAGGGATAAAATTGGTCCTCTTGAAAATCCAAGTGGTCGGCTATGTGCGGAACCAAAAGAAATGGGGGAGATCTTAAATAGTTGGGGTTTTTTTTCGTCTGTATTTACTAAGAAAACTGGCATGAAGTCTATGGAATTAAGGGAAACAAGCAGTGAGATCATGGAAACTGTACACATTGAAAAGGAGGAGCTGCTTGCTGTCTTGAGGAAAATTAAAGTGGATAAATCCCCGGGACCTGACAGGGTGTTCCCTCGGACCTTGAGGGAGACTAGTGTTGAAATTGCAGGGGCCCTAGCAGAAATATTTAAAATGTTGTTGTCTGCAGGTGAGGTGCCGGAGGTTTGGAGAGTGGCTCATGTTGTTCGGTTGTTTAAAACAGGATCGAAAGGTAATCCGGGAAATTATAGGACGGTAAGTTTAACGACGGTAGTAGGTAAGTTATTGGAGGGAGTACTAAGAGACAGAATCTACAAGCATTTGGATAGACAGGGACTTATTACGGAGAGTCAACATGGCTTTGTGCATGGTAGGTCATGTTTGACTAGTCTACTGGAGTTTTTCGGGGAGGTTACCAGGAAAGTGGATGAAGGGAAGGCAGTGGATATTGTCTACATGGACTTCAGTAAGGCCTTTGACAAGGTCCCGCATGAGAGGTTAGTTAGGAAAATTCAGTCGCTAGGTATACATGAAGAGGTGGTAAATTGGATTAGACATTGGATCAATGGAAGAAGCCAAAGAGCGGTAGTAGAGAATTGCTTCTCCGAGTGGAGGCCTGTGACTAGTGGTGTGCCACAGGGATCAGTGCTGGGTCCATTGTTATTTGTCATCTATATCAATGATCTGGATGATAATGTGGTACATTGGATCAGCAAATTTGCTGATGATACAAAGATTGGAGGTGTAGTAAACAGTGAGGAAGGTTTTCAGAGCCTGCAGAGGGACTTGGAGCAGCTGGAAAAATGGGCTGAAAAATGGCAGATGGAGTTTAATACAGACAAGTGTGAGGTATTTCACGTTGGAAGAACAAATCAAGGTAGAACATACAGGATTAATGGTAAGGTACTGAGGAGTGCAGTAGAACAGAGGGATCTGGGAATACGGATACAAAATTCCCTAAAGGTGGCGTCACAGGTAGATAGGGTCGTAAAGCGAGCTTTTGGTACATTGGCTTTTATTAATCAAAGTACTGAATATAAGAGCTGGAATGTTATGATGAGGTTGTATAAGGCATTGGTGAGGCTGAATCTGGAGTATTGCGGTAAGTTTTGGTCACCAAATTACAGGAAGGATATAAATAACGTTGAAAGAGTGCAGAGAAGGTTTACAAGGATGTTGCCGGGACTTGAGAAATTCAGTTACAGAGAAAGGTTGAATAGGTTAGGACTTTATTCCCTGGAGCGTAGAAGAATGAGGGGAGATTTGATAGAGGTATATAGAATTATGATGGGTATTGATAGAGTGAATGCAAGCAGGCTTTTTCCACTGAGGCAAGCAGAGAAAAAAAAAAACAGAGGACATGGGTTAAGGGTGACGGGGTGGGAGTTTAAAGGGAACATTAAGGGGGGCTTTTTCACACAGACAGTTGTGGGAGTGTGGATTGAGCTGCCAGACAAGGAGGTAAATGCAGGTTCTTTTTTAACATTTAAGAATAAATTGGACAGATACATGGGTGGGAGGTGTATGGAGGGATATGGTCCGCATGCAGGTCAGTGGGACTAGGCAGAAAATGGATCGGCACAGCCAAGAAGGGCCAATAGGCCTGTTTCTGTGCTGTAGTTTTTCTATGGTTTCTATGTTTCTAAATGCAGTTATCATGTAACCAGAAATGCAAAGAGTACTGTTATTTACAAAATAATTGCGAATAAAAAGTAACTGCTACAGCACACAAATATAAGAGTACTGAGAAAGTATAAAATGGGTGCAATACTGCTCAGCGTCGTGATGTGAGATTCAGCAGTGTCACAGCCTCAGGGAAGAAACTCTTCCTGTGCCCGCTGGTGCGAGGAGAGTAAAAAGTCCATGGTTAGGTGAGATGCATCCTTGATAATGCTTTCTGCCCTTCCCAGGCAGCGTTTATCGTCGATGGTCTCAATGGTGGGCAGCTGGGTGCCGATAATCCGCTGGGCAGATTTCACCACACGCTGGATTGCTTTGCAATACAATCCGATACAGTACAATTGCCATACCACACTGAGATTCAGTTGGTCGGTACGCTCTCAATAGTACAGCGGTAAAAGTCCGTCGGTGTCCTGGGACACAGGTGAGCTTTCTTGATGCTCCGCAGGAAATAAAGGCGCTTTTGTCACTAGAACTCTGTGGATGTAAGTGAGGATGTGAGTGTGGCTCCTGGCATGCCTGAAGTCCACAATGATCTCCTTGGTCTGGGTGTTAAGGTTCAGATTGTTGGCTGCACACCACGTAGCCAGGGGTTAGACTTCGTCCCTGTAGGCCGTCTCGTCAACCGCTCTGATCAGGCCAACCACCGTGGTGTCGCCGGCGAACTTGATTATTGAGTTAGAACCAGCTACAGGAGTACCGTCAGATGTGAAAAGGGTGTACAGAAGAGGGCTCAGCACACAGCCTTGATGCACGCCGGTGTTCAGGGTGAGAGTGGAGGAGAAGAGGTGGTCTAACTTAACTGATTGGGGTCTGTTAGTCAGTAAGTCCAAGGTCCAATAGCAGAGGGATGAGCTGATACCAAGCTGGCCTAGTTTGGCGATCAGCTTGGAAGGGATCACAGTATTGAATGCCGAACTAAAGTCTATGAGCAGCGTTCCGACATAAGAGTTGAGGCTGTCCAGGTCGGTAAGGGCAGAGTGATGTACTGTGGAGATGGCGTCCTCTGTTGACCTGTTGGTGCCATAGGCAAATTGATGGGTGTCTAGGCTGGTGAGCAGACAGCAAGGAAAGACTTTTAATGAAATTATGGAAACGAGAATGGAGGGGGCGATTGTCCAACTCCTTCTGGGTTTTTTATTTGGACGTCTTGTGTCAGGTACGGGTGGGCAAGTTATTTTTTTGGTTTCAATGAGATAAAGATTGGTACCCCACAAGGCACTTATTATTTCCTATTATAGTAAATGATATTTTCTCTGAGATAGTTTCTGAGGTGTGTAAATCACTATATATAGACGATGGAGGTTTATTGGATTAGAGGTAGAAATTTCAGTTTTGCTGTGTAGAGGATGCAATTATGATATGGTTATGTGGACACGCAGTCCCCTTTTATTGTCATTTAGCAATACATGCATTAAGAAATGATAAAAAGTTTTTTTTTCAGAATGATATCACGAAAACACATGACAAACTGACCTAAATCACATAATTATAACATATAGTTACAACAGTGCAAGGTAATACCGTAATTTGATTAGAACAGACCATGGCACAGTAAAAGTCTCAGAGTCTGTGGAAAGTCCCATCATCTCACGCAGACGGTAAACCTCCAGCGCCGCCAACTTGCTGATGCAGCATCCCGGAAGCATCTGACCACAGTCCGACTCCGAGTCCATCCGAAAAACTCCGAGCCTTCGACCACCTATTCGACACCGAACACCGAACACCATCTCTGCAAAGCGCTTCGACCCTGGCCCCGGCAACAGCTGATACACAAAGGCGAGGATTTGGGACTTCGTCTCCGGTGATTCTCGATGGCACAGTAGCAGCGGCAGCGAAGCAGGCATTTCAGAAGTTGCTCGAGATGTTCCTCTGCGCTTCTCACGGCTGTCCCCATCAAATCCAGATTGTGCACGGCACCCCTAGTTTCAAATATCGATATTCATTCGGAGCAGCCGCGCGCGCTGCGTCGTGCTGCCATCTCGTCCTCCCTCCCAATTAACAAGTAATAAGCAAATAGATGGGATTTAAGCTTTCAGTAGTTAAAAGACAAGTTATGTGTTTTACAAACAAGACTAATAGATCTGCACTTGATTTGATATTATATGGTCAAACTCCTGAAAAGATGTCACTGGTAAGATTTCCAAGCACGTGAATTGTTGATAAGCTGACTCGGAAACACCATATCAGTAAACTAATTGATAAATATAAAGGAACATTAAATATTCACACAACACACATCAAAGTTCCTACAGATGCTGCCTGGCCTGCTGTGTTCACCAGCAACTTTGATGTGTGTTGCTTGAATTTCCAGCATCTGCAGAATTCCTGTTGTTTGCGATTAAATATTCACAGGTGTCTCTGTGGATATTGGGGGCTGCTACACGAAATTCGGGTGTCCATTTTTATTTGCTTAATTGTGTCTGACCTTGATTATGTTTGTGTGGCTTATAGATCAGCTTCACCTTCAACTTTAAAATGTTTGGATGTGATACAATCACTCACAGGGTTTAAGATTGTTTTGTGGTGCAGTAAGGTCGTCTCCTGCTTCAGCTTTACTGGTTGAATTTGTGGCAGTTGGATTTAATGTTAAAATACTGGTTTAATTTGAGTGGGAAGAAATAATCATCCAGTTAAAAGTGTGTTGGAGTACTGTTGGGAACTTCACTGGAAGAGTGTTTCAGGTTTTGAGTGGCTGGGTTCTTATCAAGTTTGGAATATGGGTTCATTGAATTATGCAAAATGTCCCACAGTGCTGTTCTCGGTAACCCCACCTTGTTTCTTTCAGTGCTTTTAGATGATTTTAGAAACAGGATTTAATGAAGTCTAAGGATTCTGTTATGCCTCAGAATCTGTTGGTTCAGTATATATTAAGGAACAAATATTGTGATTTGTTAATCATTTTTACAGAAAGATCAAAGTATAATTTAGCTGGGAAAGTTGGTGTGCCTGAATTGTAGGTAACAATAAATAAACGTCCTACTAACCATTCATCAGGAGATAAAGCAGAACTGATTGCCATCATTTTGGGTTTATGTTGGTTGGAGGAAATTTGTCCATGTAAAATGGTAATTTGTTCTGATTCCTTTTCGATTTTCGAGAGTTTTAAAACAAGTCATTCTCGCTGCAGGTCAGATTTACTGTTGCAAACTCATCAAACATTATTTCATATTCGAAGTGCTGGATTCGGGGTGTGTACCGTGATCTCGGAGTGCATGAAGACATGGTGAGCAGTCATGTCCCGAGGAGTCAGCAGAACAAAGGGATCTGAAAACATAGATTCATAATTACTTAAACAATGGCGTCACAGATAAAAAGGGTCGTATAGAGAGCTTTTGGCGCATTGGACTTCTTAAATCAAAGTACTGAGCACAGGAGATGGGATGTAATGCTGAAGTTGTATAAAACGGTGGTGAAGGCTAATTTGGAATATTCTGTGCATTTTTTTCTTACCTGACTGCAGGAAAAAATCAATAAAATTAAAAGAGTACAGAGAAAATTTACAATATATTTGCGGGAACTTGAGGGCAGGAACTTTAGAAAAAGTTAAGGACTTTATTGCCTTTTGTGTTGGAAAATGAAGGGAGATTTCGCAGATGTAGACAAAATTATCAGTCTTATTGGCAGGCTAAATACAGGCAGGATTTTTCTGGTGAGGTTGGGTAAGATGCGAACAAGAGATCACAGTTTGAGGGTGAAAGGTGAAATATTTAAGAGGAACCTGAGTGGAAATCACTTCACTCAGAGGGTGGCGAGGGTGTGGGAAGAGATGTCAGAGGAAGTTATGGATTTCATTGCAGAGAGGTACATGGGCTGGAGGGTATTGAAGGCCATGCTGTCAGCTGCGGTTTTGGGACTCGGCAGAATAAACTATTGGGTCCGGACTAAATGGGCAAAGGGGTTTGTTTGTTTGTTACAGTGCTCTCTGATTCCAAATGAAGTGTAGGTGAAAGCGGATTGTTGGTTCCGTTGCCGGGAAGGAAGCTGACTGCTTTAGGGATTTCTGATGAGTGAGAGAAGTGAATAGGTTCATGGTCAAGATGAGGCGATCAGGGCCATGGATTTTAAAGTTGTTAAAGAACATTTTCACACATACACACACACACACACACACACACACACACAGATACACACACACACACACACGCACGCACACAGATACACACACACACGACACGCACACGCACACACACGCACACAGATACACACATACACACACACACGCACACAGATACACACACACACACACGCACACGCGCACGCACGCACACAGATACACACATACACACACACACGCACACAGATACACACACACACGCACACACACGCACACAGATACACACATACACACACACACGCACACAGATACACACACACACACACACACACACGCACACAGATACACACATACACACACACACGCACACAGATACACACACACACACACGCACACAGATACACACATTCCCTTCATCTTCCCATTGCCCTTCACCCCGTTTCTCAAAATTTGCTTGTTCCTCCTCTTTGCCTCAAACTGTCCCCACTGCAAGCGAGCTAAACTGACTCCGGATGATGATGCCTGGGCATGTCCACCGGACTAGATGTGTCCCTGCATCATCCCTGAAGAAGATGGCAGAGGTTGTCATCCAATATCAGTTAAAATCGATACCTGTACCCGGCTGGAAGCCCGGGAAGAGTTTATTAGCCTATTGATTAAGTTTATTACTACCTTGTGAACAGCATTTCTATCTTATTATCAAATTAATAGAGTTAGGAAGCACCATCTTTTATGTTTTGCCTTACAGTTCTTAGCATTAGCATCATTTCTCAGTTCTGTGTTTGGTTTCCTTAGTATTTCCGTGCACGTCCTTTAAGATAAGCATTTTAAGGCATTCATTAGTCTTGCGAGACCATTGATTTGCGCCTGGAAAGTCTCCACTCTCAAGGGCGCAGGCCTGGGCAAGGTTGTATGGAAGACTGGCAGTTGCCTATGCTGCAAGTCTCCCCTTTCCACGACAGCGATGTTGTCCAAGGCAAGGGTACTAGGATCCATACAGCTTTGCAGCAGTGTCGTTGCAGAACACTGTGTGATTAACTGCGTTGCTCAGAGACACAACACGCTGCCTCGGCTGGGGCTCGAACTGAGTACCTTCAGATCGCTAGTCGAACGCCTTAACCACTTGGCCATGTGCCCACACTAAGGTTAGCTAAAATCTTGGAATTAAGGTTACACATTAAATTTGACTCCCAGTAGACCAGTAAGAATCAGAAATTAAAGAGAGATCCAGCAGGAGAAGAAATCAATCATGATGGAACAGCAGAGCAGATTCGATGAACCGAATAGCCTAATCCTATGTAATATGGTCTTTTGTTTGACCAGCTTGACCAGCTACTTTGAGGGATCTCTGATCATAGACTAGAATTGAATTGAAAACACACGTGGACTAAGATGTTAATTGTCCTGCGCTATCACCAGTGGGATCATCAGTTGATCTGCCACCTGTCTTCAGGAGTTTTGGCCCGCTAATAACCAAGACTCCCTCGAGGTGGTGGGCCAGCAGTGCTAAAGCACCATCTCCCATAATATATAGGAGCAGAATTCGGCCATTCGGCTTGTGACAAAGAGCGTTCGGTAAACACACTCCTTACACACTTAACCGTTCTGCTGTCGTTCGGCTAAATGTACACAATTCAATGTCTTCATAAAAGGGTTTTAAACAGATTGGATACGCTCAGGTTGGCTTTGTGGTGCGTTTCCCAACATACACGGTGGAATACTCAACGTCTCTGTTGATAAGGATGTGTAAATATGTACTGGATACAGGTAGATGATTTTTTTTATACAAGAGCTCTTGCGTAAAGGTGAAAAGGGATTTCAGCCTTTTTTTTTCGTTTAAATGCTTAACGGGAAGATGAGATGGGGAAACCTCACTCAGGTAGCGAGAGTGTGGAATGCGCTGCCAGTGCAAGTGGTGGAAACGGATTTGATTGTAACATTTAAGATTAATTTGGATAGGGACATGGATGGGAGAGGTTTGGAGAGTTACGTAACAGGTGGATGGGTCGAGGCAGCGTGGTAGTTCGGCACCAGTTAGACGGGCCGAACGGTCTCTTTCGTTTCTATGATTCTATGTTCACCGCGATCAGCAGCGGCTTTCTAGCAGTGGATCCCGCGTTTCTGCCCTCTTACGGTGATTTTCCCCAGGTAAAGTGGATATGAACCAGTAGCCAACCCGCAGCAGAGATTCAGGTTTTTTTTAATTAGTTGTTTACTTTGTGCTTTTGCCATTTCACCATGTCGTGTGGCTCCTACATCACGATGGTGGGATGTTTGCTGATGATCATCCCGCACCCTGAGTGTGGCCAGTCTCACAGGTAACAGCAATGGAGCTCATCATTCCAGAAGCTTTTGTCCACAGCGTATCCATGGGCGTCCGGTTTTGTACAGAATCCTCAAATGTTTTCACATTCAGAAGTGTAGGAATCTGCTGACGGAGAAGTAATGTAAAGTACGGTGAGGGATGTTTACATTCCAGCAGCCTTACCCGCTTCAAATTCAAGTTCCAGCTTATCGTAATTCAGCCGTACACCAGCATACAGCTAAAATTAAACATGCCCTAGTAAATTCCCTATGAAGCCTCTCGAAAGACATCCACGTTTTTCCTATCAGGAGGAGTATGGGGTTAATACTTATGGACGGGGAGAGCCCCCACAGTTTCACCCTGTCCTGTGGCTTTCTCTGTGGATTCTGCTATTCGGCCCTCAGCCGGGTTCTGTTTAAAGATGGAACTCTGTGCCTCCCCCTCCTGGAGTGCTCTGCCCAACCCCCAACAGTCCTCGGCATTGTTTTACCAAACCTGTCTGTCTGCTTCGGCTGCAAGTCCTCATAGTTACTACGATACCGGCCTGCTGTGTTTGTTTAGTCCGCCTAAGGTATGTAAGGGGTTCGGGTTTAGAAATACGACCTTGGTGAGGCTAAATCTTAATAGTGATTATGATTCAGGACCCTCTATTTAAAGATGTGTACAGTATATTAACATTGAAAACCGTCCAACAGAGATTCATTCTTTACAGACTAAAACAACTGAAACAATTAGCACCATATTTCTGTGTCGTTTTGAACAATGTTTTCCAATTTTACCAAGCCGTACAAAATCCCACAGGGACATGAGTGTGAGTAGACAGAGATTCAGGTGCAGAATTAGACACCGTGGAATCACCCTACTGTCCTAGTGATGGCGGGGACTGTCAATGATCCTCAAGTTCATTTTGAAGTATAATTGTCATTCTCCTGTATACGAGACAGCACGGTAGCGTAGTGGTTAGTACAACGCTTGACAGAACAGGGTCCATGCAGTACAGGGGTTCAGATAGGACGCTGCATGTAATGAGTTTGTACTCTCTCCCTGTGTCCCTGTGGGTTCTTCCGGTGGCGAGGTCTCTCACACAGTCCAAAGGTGTACTGGTTGGTAAAGGGAGTTCCGTGACAGGTTCGAAGATACCTCCTAATCCCAAATTTTTTGGGGTACCTGGCCTTGGGAACCAAGGAACTGACCCTTCCGGTCATTTATAGACTTCGTCTCCAGAAGTTTTATTTAGATCTGCTGGTGACCCGACCAGTAGGAATACCAATCTTTAAGTTCGGCTATCCTTTGAGAGCCTCTGCTCTTGACAAGAGACCACTTGAGCAGGGAACATGTGTCATGTTTGATGGACCCTGAGGTTCCTGATAGATTTCACCTTATCTCTTCCCCTGCGGACAATCTTATCTGATGGTATCCATGGTTTTCATAGCATGGCCCCGTTATGGTCCAATGGCAGTATCGTGGGATGACTCCCAGAGGATTACCGAGTTCCGAGACTGTGCTCCCTGTTTCCAAGTCTGCCTCTGAAATTCCCAAGTGTTTGACCTATGATGATCCCAAGAAATGTCCCAAGAGTATTCGAACTACTGTCACAAAACTGAACCTGAGGAACCCTTCTAACTTAATTGGTATTCATAAAGGGGACGAGTGGAAGACAGCTTTTAATTCCCCGAGAGGTCAGTATGAATATTTATGACTAACCATTGCAGATGTGAGGTGCCCGACACTGACACGTGGAGAGTGGAAACGAGTCTAGGAGGAACATGCCGGCCAACAGCAGGAAACCCTTTTTAAATGGTATTACATTTTCTGTTCTTTTACTCTTTTAGAAGGTCAGGAAAACTTAGTTGGTGAGCTAAAAACTATTCGATTGTGTAAGTTCAGGAGTTCTTCCATTGAGCCAAAAAAGGTACTTGTCGGTAATTACCGATTCACTCTGTGCCTCCCTAATCATTATTACAGGGAGTGAAGCTTGTAACAGCTGCTTCCGCAGTACTGCCTGCCCTGCCCTCCATCTTCATATCATCTGCAATCTTGGCCACAAAGCCATCAATTCCTTCATCCTAATGCACATAGCATTAAAAAAAACGATTAGTCCCAACACCGATCCCTGGGGCATACCATTAGTCACTGGCAGTCAATCAGCAAAGGCTCCTTTTATACCCATTCTTTGCCTCTTGCTGATCAGCCAATGATCTATCCATGCCTGTATCTTTCCTGTAAGACCATGGGCAATCATATTTCCTCACAGCCTCATATACGGAACCTTGTCAAATGCCTTCCGAAAATGCAAGTACACAATATCCACCGATTCCCTGTGACTGCACAGGTTTTGACCGGACACATCGCTTTCCTTTAATATTCCAAAAACGTACGTGTTGGTTGGTTAATTAGACACTGCAAATTATCCCATGATTAGGCCAGGATTAAATATGGGGTTTGCTGGGTGTTGAAGCTCAAAGAGCCTGAAAGGCCGACAACATCTTACATGTTCTAAAATCAAATATAATAATCACCATTTAGAAGACCTACTGTCTTGTTTTCACACCATCAACTTCCCCTATTTCCCCTTCTACTTCCTGTTCTCACATGGTCCACCGTCCTCTCCAATCCTTCTTCACACATTTACCCTAAATATAACCAATGACGATGTCAGATGTGGGGTGCTGGAAGGTGGACCAAATGCGAGGCACAGACACTGAAGTACAAAGAACAGGACTAGGTTATTCTTTCTTTCTTTTTAAATATTTTTATTGAATAAGTATACAAAGGGTAAACTGTAAAAGGCACTAATACACTGTTACAAATTACAGGAGATATTAATACAAAAGAAAAAATTGATACAAACAGTGCAATTTAAACATAAAATAATATGGTAAAATAATAGTATACTAATTTATATATATATATCATTAGAGAAAAGGAAAAAAAAAACAAAAAAGACCCCCCAAAAAACCCACCGTGCAATTAAACTAAAAGCAAAGCAAAGCAATGGGCTAACTTGGAAACAGGTAGAGTTAAAGAACTTAAAGTCACGTCCTCAAACCCGACCTCCATTAAAAACAGTTAAAAAAAGGCAAGAAGGGAATATAAATATGGAACAAAAGAGAAAAAAAAATACATTACATGAAAATATTGAATAAAAGATCTCCAGGTCTGTTCAAATTTAAGTGAGGAATCATA
Organism: Mobula birostris; assembly: GCF_030028105.1. Lineage (NCBI taxonomy): Eukaryota > Metazoa > Chordata > Chondrichthyes > Myliobatiformes > Myliobatidae > Mobula > Mobula birostris. The sequence continues at coordinate 43,523,183 of NC_092397.1, forward strand.
AAGATTACTTCTAATTTTCTCCAAATTTAAGCATAATATCATCTGGGAAAACCAAAAAAAGGTAGTTGGAGCATTAGGCTCTTTCCAATGTTGTAAGATACATCTTTTCGCCATTAAAGTAAGAAATGCAATCATTCTACGGACTGAAGGGGAAAGATTACTGGAAATTTTAGGTAATCCAAAGATAGCAGTAATAGGATGAGGAGAGATATCTATATTCAATACCTATGAGATAATATTAAAAATGTCTCTCCAAAAAGTTTCCAGAGTAGGACAAGACCAAAACATATGAGTTAAAGAGGCTATCTGCCCTGGACATCTATCACAAAAAGGATTAATATGAGAGTAAAAGCGAGCTAATTTATCTTTGGACATATGTGCTCTACGAACAACTTTAAATTGAATTAGGGAATGTTTAGCACAGATAGAGGAAGTATTGACTAATTGTAAAATCTGCCCCCAGTCATCCACGGAAATAATAGAACCCAATTCTTGTTCCCAATCTGACCTAATCTTATCAAATGGAGCTTTCTTAAGTTTCAAAATAATATTATAAATAATAGCCATTGCACCTTTCTGACATAGATTAAGGTTAATTATAATATCTAAAATATATGTAGGAGGGAACATTGGAAAGGAAGAAAGTATAGTACTTAGGAAATTTCTAACTTGAAGATATCTAAAAAAATGTATTCTTGGTAAATTATATTTATTAGATAATTGTTCAAAAGACATAAGGGAACCATCTAAAAATAAATCCAAAAACCGTGAAATACCCTAAGTCTTCCAAATTTGAAACGCACGATCCGTGAAAGAGGGAGGAAAAAATATGTTACCTAAAATAGGGATTGCTAGCCCAAATTGGTTGAGATCAAAAAATTTTCTGAATTGAAACCAAATACGCAAGGTATAGTTAACTATCGGGTTAGAGACCAGTTTGAGGCGTTTCAAATCAAAAGGAAGAGAGGAACCTAAAATAGAGCCAAGTGCATAGCCCTGAGCAGATTGTAATTCCAATACTACCCATTTAGGAATGGATAGTGTATCTTGGTCAAGTAACCAAAATTTCATATGTCGAATATTAATTGCCCAATAATAGAATCTAAAGTTAAGTAATGTTAGACCTCCATCTCGCTTGGCTTTCTGTAAATGTATTTTACCCAATCTCAGGTTTTTATTTTGCCAAATAAATGAAGAAATTTTAGAGTCAACTTTATCAAAAAAAGATTTTGGAACAAAAATCGGTAATGCCTGAAATATATATCAAAATTTTGGCAGAATAAACATCTTAACTGCATTAATACGACCAATAAAAGTTAAATATAATGGAAACCATTTAGATGAAAGTTGAGTAATATGATCAATTAAGGGTAAAAAAAATTAGTCTTAAATAAATCTTTGTATATACAACTAATTTTAATCCCAAGATATGAGAAATAATTATTAATCAATTTAAACGGAAAGTTATGATACAAGGGAAGTTGTTTATTAATCGGAAAAAGTTCACTCTTACTAAGATTTAATTTATAACCTGAAAAAAAGACTAAATTGTGCTAATAAATCTAAAGCAGCAGGGATAGATTTTTGAGGATTAGAAATATATAAAAGTAAGTCATCAGCATAGAGTGATATTTTATGGGACTTTAAACCCCGAGTTAACCCAATAATATTTGGAGATTCTCGAATGGCAATTGCAAGAGGTTCTAATGCAATATCAAATAATAAAGGACTAAGAGGAGAACCTTGTCGAGTACCTCGAAAAAGAGGGGAAAAAGGTGAGCTTAAAGACTTAGTACGGACCGAGGCCACAGGAGAATGATATAACTGTTTGATCCAGGATATAAATTTCGAGCTAAAATTAAACATTTCAAGCACCTTAAGTAAGTAAGGCCATTCTACTCTATCAAAAGCTTTTTCAGCATCTAAAGAAATAACACACTCAGGAACATTTTGTGAGGGGGTATAAACAATATTTAACAGTGTGTGAATGTTATAGAAAGAGTAACGACCTTTAATAAAACCCGTTTGGTCTTCCGAAATAATAAAAGGGAATACTTTTTCTAATCTGTTTGCTAATAATTTAGAAAAAAATTTTAGAATCAACATTTAATAAAGATATTGGTTTATAAGATGCAGATTGAGCAGGATCTTTATCCTTCTTTAATATTAGAGAGATTGACGCTCTATAAAAGGAGTCGGGAAGTTTACCAAGTTTTAATGAAGCCTCCAAAACCCTACAGAACCAAGGGATTAATGAAGGTGCAAAAAACTTATCAAATTCCACAGTAAACCCATCAGGGCCAGGAGCTTTCCCCAGGTTCATAGAGGAAATAACATTATTAATATCATCAGTAGTAATGGGAATATCAAGCATAGAAAACATATCCTGTGAAATCTCAGGGAAATCTAGCTTACCTAAAAAGTCATTCATATATTTAGAGTCTCGTAGAGACTCAGATTGATATAAGGAAGAATAAAAATCAAAGAAGGTTTGATTGATCTCCGCATGATCAAATATCAGTCGATCATCATTTTGATTATAAATCTGATTAATTTGAGATTTAGTATAATTAGACTTCAGTTGGTTAGCCAACAGGTTACCAACTTTGTCACTGTGTACATAAAATTCACTTCTTGTTTTCTTTAATTGGTTTACAATCGAGGACGAAAGTAATAAACTGTGTTCCATTTGAAGTTCAGTTCTTTGTTTATACAACTTCTCAGAGGGAGCTGTAACATATTTCTTATCAATTTCCTTAATCTTGTCCATAATTACCAACTCCTCCTGCTTCAACTTCTTCCTCAAAGCAGCAGTGTACGAGATAATCTGACCACGAATATAAGCTTTAAAAGTATCCCAAAGAATGTTCACAGAAATATCCTCTGTGTAGTTGATTGTAAAAAAGAGATCAATCTGTTCATTCATAAAGTTAACAAAATCTGAGTCCTGAAGCAGCAACGAATTAAAACGCCATTGTCTATTATTTTGTGTATTGACCTGAATTTTAATAGAAAGCTTAAGTGGAGCATGATCCGAAATGGTTATAGAATCATAATCACATTTAATCACTGAAGAGATAAGCCGAGAGTCAATAAAAAAAATAATCAATTCTTGAATAGGAATGGTGAACATGTGGAAAAAAATGAAAAATCTTTTTCCTGAGGATGCAAAAAACGCCAAATGTCCGTCGACCCAGAATCAGAGAGGAATGAGTTAATCAAAGTTGCAGATTAATTGGGTAAGGTCCGTAAAGGAGCCAAACGGTCCAAAACTGGAGATAAGCAAGTATTAAGATCTCCGCCTCAGATCAATGAAAACTCATTCACATTCGGAAACCGATTAAATAATGATTTATAAAATTCCGGACAGTCCATATTGGGAGCATAAACGTTAACCAAAACTACCTTTTTATTGAATAGTAGACCACTAACCAGTAGAAATCTACCATCCGGATCAGAGATAATTTCATGTTGTACAAAAGTAACTGAGGAGTCTATAAAAATAGAGTCGCCTCGAATCTTAGTGTTACAATTCGAATGAAACTGTTGTTCCTTCCAGAATTTAAAAAAAAAGTAGTCTGTGCCCCCTCCGCACATGGGACTCTTGTAAAAATAGAACATGTGCTTTAAGTCTCCGGAATACTTTAAAAAACTTTTTTTTTCCTTTTAATAGGATGATTAAGACCATTAGTATTCCAGGAGACAAAATTAATAATAGACTCCATAAACCCGAAAGTCAACCCACAAAAAAGACGATTGACGATAGGTTCGACCCACGAACCGGGAAAGGGTCGACCCACGAACCGGGAAAGGGAACAGAACAAACCAGAGATAACGGGTAGGAGAACGCAACCAATGCTTCAGTAATGTAAATAGCCTAAGAAGAAAAAAACTAAAACGTGAAGCCCTTCCCACCACCCCCCACCCCATGACCCCAAGGCCAAATCTAAAGCAGACCCGCCAGAAAGAAGCAAGCACTAAAACTACCCCCATGACTTCCGATAGACGCTCACTAAAAAAAGTGTAAATATATAAAAGATCAGCTAGTTATAAAACAGTAAAAGAATAAAAAAAGATCAGTTAAGACAAACACGATATAAAACAGAGAAAAAGCCAGAAAATATAAAGAAAACCGTAACAGACCACAGACCCTATGATAACCAAAAAAAAAGAAACAAAATTATTAATATAAACTAGTTAGGAAAACCTACAGAAAAAAAGTACATTTAAAGACTACGAAATTTAAGGCCTCAAAGGAAATACAGAAAATGATGCTGAGGGAATAACCACCCAGAATCCCCAAGGAAAAAGAAAGGAATGACGCAGTTAGAAAGAAAGTTTGGCAACCATACTAATTAATCAAAAATAAACTTTTCTGCCCATATAAAGCAACCAAAAATTAAACCCGACAGATTCACAATCTCCGATCAAATGGAGATAATTAAAAATTACGATTAAGATGTTGAAGGTGAAAATTGATTCAGATAACTCTGGGCATCCGATGGAGATTCAAAAAAACGAAGGGCTCCATCAGGCGTACGAATCCTTAAACGCGCAGGGTAAAGCAGCGCTGGTTTTAAATCTATCTTGTAGAGTTCCGACATCACAGATCTGTAACGAACCCGTTGATCCCGAATCTGTTTGCTGAAGTCAGAACTGAAGATCCAAAAAATCAATGTAACCTTTAGATCGAACAAATCGAAGCAGTTTCTCCTGTCTTGAAAGTAATGAAAACGTAAAATGACATGTCGAGGTTTATCTGACTTAGACGAATAAGATGGAACTCTGTGAGCCCGATCCAATAATGGTGGTTGGTCAGGAAATACGGTAGGAAGTGCATCTTTTAAAAGTTGAGAAAAAAACTATAGGGTTGTTAGATGCAACAGTTCTCGAACACGAATAATTCGAATATCCTGCCGTCGCATTCTGGATTCTAAGTCAGAGTTTTCAAAAGTCAGAAAGTCCAGTTTTTTCTTCATTGAAGTAATTGTTTCTTCAATTTTCTGCATCTTGAGTACATTCTGTTGCGTGGATTTTTGAAGATTAGATATAGCCGACTGATGTTCCGTGATAGATGTTTGCATTTTATTGATTGAATCCGCAATTTTCTGGAAATTAATTGAAATTTCCGCATGAATCAGCTCCGTTATAGAGGTTGAAATTTCCCTTTGAATTAGATCCGATATAGCTTTCAGAGTCAACGGTGGTTCAGTCGAAGGGAGATCGGTACCTTTTGGTCTAACCAGAGGTCTGCTGTCTTTCCCATTTTTTCCGCTCTTGGACATAGCAGACCTTAAAAGCATCCGAATATCAAAAAGCCCAATTTGTTTCAGATTATTGTAAAAGTCGATGCCTTAATGGTTAGTTAAATATAGCTGATCATAGGAAAAAAAAACTCAGAGGTAATGGAGTGAGTCAAGAGCACGACTTCACTCCATGAACTCTACCGGAAGTCTCCAGGACTAGGTTATTCAAGAAAGCAAGGGATGTGGGGAAGACAGGATGCCGGACATGACACAGGCCCTGGACGAGACAAGGATACAGGGCCTGGGCTAGGACTTGACTAGGATGGTGGATCCAGGACATGGAACTTGAAACTAGGAGCCTGGGCATGGACTCCGAGCCAGTGACTGGACAAGAAAACGAAACCTGGGTCTTGACTCGGGCTCAGACACCAGAACTGCACAAGGACATGACATGGCTACAGGACAGGACGTGGTTGGGAGCTTGAGGCTTGAGCCTGCAGGCTGGGGTCTTGAGACTTGTCAAGGCTTCAGACGAGGCGAGGCGATGCGAGGCAAGGCTTCAGACGAGGCGAGGCGATGCGAGGCAAGGCTTCAGACGAGGTGAAGCGAGGCAAGGCTTCAGACGAGGCGAGGCGATGCGAGGCAAGGCTTCAGACGAGGCGAAGCGAGGCTTCATACGAGACGAGGAGAGGCAAGCAAGGCTTCAGGCGAGGCAACAGGCAGAAGGGGAACAAAAGGGATTCAGACCGAGTGTATGCACAGGAACAATCCAGCAACCAGAGGCTGAATCTTGAAGCTATTAATGAAGCCAGCACAAACCAGAATTAGTCTTGAGGCTGGAGGCTGGGGTCTTGGGTCTTCAGGCTGGGATCTCGAGGCTTGAGAATGGGGTCCTGGGTCTTGAGACTTAAGGCTGCAGGCTGGTGTTTTGAGGCTTGAGGCTGCAGGCTGGTGTCTTCAGATGATGCGAGGCGATGCAAGGCAAGGCTTCAGACGATGCAACAGAAGGAAGGAAGGAAGGGGAATCGAAGGGATTCAGACGTGGGGTATGGACAGGAAGAATCCTGCAACCAGACGCTTAATCCTGAAGCTATTTATGAAGCCAGCACGAACGAGAATCAGCTGCCTCAACAGAAACTGGGGAAAAGGGGAAAACCTGGAATAAGAAGCATGGACCGGACCGTGAACTGGAATGCGGATTTAACGGACCAGACCATGACAGACATTCCACCTAGCCCACTGTGGGAAAGACTTTCAGAGATTCCCCACTCGCTTATAATACTCCAAGTGACTCCTCCACAGCGCCGTATGAATCCTCAACATTACTTCCTTACTTATGTATTTTAATCCTCTCAAAATGAATGCAAACAATGCATTGGCCTTCTTGACTATTGACTCAAACTGCACGTGAAACTTTAGAGAATCTTGCACAAGGGCAGAGCGGTCCATTCACACCATGGATTTTAGAATGTTGTCACATTTCCGGGTTGATAGTTCCAGCACAACAAAATGGTCGCTGTGTTGTGGTGACAGTCGGTGACTTTTAATGGATTTCGGCGGACAACAGGAAGATCGACGGCATCAGCTCACCTGAAGACGCAAATTCCTCCCTCTCTCTCTTTCTCCATCACTACTCAACTCAATACCACGCACTGAACTGAACTTTACTCATTATCGTAAGACTATCTATTTACCCCGAGACTTGATAAAGCTTGGTTTTCATATATACTCCTGTCATGGTTCAGTCGGTGAAGTCCGCATTCGGGTTCACGGTCCGGTACATCGACCCTTGCTCCAGTTTTTCCTGTTCCTGTTTCTGTTCCTGTTGAGCTCTAATTGAGGCAGCTGATGCTCGTTGGGGCTGGTTGCATAAGTACCTCCAGAGATCAGGGCGTGACTGTTGGATTGTTCTTGTCCTTACTCCTTGTATCCCTTCCCCTGCCTTCTGTTTCCTCGCCTGAAGCCTTGCCTTGTCTTGCCGGTAACTGTCGCCTCGCCTGCAGTTCTTGTTTCGCCTTGCATTGTCTTGCTGGTAACTCGCGCAGATTGCCATTACACTGCACTGGGTCCGGTCCCTTCCTGTCCGTTGCTTCGGTCGGGTAAGTCCGGCCAGATTGCTGTTACCCAGCGGTGGGTTCTGTCCCTTCCTGTCTCTTGACTCCGTCGGGTGGAGATCCGCACCCTGCCCAGGTAATCCGCGCAGAGCCAAGAGTACCGCGCCCTGCCCAGGAGGAGCTTCAAGTCCGCAAGTCTCTAGCCTCGCCTCGCCTCAAGTCTCTGGCCGAGTCTCGCCCCAAGCCAAGCTTCAAGACCTCAAACCTCAAAGGTCTCTCATCTTAAGCCTCTGGTCTCAAGCCGCACCTCAAGCCTCTGGTCTCCAGCCTCGACTCAATTCTCTGGTCTCCAGCCTCGCCTCAAGTCTCTAGTCTCAAATCTCACCTAAAGTCTCTAGTCTCAAGCCTCGTCCTATTTGCCAGCCAAGTCTCGTCCTTGCCTAGTTCTGGGGTCCGAGCCAGAGGCAAGACCCAGGTTCTGGGTCCTTGTCCAGTCTCTGTCTCGGAGTCCAAGCCCTGGCTCCTAGTTCTCTTGTCCAGTCCTGTTCTGGGTTCCCGGTTTTCGTGTCCATGTCCTTGCCCTCACCCTGTATCCTAGTCCTGTCCCTAGTACTTCAGTCTCTGTGTCTTGCACTTGGGTCCGTTCCCAGCCACCCCCTTATGACAGAACAATCCAGCCAACCATGGACCCAGTGGCACAGACACAGTCATTTTCCTCTTGCCACCCAGGGTTCCCTTCTGTTAAATACCCTCCCAAATGCCCGGGTCGTCCATAGTCTGGATAGCCTGTTTGGTTGCCAGCAGACTCCCGTGGCTGCCGGTGGGGGAGGGGGGGTCGGTGCGTTACTGTCATGGTCCTGTCCGTGAAGACCGCATTCCGGTTCACGGTCCGGTACATCGAACCGTGATCCAGGTTTTCCTGTCTACCCTGTTTCTGTTCCTCTTGAGCACTAATTGAGGTCGCTGATTCTCGTTGCGGCTGGCTGCATAAATAACTCCAGAGACCAGGGCGTGGCTGCTGGATTGCACTTGACCTTACTCCTTGTATCCCTTCCCCTGCCTTCTGTTTCCTCGGCTGACGTCTTGCCTTTTCTTGCCGTTAACTCTCGCCTTGCCTGAAGTTCTTGTCTCGCCTTGCATTGCCTGAAGCCTGGCTTGTCCTGCTGCTAACTCTCGCCTCGTCTTGTCTGAAGCCTTGTCCTGGAGCCACCCTGTACCTAGCTCCCTTCCTGTCCCTTGCCTCCGTCGGGTAAGTCAGTCCAGATTGCCGTTACCCTGTGGTTGGTTCTGTCCCTTCCTGTCCCTTGCCTCCATCGGTTGGAGATCCGCGCCCTGCCCAGGTGATCCGCACCCAGTCCAGGATTTCTGCGCCCTGTCCGGGAGGAGCTTCAAGTCCTCAAGTCTCTAACCGAGCCGCGCCCCAAGCCAATATTCAAGACCCCAAGCCTCAAGCATCTAGTCTCTAGTCTTAAGCTCTGGTCTCAAGCCTCGCCTCAAGTCTCTGGTCTCCAGACTCGCCACAAGTCTGTGGTATTCAGCCTCGCCTCAAGTCCCTAGCCGAGCCGAGCCTCAAGTCCCTAGCCGAGCTTCGTCTCAAGCCAATCTTCAAGACCCCAAGCCTCAAACCTCTAGCCTCAAGCCTCACCTCAAGTCCCTAGTCTCAAGCCTCACCTCAAGTCTCTAGTCTCAAGCTCGCTTCAAGTCTCTAGTCTGAAGATTCCAGCCTCGTCCTGCTTGCCAGCCAAGACACGTCCTTGCCTAGTTCTTGGGTTCGAGCCAGAGGCAAGACCCAGGTTCTGGGTCCTTGTCCAGTCTCTGTGTCGGAGTCGAAGCCTGGGCTCCTAGTTCTCTGGTCAGTCCTGTTCCGGGTTCCCGGTTTTCGTGTCCTTGTCCTTGCCATCACTCTGTATCCTAGTACTGTCCCTAGTACTTCAGTGTCTGGGTCTTGCACTTGGGTCCGTTCCCAGCCAGCCCGTTAGGACAATTCTACCCTTAAGTCTGATTTATATTCTGCGTCAACGAGTCTCCCTAAGTACTGCGTTGCTGCAAACCCTACGCATCTGCGCCGCGGAAGGCTGCGCCATGTTGCTGCGACGTGCATTCTCGCAAAATGTAACCACGTGTTGCGGCAACGCAGTAAATATAAAATGTGATTGGTCCGCTTGGTAGCATTGCATTTCACCCTACGCTGCAATAGCTTTCACTGGGCGACTGAAGGACAGGGAAGAACTCTGGTTGCAATGCTTTCCATTCAGCTTTCCAGATTTCCGAAATTATGGAAGGCACATTTCGCGTTTACGAAAAAAGTTGCTGGCTTCTAGTTTACCCCGAGAAAGCCTACCATGACCATGAAGCCTTGCACGAGCAGATGTGTGCGCATCCCTGATGTGCGCGAATTGCAGAGCGGTGCAGACACACCAACGCACAAGTATATGCTCACAACGCGCGTAGGTCATTGGCGTAGGTTACCGCATCGAGTTAACGCAGAACTATAAATCAGGCTTTACTGCCCTGATTCTTCAACACTACCGGCCCCTCCACCTAGTTCATGTTGTCCAGAATCTTGACCATCAAGGACTTAAACCAATCGTTGAAATCATTGACATGTTAAGTAAAAAGCAACAGTCCCAATACTGACAACTTTGGAAAACCACTATTAACCGGCAGAAAAAAAAACTCCATTTTTCACACTTTTTGTCTGCTGCCAATCAGCCATTTGTTTATCCATGGTGGTATCGGTCCTGTAACACCTTGCTGTCTTATCTTGTTTAGCAGCCTCACCTTGCCAGGGGCCTTCTGAAATTCCTAGTACACAACATATAACGAAACTAGTTTGTCCACGTTGCATTTTAATCCCTCACCGAATTCGAAAGCTTTTTCAAGCAAGATTTTCCCTTAAGGAAACTGTGCAGTCTTTGGCCTATTTTCTCATTTGCCTGCAAGTACCCCGAAATCTCATCCTGACTAATTTGCTCCGACATCTTCCCTACGACTGAGCCCCAGCTGGTGATACCTTCCCTTCTTGAAGACTGGAGCGACATTTGCAGTTTTAGACTTTCAACTCCCTTTGCACATCTAATTCTTCAATTTGCTTCACGTTATGGCATTGCATTCTTGGAGGACCTCCTGTCATGTTTACCTAAGCAAACTAGTGAAGTGAAAGTGTAGAGAAAGGGGTGGATACAGCCCAGTCCATCACAGGCAAACCTCTCCACTCCATTGAATACATTTACATGGACCACTGCCAAAAGAAAGCAGCATCTATCACCAAGGACGCCCACTATTCAGGACATGCCGTCTTCTCGCCACTACATCTGGCAGAGGAATACTGGACCCTTATCGTCTGACACTACCAGATTCAGGACCAGTTGTTCCCCTACAACCATCAGGTCCCAGGACCACTGTGGCTAACTGAAATCACCAACAAACCTTAACTCGTTCCACAACCTACAGACTCACATTCAAGGAGTTTGCAATTCAATGTCATCGCCATTTTTTTTTTATTTGCAAGCTTATTTTCCCAGTTCATTAGTTGTTTCTCCATCTCGGACTCTCCCTGCGTAGGGTTTATTAAATTCTGTTGTTTTTTTTAATTTCATCTAAGCGCTACAAGAAATGGAATCTCCCCATGTGGTATGTGGTAACGTATGCGTTTTTTGTTAAAAAAAAATGCATGGAACTGTCAAGAAAGGATAGTGGTTTTGATTTATTGCTATAAGGGTGAGAATAGTGATGGAGATTGCACAAGATATGATATGATCAGCCGGATTTACTGTATCCAGTCCAAGGGTGGAACTCATTCCGGTGAACATTGAACAGTTTAAAAAAGCAGTCCAGAAACATGACATTAATTTATCATTCAATGCCTCACTAAACGAATGCCATCTGCTGATATAATGCCCCCACTTGTCCATTCCCTGAACATTGAAACACCTATTTAAAAGGCACTTTATCCCCTCTATCATACGTGCCTTGAATATCACCCCTGGAAGGACAAATCATGCACCCACCAAAATATATGAACAAAAACTTGTCCAGCATAATTCTATTCAAATTAACTCCCCTCAGCGTAACTGCATGGCTGCTAGTCTGTGATATTTCAGTCTTGGGACAACTAAGTCAATTGTCTATCCTATAACTCTGTAATCGTACAAAGATTTGTTATATCTCCCTTCAACCTCGACAGCTCCGCAGAAAGCAACACGTTTGGCCAAACTCTGCTTGTAATCAATGTCCAGTCTCAACAAGTGCTACAAATTCCTATTTACCTTCTCACACATCAGTATTCAAGGTCTGAAACAGCACCCCAAGAGAGGTGACACTTGACCTGTGAGCTTGTCGGGGACAAGGACTCTTTCCAGTCTCCTCTGCAATGACCAGACCTGATACCAATTGGGGAACTCTTTGTTCAGTACGTTTGCTCTCTCCACAGCCACATATAATTCCAGGTTCACGTGGATGATTATGGGAATGAAGGGGCTAACGTATGAGGAGCATTTGGCAGCTTCTACCGAATGTTGAAGTATGGTGGATATGGAGAGGAAGTTTCCTGTGATGGGGGTATCGAGATCTAAAGGGCAGAACTTCAAAATAGAAGGGAGACCGTTTAGAACAGAGGGGGGGGAAGATTATTGTTTTACTCAGAGAGTAATGAATCTGTAGAATGTAGTGGAGTCCAAGTCCATGGGTAGATTTGAGGCAAAAGTTGATAGTTTCCTGACTGGTGGGGACTTCACAGGATACGGCAAGCAATCAGACGTATTTCAGTTGATTGGGATTGGGGATCATGCATAAAGGACTGGCGGAGTAGATTCGATGGGCTAAATGGGCTAATTCCGCTCCTATACCATGTGGTATTATGGACAGCATCTCCTGTTGGCTACCCATTGTAATTCCACATCCCATTCCCATTCCAACTTGCCCGTCCATGGCCTACACTACTGCCACGATGAGACTACTACCCTGTTGGAGGAGCAACATCATACTCCGGCTGCCTACCTTATAGCATGAATATTGATTTTCCCAACTTCCGGAAAATTCTCCCCTCCTCCATCTTGGCTCTCCTCTCGCCTGTCTTCTACTCAGATCTCCATTACCTCTCTCAGGTACCTCTCCTCCTTACGGTTCTGCAATTTTCCGCACTTCTCTCCTCTCAGATTCCTTCTTCAGATGTTTATCTCTTCCCCATATCACCTCCCATCTTCTTACTTCATTTCCCTTCCTTCACCTACTCACCTATTACCTGCCTGCTTGTACTCCATCCCCTCCAAAACAATTCTAATTTTCCATTCTGCCCTCTTTCTTTCCAATCCTCAAGAAGGGTCTTGACCTGAACCGTCGAGAGATCATTCATCTCCATAGATGCTGCCTGATTTGGTTTAATTCCCTACTCCCATTAAAAAAATGCCTGTCCATGGTCTCCCCAGGTGGAGGAGTGACATCATACTCCAGATGCTAAGACTCCAACCTTCCAGCATATGAACATTGACTTCTCCAACTTATGGGAATTTTCCCCCGCCTCCACCTTCTCCTTTTTCTCTATTGCAGCTCCCCTGTCACCTGCTGTCTTCTCCTCAAATCTCCATCGCCTTCCTCAGGTAACCATCCTCCTTCCCATTGATCCATTCCACCCTTCTCTCCCAACGAGATTCCTTCTTCAGCCGTTTATCACTTCTCCTATCACCTCCCAGCTTCATACATCATTTCCCTTCACCCAACCACTCACATTTCAATTCACCTAATGTCTGCCCGCTTGTACATCTTCCATACCCACGCCATTCTTATTTTCTCATGTGCCCCCTTCCTTTCCAGTCTGCAAGAAGGGTCTCGACCTGAAGCATCAACTCATTATTCATCTCCATACATGGTGCCTGATCTGCTGAGTTCCTTCAGCATTTTGTGTGCATTTGTCTGTTATAAAAATCGCAAAGAACAATGGTTCAGCGCAGATCCCTGCAGAACGCCACACGTCACTGATGTCCAGGCAGAATACCCTCTATCTACAACCACACTCTGCCTTCAATGGACAAGCCAATTCTGTATCACTCCGCCTTTTCTCCCTGCATCCCACGCCACCTGACGCTCTGAAAGCACGCAATCCACTGCCCTAACTTCAATACACTTTGTCACCTCCTCAGAAAATTTAATCTCGTTGTTTACAAAGATATTACTGATCCTTGAAACTCTTGGTTAGAGGGAAGCATTGAATGTGTCAATTTGAGATCAGAGAATGAAGGGGGATATGCAAGATATACAAAGGTTATCTGGGGTCTAGATAGGATGAAAAGTTTCCACTGAGCTTGGGTGAGACTAGACTTATAGATGATAGTTCAAGTGTGAAATGTGAAAAATTTAAAGAAATTTCTTCACTGGGAGTATGGTGGGTGTGTGGTATGAGCTGCCAGTAGAAGATCAATTTCAGCATTGCTGAGCGGTTCGGATGACTACATGTGTAGCAGGGGTATGGTCCAGTACAGGTCGGTGGGACCAGGCAGAATAATAGTTCGGCAATAACTAGACGGGCTGAATGGTCTGCTGTGTGCTGTCGTGCACAAATAAATGGAGAAATGCACTCTTATCTTGTTTAGCAGCCTCACCTTGTCAAATCCCCTCTGAATATCCAAGGACACAACATCCACGGACACTAATTTGTCCACCTTGCTTGTTGTTTGCTCAACCAATTCCTATAGATAGGTCAGGCAGGAGCTTCCCTTACTGAAACTATGCAGATTTTGGCCTATTTTATCATGTGCCTCCAAGTACCCCGAAACGTCAACATTAGATAGGTTTCAATGAGACCGCCCGCACTCTTGTACTTTCCATTGAGCTCATGTCTAAAGCTGCCAAACGCTCTTCATGTGTTAACTCTTTCATTCCCACAATCATCCTCGTGAACCTGGAATCACCCAGAAAGGACAAAAGTACTCAACAGAGCTGTCAGGTCTGATCACTGCAGAAGAGACTGGATACAGTCGGTGACCCCGACGAACTCACAGCGAATTATTACCTCCACTGAGGGGACTCGTTGGGACCTTGAATATAGGTATGTGAGGAGGTGATGGCCAGGTGTAACACTTCTCGAGTCGGGAAGTAGATAATTAGCAGTGATTGGGAAAACGAGTTGCTTTTTCTAGAGCTGCGGATGCTGAAGGATAAATTAATATAGAAACATAGAAACATAGAAAATAGGTGCAGGAGTAGGGCATTCGGCCCTTCGAGCCTGCACCGCCATTTATTATGATCATGGCTGATCATCCAACTCAGAACCCTGCACCGACCTTCCCTCCATACCCCCTGATCCCCGTAACCACAAGGGTATATCTAACTCCCTCTTAAATATAACCAATGAACTAGCCTCAACTGTTTCCTGTGGCAGAGAATTCCACAGATTCACCACTCTCTGTGTGAAGAAGTTTTTCCTAATCGCAGTACTAAAAGGCTTTCCCCTTATCCTCAAACTGTGACCCTTCGTTCTGGACTTCCCCAACATCGGGAACAATCTTCCTGCATCTAGCCTGTCCAATCCCTTTAGGATTTTATACGTTTCAATCAGATCCCCCCTCAATTTTCTAAATTCTAATGAGTACAAGCCTAGTTCATCCAGTCTTCCTTCATATGAAAGTCCTGCCATCCCAGGAATCAATCTCGTGAACCTTCTTTGTACTCCCTCTATGGCAAGGATGTCTTTCCTCAGATTAGGGGACCAAAACTGCACACAATACTCCAGGTGTGGTCTCACCAAGGCCTTGTACAACTGCAGTAGTACCTCCCTGCTCCTGTACTCGAATCTTCTCGCTATAAATGCCAGCATACCATTTGCCTTTTTCACCGCCTGCTGTACCTGCATGCCCACTTTCAATAACTGGTGTATAATGACACCCAGGTCTCGTTGCACCTCCCCTTTTCCTAATCGGCCACCATTCAGATAATAATCTGTTTTCCTCTTTTTGCTACCAAAGTGGATAACTTCACATTTATCCACATTAAATTGCATCTGCCATGAATTTGCCCACTCACCCAACCTATCCAAGTCACCCTGCATCCTCTTAGCATCCTCCTCACAGTTAACACTGCCGCCCAGCTTCGTGTCATCCGCAAACTTGGAGATGCTGCATTTAATTCCCTCATCCAAGTCATTAATATATATTGTAAACAACTGGGGTCCCAGCACTGAGCCTTGCGGTACCCCACTAGTCACCGCCTGCCATTCTGAAAAGGTCCCGTTTATTCCCACTCTTTGCTTCCTGTCTGCTAACCAATTCTCTATCCACATCAATACCTTACCCCCAATACCGTGTGCTTTAAGTTTGCACACTAATCTCCTGTGTGGGACCTTGTCAAAAGCCTTTTAAAAATCCAAATATACCACATCCACTGGTTCTCCCCTATCCACTCTACTAGTTACATCCTCAAAAAATTCTATGAGATTCGTCATACGTGATTTTCCTTTCACAAATCCATGCTGACTTTGTCCGATGATTTCACCGTTTTCCAAATGTGCTGTTATCACATCTTTGATAACTGACTCCAGCAGTTTCCCCACCACCGACGTTAGGCTAACCGGTCTATAATTCCCTGGTTTCTCTCTCCCTCCTTTTTTAAAAAGTGGGGTTGCATTAGCCACCCTCCAATCCTCAAGAACTAGTCCAGAATCTAACGAGTTTTGAAAAATTATCACTAATGCATCCACTATTTCTTGGGCTACTTCCTTAAGCACTCTGGGATGCAGACTATCTGGCCCTGGGGATTTATCTGCCTTTAATCCCTTCAATTTATCTAACACTACTTCCCTACTAACATGTATTTTGCTCAGTTCCTCCATTTCACTGGACCCTCTGTCCCCTACTATTTCTGGAAGATTATTTATGTCCTCCTTAGTGAAGACAGAACCAAAGTAATCATTCAATTGGTCTGACATGTCCTTGTTCCCCATAATCAATTCACCTGTTTCTGTCTGTAGGAGAACTACATTTGTCTTTACCAGTCTTTTCCTTTTTACATATCTATAAAAGCTTTTACAGTCAGTTTTTATGTTCCCTGCCAGTTTTCTCTCATAATCTTTTTTTCCCTTCCTAATTAAGCCCTTTGTCCTCCTCTGCTGAACTCTGAATTTCTCCCAGTCCTCAGGTGAGCCACTTTTTCTGGCTAATTTGTATGCTTCTTCTTTGGAATTGACTCTATCCCTAATTTCTCTTGTCAGCCACGGGTGCACTACCTTCCTTGATGTATTCTTTTGCCAAACTGGGATGAACAATTGTTGTAGTTCATCCATGCAATCTTTAAATGCTTGCCATTGCATATCCACCGTCAATCCTTTAAGTGTCATTTGCCAGTCTATCTTAGCTGATTCACGTCTCATACCTTCAAAGTTACCCCTCTTCAAGTTCAGAACCTTTGTTTCTGAATTAACTATGTCACTCTCCATCTTAATGAAAAATTCCACCATATTATGATCACTCTTACCCAAGGGGCCTCTCATGACAAGATTACAAATTAACCCTTCCTCATTGCTCAAAACCCAGTTTAGAATAGCCTGCTCTCTAGTTGGTTCCTCGACATGTTGGTTCAAAAAACCATCCCACATACATTCCAAGAAATCCTCTTCCTCAGCACCTTTACCAATTTGGTTCACCCAATCTACATGTAGATTGAAGTCACCCATTATAACTGCTGTTCCTTTATTGCACACATTTCTAATTTCCTGTTTAATGCCATCTCCGACCTCACGACTACTGTTAGGTGGCCTGTACACAACTCCCACCAGCAAATGTTTGTAGGATTACAGAGCCACAGATAACATAGACAATTGGTTTTGTTGTCCCAGGAGTGAAATATCATAAACTAAGAAAGTGCTTAATTAGAAAGGATTGGTGCCAGGCAAGTTTTTATTGGCATATTGTGCTGGGTGCATGCAATGCGCTTCCAGGGGTAATACTCGAGGCAAGTACAACAGAGAGGACTAGGAAGCTCGTAAGTAAGCACATGATTGTGCAGACAATGGACAAGTGGCGGCTTTCAGTCCGCCAACTAAGCTTTCCTGACCTATGAAGAGTCAAAGAACATAAAATATAATACCAGTGCAAAAGGAGTTTCTGCTGTTGGACACATGTTCCTCGCCATCCCGTTTCCAATCTCCACGTGTCCGTCGGGCACATCATATCTGCGATATTTAGTCTCCTACAGAGTTACCCCGCCCGCACACATGAAGCATCGCTTTTATTCATTTCTTACCAATTCAAATATTGCATTTCAGTGTTATGGCTGTAGGTTGTGGAGGGATGTCCCGCACGGCACGCATTTGTTCAGGGTCCATAAGAAGATTTCCTTGGGACATGAAAAATCCCAACTGGAGACGTGAAACACACTCTTCTCTAACTTCACAAACAGGCGATTCTTCACAGAGGCACTGAAGAATTGGACTTACATGTGTTACATGCTCCCCACAAGAGTTTTTAAATAATCAGAATGTCATCAACGTGCGCAAACACGAACTTGTCAAGCATTACCCCCAGACTATCATCAATAAATGTCTGAAGCATAACTGGATATTATGAGTAAGTATTCATAATGACTTATAGGGATATTAAAAGCTGTCTTCCGCTAGTCCCCTTCATGAATACGAATTAAGTTAGAAGCGTTCCTCATGTTGAGTTTTGTGAGAATAGTTACCCCTTGTAGCAAATCAGACTTTGTGTTATTTATGGGCAAAGGGGAGTGATGCACACTGTTATTTTGTTAGTGCCCCAATAATCTATACAAAGTCTGAGACGCACATCTTTTTGGTTACAAAAAGAACCGTGCTTCCGTTGGAGAGGTGCAGGATCTGATAAACCCAGAGGCAAGAGACTTTTGAATAGCATGACCAAATATATTTCGGTTCCTGAGAGGGAAAAATAGTCTTCCATGTCGTGAGCAGGTCCCGATAATGACTTTATGACACAAAAATAGCGCCAATGGGGCGATGTGTGCATTTGTAATGCGTTTACTGAAAACCTCAAGCAGGTAGAAATCCTCCTGGGAAACTTCTTTTGATCATCATAGATCGCAAACTTGGGATTGTCAGGGGCAGGAACGGAAACACGGATTACAGTCTCCTGAACTCCGTGAGCTTCTGGAAGTCAGCCCAGGGTACTGCCATTTCCAAGTTTTGGACCTATTATAATCACAAGAGGGTTCTCAGGACCATAACGAGACCTTGTTATGAAAACCAAGCTCTCGGCAGACTCCAGGGGAATAGATAAGGTGAAATTTATTGGGAGGCACAAGGACTCTGAGACATTTCCTGGTAGAATTGGTCTCCCGTCAAGAGCGCTGGTACTCAGGTGTTGGTCTAACTTCGAGTTTGTTACTCCTTGGGGTCGGGCCAACCGCAGACCTAAAGTCTATAAATATAGACTGGAGTCTATAAATAGCCGAATGGGCTAGTTCCCTGGTTCTGCAGACCAAGCAACCCAGAGATTGTGGAATTAAGAAATATCTTAGGGAACGTCACGGAATTCCCTCGAACAACCAGTACATTTTTGCACTGTGGGATGAAAACGGAGCAACCGGAGGAAACCCACACGGCCTTGGGGAGGAAGTACAAACCCTTTTACTGGCCGCGTACTATATGGAACACTGTACTGTAATGCGTTGTGCTAACCACTATGTTACCGTGCCGTCTCGTATACAGGAGTATGGTCGAATGACAATCTTCCAAATGACCCTGAGGATTATTGACAGTACCCGGCATCACTCGGACAGGGGAGTGGGTGTTTCCACGTTTTCTATTTCTGCAACCTGAATCACTCCGTCTACTCACACTCATGTCCCAGTGGGATTTTGTACGGCTCGGTAAAATCGACAACCATGCTAAATGACACAAGGATATGGGGCTCAAACACGAGGAAATTGCAAATGCAGGAAATTCAAGCAATACACACAAAATGCTGGTGAACGCAGCAGGCCAGGCAGCACCGAGAGGAATAGGTACAGTCGACGTTTCGGGCTGAGACCCTTTGTCAGGACTAACTGAAAGGAGAGATAGTAAGAGATTTGAAAGTGAGAGGGGGAGGGATGGAGCTAAAAACTGGAAAGTTGATTGGCAAAAGGGATACAATTCCTGGAGAAGGGAGAGGATCATAGGAAAGGAGGCCTAGGGAGAAAGAAGGAGGGGAGGGGAGCACCAGAGGAAGATGGAGAGCAGACAAGGAGTTTTTGTGAGAGGGAAAGAAAAAGAGAGAGAAAAAAGGAAATAAATAAATAGATAGATAGGTAGATAGATAGATAAATAAATAAATATATAAATAGATAAGTAGGGAGATAGATAGACGGATAGATACATAGATAGATAGATAATGGATAGGGTAAGAAGGGGAGGAGGATCATCAAAGGAAGTCAAAGAAGTCAACGTTCATGCCATCAAGTTGGAGGCTACCCAGACGGAATATAAGTTGCTTTTCCTCCAACCTGAGTGTGGCCTTAACTTGAAGTAGAAGAGGCCATGGATAGACACATCAGAATGGGAAAGGGGCGAGGAATTAAAATGTGTGGCCACTGGGAGATCCTGCTTTCTCTGGCGGACGGAGCGTAGGTGTTCAGCGAAACGGTCTCCCAGTCTGCGCCGGGTCTCGCCAATATATAGAAGGCCACATCGGGAGCACCGGACACAGTATATCACCCCAGCCGACTCACAGGTGAAGTGTCGCCTCACCTGGATGGACTGTCTGGGGCCCTGAATAGTGGAGAGGGAGGAAGTGTAAGGGCACTTACAAGGATAAGTGCCGAGAGGTCGATCGGTTGGAAGGGATGCGGGGGACGAATGGATGGACAAGGGACTCGCGTAGGGAGCAATCCCTGCGGAAGGCAGAAAGAGGTGGGGAGGGAAAGATGTGGTTAGTGGTGGAATCCCGTTGGAGGTGGCAGAAGTAACGGAGAATTATATGTTGGACCCGGAGGCTAGTGGGGTGTTAGGTGAGGACAGGGGGAACACTATTCTTCGTGGGGTGACGGGAGGATGAGGTGAAAGCAGATGTGTGTGAAATCAGAGAATGTGTTTCAGAGCAGAGTTGATGGTGGAGGAAGGGAAGCCTCTTTCTTTAAAAAAGGAAGACATCTCCTTCGTCCTGGAATGAAAAGCCTCATCCTCAGAGCAGATGCGATGGAGACGGAAGAATTGCGAGAGGGGATGGCATTTTTGCAAGAGACAGTGTGGGAAGAGGAATAGTGCAGCTAGCTGTGAGAGTCCGTCCATTTATAGTAGATATCAGTAGATAAGCTGTCTCCAGAGATAAAGACAGAAAGATCAAGAAAGGGGAGGGAGGTGTCGGAAATGGACCAGGTAATGAGGGCAGGCTGAAAGTTGCAGGCAAAGTTAATGAAGTCAACGTAATGCAGCCAGCTCTTAGCTCATCCCTCACCCTTCTGTCTCCTATCATTTTGGATCTCCCTCTTCCCCTCCCACTTTCAAATACCTTACTATCTCTTCTTTCAGTTAGTCCTGACGAAGGGTCTCGGCCCGAAACATCGACTTTACCTCTTCCCATAGATGCTGCCTGATCTGCTGCGTTCCACAAGCATTTTGTGTGTGTTGCAAATATGGAGCTAATTGTTTTAGTTGTTTTTGCTTGTGAACAATCAATCTATTGGACCGCTTTCAATGTTAATCTACTGTACACTTTCTTACACAGGGGGTCCTGAACGATTATCAGCATTAAGATTAAGCCTCACCAACATCCCGTCGATTTGCATTTAGAAACCTGAACCCCTTACATACCTCGAGCGGACTAAACAAACACAGCAAACCGATATCCTAGCAACAGTAAGGACTTGCAGCCAAAGCAGACAAACAGGTTTGGTATAACAATTCCAAGAACTGTTGGGGGTTGGCCAGGACACTCAGGGAGGGGAGACACAGAAGCCCAACCGTATGAGGGGCGAACAGCAGATTCCCTTGAGAAATTCAGAGGAAAGAGCAAAACTGTATAGTCTCTCCCAGTCCATGAGTAATAACCCCACCGCCAGAACATACAGGTAATCTTAAACTTTAAAATGTGTTTAACGAGGAGGAAGATCTAATAAAGACCAGTAGGGGACCTGGATAATGAAGCCATGGTCAGGTCAAAGTGGCAGGGTGAAGGGAGGCGGTATATCAAATAGGAGGTCGACAAACCTAGAGTGATACTTTCCCCGTTGTCTGTATCATCACATTCTTACAATGAAGCTGGTAGGGTGTAAAAGAGGGCGTATGATGTTTTTGCCTTCTTTAGTCGGGGTATTTATCTGAAGAACCATGTTGATGAGTTCCTCCAGCATTTTATGTTTATTAAACAGACAGCAATGGTCCCAGCTCAGATCACTGCAGAATACCACGTGTCACTGACAACTAGAATACCCTTTGCATGCAACCACCTTCTGCCTTTTATGAACAAGCCAATTCTGTATCCACACAGTCTTGTCTCCCGTCATCCCATGCCTCTTGACTGTCTGAATGAGCTTACCATGAGGAACCTTATCAAATGCCTTGCTAATGTCCATATACACCCCACCCACTGCTCTAACTTCATCAAAACACTTCATCACATCATCAAATAATTCAATCCAGCTGTTTACAAAGACCCGGGTTTTTAGGGAAACACGGAATGGGCTAATTTGAGGTCGCCGAATGAGGGGTGGGGGGAAGTGGAAGTGAAGATTTGATAGGTGTGCATAGCTTATCAGGGATCCAGATAAGGTGAATAAAAGTTTCCATTTACCTTGGATGAGACTATCGAAATGAATATTAAGAATACATTGGCCTTCCTCACCACTGACTGAACCTGCAATATCACCTTTAGAGAACCTGCACGAGGACAGGTGTCGTGTTGCACAACGGACTTTTGGATTTTGTATCTGATTAGAAAAGTAGTCTGCACTATCTTTCCTTCTACCAAAATGCATGATCATACACCTGTCGACACCGTAGTCTATTTTCCACCGCTTTGCTCATTCCCCAAATATTTCTACTTCCCTCACACTACCTGCTCCTCCATTTGCCTTCATATTTTCTGAAAACTTGGTCATCAATGCATTAAATCTATCATTCAATTAATTTACAGATAACACGAAAGGAAACGATATTCACACTGACCCCTGTGAAACACGGCAATCACTATCAGCTAACCAGGAAAAGCTCTGATTAATCTCACTCTTTGTTTGTTACCCACCAGGCAATGTTTTATTCATGCAACTATCATTCCTGTCATACCCTGCATGCTTATCTTGTTGACCATCCTCAAAGGCCTTCTGAAAATCCAAGTACATTACATCTACCAATACTACTTTGTCAGGCATGATTTTCCCTCATGGAAACAGTCCAGGCATTGGCCTATTTTCTCATGCGCCTCCAAGTACACTGAAACCTCATCCTTACTAATCGACTCCAACATTAACACTGAGCTCAAGTTATCTCTTGTCTTTATCTCCTCTTGCATATTTTAATACATTCTGTTGTGTTCTTTTTTTTCTTCCGAACGGCTGAAGGATTTTGAATCTCCGCGAAGTATGTGGTAACCTGTTCGTGTTTTGATAATAAATGTACCTGGAACTATAAAGACAAATTGTAGGTTTCATTTATTGCTATAAGGGTGTGGATGGTGATGAAAACTTCACAAGAACTGATATAATCAGCCAGATTTGCTGTATCCATTCTAAGGGTGGAACAACAATCCGATGATCATCTAAGACTGAACAATACAGACCAGAAACATATTATTAGTATATCATTTAATGCCCCACTAAACTAATGCCATCTGACAATATAATGTCCCCACTTGTCTATTCACTGCACATCCATGTACCTACTTAAGAGCCTCTTGATCCCCTCTGTTCTATTTGTCTCGAGTTTCGCACTTGCAAAGTCATTTCATGCATCCAAAATAATGTTCAACAAAACGTGCTCCGCATATCTTCTTTCAACTTCACCCTCTGAGTGTAAATGCACGCCACCTGGTCTGTGACATTTCAATCCTGTGACAACAAAACCAATTGTCTTTTCTATCTATGACTCTGCAATCTTACAAACATTGGTTAATTCTTCCTTCAGCCTCTGCAGCTCCAGAGAACACAAGACAAATTTGGCCAATTGCTACTTCCATTCTCCGCTGGTTCTGAGCAATGACCCAAATGTTACACTTTCCCATTCACCTCATCAATATTCAAGATCCCATACAGTCCCCACCAAATGATATGACACTTCGCCTGTGAGTTTGTTGGGGTCACCGATGGCGTCCAGTCTGTTGTGCAGTCGCGAAAACTGACACCTATGGGGATGTGTTTTCTTCAGTACTTTTGCTCTGTTGAAAACAACGGATGATTCTCGTTTCACAGGAATGATTCCAGAAATGATGAGGTTAATATATGAGAAGAGTTTGGCAGGTTTTGGACTAAACTCACTGGAATTTAGAAGAATGCTAGGGTAATCTCATTGAAACCTACAACATGTTGAGAGGATTAGATACATTGAATGTGGAAAGGATAATTCCAATGAAGGAGGTATCCAGAACTGGAGGACATAGCCACATGATTGAGGGGCGACCACCTAGAATAGCATTAAGGAGGAATATTTTAGCCAGAGAGTAGTTAATCTGTGGAGTGCGGTAGGGGCCAAGTCTGTGCTTGTTTTTAAAGCGGAAATTGAGAGTTTCCTGATTGGTTAAGACATCAAAGGGTATGTCGAGAAAGTAGGTGCATGGGTTTGAGTGGAATCCAGGACAGTGAAATGGAGCAGAATCGATGGGCTGAATGGCCTAATTCTGCCCCTATGTCTTTTGGTCTTTCGGACAGGATATTCTGTTCGCTACACATTGTAATTCCATTTCCCATTCTCATTCCAACATGCCCGTGCATGGCCTCCCCTACCGCCACCATGACACTACTCCCCGGGTGGAGGAGTAACACGTCATAGTCCGGTCGCCTAGCCTGTAACCTAACAACATGAACACTCTTTGCCGCACGTTTTGGGAATTTCTCCCCCTCCTCCTTCTCTCATTATCCATTCTGGCTCCCCTCTCACCTCCTGTTTTCTGCACACATTCATTTCTTATGTACCTCTACTCCTTCCCGTTCTCCCATGGTCCACACTCTGCTCCTGTCAGATAGCTTCTTCAGCTATCACCTCTCAGCTTCTTACTTCATCTCCCTTCCCCCTCCCAATCAACTTTCTCCTCACCTTTCACTTGATGCTTGTACTCTTTCCCCTCGCACGCCATTCTTATTCTTCCTTCTGCCTCCTTCCTTTCCAGTCCGCAAGAGGGGTGTCGACTTGATTCGTCGACTCATCATTCAACTCCATAGATGCTGCCTGATCTGCTGAGTCCCTCCAGCAGTTGGTATGTATTACGCTGTTATAAAAATCACAAAGATCGATGGTCCCAGAGCAGTTTTCTGCATGTCACTGTTCTCCAGTCAGAATGCCTTCCACCTACAATCAGCCGCTGCCTTCTATGAACAAGACAATTCTTTATCCAAACAGCCATGTCTCCCTGCATCCCATGCCTCCTGACTGTCTGAATGAGCTCACCATGAGGAGCCTTATCAAATGTCTTGCTAATGTCTATATACACCCCATCCACTGCTCTAACTTCATTAATACACTTTGTCACATCCTCAAAGAATTCAATCCCGATATTTACAAAGATGTTACTGATACGTGAAGCCTTGGTAAAAGGGAAAGATTTAATGGATTAATTTCCGGTCGAAGAATGGGGGTGATTTGATAGATGTGTATAGTTTACGAGGTGTATAGATAGGTTGACTAAGTTCTTCTGTGAGCATGGGTGAGCTACATGCGCAGATGATAGGTTAAGGGCGAAAGGTGAAAATTTTAAGTGAACATCTTCACTGAGAGAGTGGTGGGTGTGTGGAATGAGTTCCCACAGAAGTTCAACATTGATGAGAGTTTTGGATGACTGCATGTGTGGGAGGGTCCAGTACAGCTCGACAAGGCTTTGACGGGCTAACTGGCCTATTGTGTGCTGAGGTGTTTAAATAAAAGATGGTAATGTGAAAGGAACCTGCAGAGCTGTAGAGACATGGATGCACCAGTGACGACACCCAATGCCAGGAACTTCACTGATGATATTATACTGTTTCTCGGTTGTTGTCATAGAAAATTGGCTTTGCTGTTAGACTTGTGCATAATTATTTCATTCAGTTATTAGACCTAGTCTGTTACTTCATTAAGTCTTCCTGTAACCAACAATGTTCTCGGCTGCCAGAGTCACGTTGCTTTTGCTGACATCATCACATTGAGATGTAACTCCAGTGGCTGTACTGTGTCCGTCTGTACTGTGTCCACACTTCCCTCCACAGGTCTGGTTTCAGGATGTCTATGCAAGATCTCAGATTCCTGTTCATGATCATCACTGCAGGTGTTTGATTTGTCGTCGCAAAACAGAGTTGCAATGCACTAAAAAGAAAGCAGTCCACCTTGTGCTTTAGAAAAATGTCCTCCTTGTCCATAGTTTTATTCGAATGCTTGAAGGTTCGTTTCTGTGTCGTGGGGACCTCATTTGCAATATATATAATATTTTCCTGCATGAATAGTCGAAACTCTTCTGAAGTGTTCATTCGTAATTTGTTCACCATAAACTACTTCTGGAGAAGGTAATTCTCAGAACGGATACAGTCTTTGCTGATGTGGTCGACTTCATTGATATGACATCTGGCCAGTTCGAATGAGCACCTACAGCAATCAGAAACATGGAGCTCATGAATGGACAGGCCAAGGTAATATACACGTTATTCCATGATGAGACGGCCATTCCCACAGGTGTAACGGTGCCTGTGGAGGTGTTTTCTGAGTTTTGTGGCATTCCAACCAGCTTTTGTCTAAGTTTTAGAAACATAGAAACATAGAAAATAGGTGCAGGAGTAGGCCATTCGGCCCTTCGAGCCTGCACCGCCATTCATTATGATCATGGCTGATCATCCAACTCAGAACCCCGCCCCAGCCTTCCCTCCATACCCCCTGACCCTCGTAGCCTCAAGGGTCATTTCTATCTATCCATTACCGGCCAGCACACGTAACTCCGAGCAAGACTCTTCACCTTCGCTGTACCCAGGTGTCTTTCATGTAAATTTCCCAGCACTCCGGTGCACAGTTTAGAGGGAACCACAGCACGAGAGCAACACATCAGCGTTGCTTGACATACCGACAGTTGGTCTCATCTCAGTGAGAGCTCTGGAAACACAGGGTTACCTATGAGCTGGCCATCCTTGCATGGTGATTTCATAGACTTCAGACAATATCTGGTTATTCCTCATTTCTCTTCGTGTTTCTGAATGTGTTACTGGGAGTCGATCCACCAATGAAGATCCAAACTATCGACTGTACTCTTTCCCATAGATGCTGCCTGGCCTGCTGAGTTCCTCCAGCATTTTATTTGTGTTGCTACGACTCCCAGAATCTGCAGATTCTCTCGTTTCCAGTTACAATACCTCAAGCAAACTGGGCAAACACAGAAGGTCTGTATCCTAGCAACAGTAAGGACCTGCAGCCGAAGCATTCAGATAGGTTTGGAAAAACAATGCCGAGGACTATTGGGGGTCCGGAAGAGCACTCCCGGAGGAGGAGGTACAGACTCCCAACTTTAACCTGAGCCCGTGTGAACGCCTAAGAGCACATTCCCCTGAGAAAGCCATAGGACAGGATGAAACTGAATTGTTTCTCCCATTCTAACAGTAATAACCCCACCGCATGAACATATAGGTAATATCAATCTTAAAAATGGGTTTAACAAGGAGGAAGCTCCCAATAAGGACACGTGTGGGACCTGGATAATGAATTCTTGGGACAATTTAAATTGGCACGATACGTTATATCCACTAGGAAGTCGATAAACATAGAGGGATAGTTTCCCTGCTGCCCGCATCATCGCATCCTTACAATGAAGCTGGTAGGGATTTTAAGAATATGTATGGTGTGTTCGCCTTCATTAGTCGGAGCATTTATCTCAAGGGCCATATTGCTCTCTAAATGTCTAGTTAGATGACATTGAGAATTTTGTATCAGTCCTGGTCTCCGTTTGATAGGACAGTCGTGGAAGTTTTGGAGAGGGTGAGTAGGAGATTTACCCGGGCAGTTTTGATTTAGCTGTGCTGGTGTACGGCTGAATGACGGTAAACTGGAACTTAAACTTCATACAGTCAGATAAGCTGCTGGAATGTAAACATCCCCCATCGTAGACGAGACAGTTCTACATTAACCCTTCTTCACCCTCGGCACAGTCCTACACTTCTGAATGTGAAGACATTAGACGATTCCCTCAGAACAGCTACACAAGTGGATAGATCGAAAGACCATGACATAAAGCAGCATAATGGGAACTTTCGACCCATCGCGTCTGTCTGCCATCCCATCATCACTGATTCCTTCTCCTGTGCAAACTCTGTTTGTTTTCTGATCCTTAGGGTTTATTCCGGGGCCATCTCCGTACAGTAATGCTGTGGTCAATATCTTCTTCGATAATGAGCTCGATTGTTGTTCCCTGTGAGACTAGCCACACTTAGGGTGGAGGACTGATCATCAGTAGAAATCCTACCATTGTGATGAAGGAGCCATGCTCATATTTAAATGACAGAAAGGCAAATTTTCAAAAGCAATTTAAAATAGCCAAATCGCACCGAATCGTTGATCACTGAATCATATCCGTTTTTCCTTGGGCAAATCAGCGTCAGAGGAGAGAAATATGGTACACACTGTTAAAGAGTCGCTACAGACCATGAACATAGAATTATAGAAACAAAAACAGGCCATTCATCCCACCTATTGGATGCCAAACTACCATGCTGTCTCGCCCCATCGACCTAATGTGTCGCTCCCCAAATCCTGCCCCTCATAAGTGCAATTACACTTAAATGTTGAAATCGAAGCCGCATCCATTTGCGTTGGCAGCTCGTTCCACACTCTCACTACCTGAGTGAATGTTCCCCATCTCACCTTCAATTTTGGCACATCAATCAAAAAATGACTGAAATCGCTCCTCACATTTTTGCAAGAGAGATGAGCACCATTTAGTGGGCACCAGGAAACACCATCTTTAATTACCCACACACTTTATTGAAGACTGCACCTAAATCAGACCATGGAGCACCCCACAATGTAGTTACAATCATGTTACAAAATAAACAGAATAATTTATCTGTATCCAGTATGCAAACAACACAGACACATTTATACAGCCCCATCACCAGAGACATTGAATATTCCTCCGTGTATGTTTGGAAAGGCACCACAAAGCCAATTCGAGCGTATCTACTCGATTTAAAACACTTTACAAAATATAACAGGGAAGACATTGAAGGGTATACATTCAGCCGAATGACAACAGAACGACAAGACAATGTTTGCGTGTGTAAGTGTGTGTTAACCGAGCGCTCTCCGTCATAAACAGAATGGCCGAATCCTGCTCCTGTCTCTTCTGGTTTCCTATGGTCAATGAGGCTGCACACGTTCATAGACCGAAGGGCCATGAGATAAGTAGCATAATTAGAACATTAGACCCATCCCATCATGACTGATTTCTTCTCCTGTGGAAACTCTGTTTAATTTCTAATCTTTAGGGTTCTTCCGGGAGTCAAAAATAACTGGTGACTTTAATTTCAAAATTTCAGTTTATCTTTAAGTACAAAGAAATATACAAATACTCAGAAAACTAATCAAGCAGCTGAGAACCGACAGCAAGAAGTGTAAGGCAAAAAGTCGGCGCTTCTTAAAAAATCTATCACTTCTACAGTAAGATGAAGGAATTTACTTAGATGATGATGAATTAATTAACAGGCAAATAAATTCTTCTCTTTCTTCCAGCTGGGTACAGGTAACAATTGCAATCGATGTTTCCATTATAAACTCTGCCACCTTCATCGCGGATGATGCCTGGGCATGTCTAGTCCAGTGGTATATATATCCCCGTCAACCGCCCCGAGTAGACATGCCCAGGCATCATCCCTGACGAAGATGCAGTTTTTGGTATTGATATGTTAATTAAAATCGATACCTATAGCCGGTTAGAAGGCCAGGTAGCATCTCTAGGAAGAGGTGCAGTCGATGTTTCAGGCCGAGACCCTTCGTCAGGGCTAACTGAAGGAAGAGTGAGAAAGGGATTTGAAAGTTGGAGCATGAGGGGGAGATCCAAAATGATAGGAGAAGACAGGAGGGGGAGGGATGGAGCCAAGAGCTGGACAAGTGATAGGCAAAAGGGGTACGAGAGGATCATGGGACAGAAAGTCCAGGAAGAAAGACAAGGGGGGGAGACCCAGAGGATGGGCAAGGGGTATATTCAGAGGGACGGAGGGAGAAAAAGGAGAGTGAGAGAATAAGTAACAGATGGGGTACGAGGGGAAGGTGGGGCATTAGCAGAAGTTAGAGAAGTCGATGTTCATGCCATCAGGTTGGAGGCTACCCAAACGGAATATATGGTGTTGTTCCTCCAACCTGAGTGTGGCTTCATCTTTACAGTAGAGGAGGCCGTGGATAGACATGTCAGAATGAGAATGGGATATGGAATTAAAATGTGTGGCCACTGGGAGATCCTGCTTTCTCTGGCGGACAGAGCGTAGGTGTTCAGCAAAGCGGTCTCCCAGTCCGCGTCGGGTCTCGCCAATATATAAAATGCCATATCGGGAGCACCGGACACAGAATATCACCCCAGCCGACTCACAGGTGAAGTGTTGCCTCACCTGGAAGGACTGTTTGGGGCACTGAATGGTGGTAAGGGAGGAAGTGTAAGGGCATGTGTAGCACTTGTTCCGCTTACACGGATAAGTGCCAGGAGGGAGATCAGTAGGGAGGGATGGGGAGGACGAATGGACAAGGGAGTTGCGTAGGGAGCAATCCCTGCGGAATGCGGGGGGGGGGGGGAAGGAAAGATGTGCTTAGTGGTGGGATCCTGTTGGAGGTGGCGGAAGTTACAGAGAATAATATGTTGGACCCAGAGGCTGGTGGGGTGGTAGGTGAGGACCAGGGGAACCCTATTCCTAGTGGGGTGGCGGGAGGATGGAGTGAGAGCAGATGTACGTGAAATGGGGGAGGTGCATTTAAGAGCAGAGCTGGTAGCAGTGGATGGAAGGTCCCCTGAGCGGATAAAGTCGGTGATGGTGTGGGAGACAATGGCCTAGTGCTCCTCAGTGGGGTCACGATCGAGAGGTAAATAAGACGAGGTATCCGCGAGTTGTCACTGTGCCTCGGCAAGGTAGAGGTCAGTATGCCAGAGGACAACAGCACCCCCCTTCTCGGCGGGTTTAATAATAAGGGTAGGATTAGTGCAGAGGGAGTGGAGAGCAGAGTGTTCCGAAGGAGTGAGGTTGGAATGGGGACAAGGTGCGGTACCTTCCTGATGGGCGATGGAAGTATATAGGGACTGGACATCCATGGTGAAAATAAAGCGGTGGGGGCCAGGGAACTTAAAATCATCGAAAAGTTTAAGAGCGTAAGAAGTCTCACGAACATAACCTTCCTGATGGGGGATGGAAGTACAGCTCGCGGATACCTCCTCTTATTTACCCCTCGATTGCTTCCCACATCATCATCGACTTTATCTGCTCAGGGGATCTCCCATCCACTGCTACCAACCTTATAGTTCCCACACCTCGCACTTCCCGTTTCTACCTCCTACCCAAGATCCACAAACCTGCCTGTCCTGGCCGACCTATTGTCTCAGCTTGCTCCTGCCCCACCGAACTCGTTTCTGCATACCTCGACACGGTTTTATCCCCCCTTGTTCAATCCCTTCCTACCTATGTTCGTGACACTTCTCACGCTCTTAAACTTTTCCATGATTTTAAGTTCCCTGGCCCCCACCGCTTTATTTTCACCATGGATGTCCAGTCCCTGTATACTTCCATCCCCCATCAGGAAGGTCTCAAAGCTCTACGCTTCTTTTTGGATTCCAGACCTAATCAGTTCCCCTCTACCACCACTCTGCTCCGTCTAGTGGAATTAGTCCTTACTCTTAATAATTTCTCCTTTGGCTCCTCCCACTTCCTCCAAACTAAAGGTGTAGCTATGGGCACCCGTATGAGTCCTAGCTATGCCTGCCTTTTTGTTGGCTTTGTGGAACAATCTAGGTTCCGTGCCTATTCTGGTATCTGTCCCCCACTTTTCCTTCACTACATCGACGACTGCATTGGCGCTGCTTCCTGCACGCATGCAGAGCTCGTTGACTTTATTAACTTTGCCTCCAGCTTTCACCCTCCCCTCAAGTTTACCTGGTCCATTTCCGACACCTCCCTCCCCTTTCTAGATCTTTCTGTCTCTGACTCTGGAGACAGCTTATCCACTGATGTCTATTATAAACCTACTGACTCTCACAGCTATCTGGACTATTCCTCT
Source organism: Mobula birostris (assembly GCF_030028105.1). Classification (NCBI taxonomy): domain Eukaryota; kingdom Metazoa; phylum Chordata; class Chondrichthyes; order Myliobatiformes; family Myliobatidae; genus Mobula; species Mobula birostris. Next base: position 43,554,829 of record NC_092397.1, read on the forward strand.
TCTCACCCTGTCTCTTGCAAAAACGCCATCTCCTTCTCGTAATTCCTCCGTCTCCGCTGCATCTGCTCTCAGGATGAGGCTATTCATTCTAGGACAAGGGAGATATCTTCCTCCACTATCAACTCTGCTCTTAAACGCATATCCCCCATTTCACGTACATCTGCTCTCACTCCATCCTCCCGCCACCCCACTAGGAATAGGGTTCCCCTGGTCCTCACCTACCACCCCACCAGCTCTTACACTTCCTCCCTTACCACCATTCAGGGTCCGAAGCAGTCCTTCCAGGTGAGGCAACACTTCACCTGTGAGTTGGCTGGGGTGATATACTGCGTCCGGTGCTCCCGATGTGGCCTTTTATATATTGGCGAGACCCGACGCAGACTGGGAGACCACTTTGCTGAACACCTACGCTCTGTCCGCCAGAGAAAGCAGGATCTCCCAGTGGCCACACATTTTAATTCCACATCCCATTCCCATTCTGACATGTCTATCCACGGCCTCCTCTACTGTAAAGATGAAGCCACACTCAAGTTGGAGGAACAACACCTTATTTTCCGTCTGGGTAGCCTCCAACCTGATGGCATGAACATCGACTTCTCTAACTTCCGCTAATGCCCCACCTCCCCCTCGTACCCCATCTGTTACTTATTTTTATACACACATTCTTTATCTCACTCTCCTTTTTCTTCCTCTGTCCCTCTGAATATACCCCTTGCCCATCCTCTGGGTTCCCCCCCCCCCCTTGTCTTTCTTCCCGGACCTCCTGTCCCATGATCCTCTCGTATCCCTTTTGCCTATCACCTGTCCAGCTCTTGGCTCCATCCCTCCCCCTCCTGTCTTCTCCTATCATTTTGGATCTCCCCCTCCCCCCCCCACAACTTTCAAATCCCTTATTCACTCTTCCTTCAGTTAGTCCTGACGAAGGGTCTCAGCCTGAAACGTCGACTGCACCTCTTCCTAGAGATGCTGCCTGGCCTGCTGCGTTCACCAGCAACTTTTATGTGTGTTGCTTGAATTTCCAGAATCTGCAGAATTCCTGTTGTTCCCGGTTAGATGTCCGAGAAGACTTTAAATGTTATTTAAACAACGCCGGGAAAGCGCGAGATCCTTTATTTTTAATTAATACACTACCCAATTTTAGTAAATTGTGCCAATCCTTAACCAAGGAAAAGTGAGAAAGGTGATAGACCGTTAGTTTAGATGTTATATCGGTATGTAGTGGCCAATGCGTAGAATCGGAAAATGCTGCAGAAAGTTGTAAACTCAGGTAGCTTTTTCTTGGACATTGGACTCCACAGCATCCAGGACAAATTCAAAAGATGATGCGACTAGAAGGTGGCATCCATCATTAAGGACCCCAGCATCCAGGACATGCCTCCTTCTTATTGCTACCATCAAGGAAGTCGTGCAGGACCCTAAAGACTCAATCAACGTTTCAGGAACATCCTTTTCCCCTCCACCATCAGATTTCTGAATGGACAATGAGCCCATGAGCGCTTCCTGAGTATTTTCCCTCTCTTTTTACACTGAAAGGAAAGGTATGTCACATCCGGAATTTCGACGGTTGGCGGACGATTTCTCTCCACCCTTCCCTGATGTAACGGGGAACCGCGTACGAGGCAAGTTACATCATTATCTTTTTACACTATCTTTTATAATATAATTTTATGCATACCTGTTGTAATGTACAGTTTTTATTACTATGTGCTGCTGTCACAAAACAACAAATTGCACCGCATATGCCGGTGATATTAAACCTGATTCTAATACGCAAACACACACAGCTGTGCTCACACATACAACGCTCCCACTTTCCTCCCTTTGGGACTCCCTGCTTGCTCCAAGACCCCGGTATGAAGCTCAAACTGTTGCAACACCTACCCTTTAAATACATGGCGAGGGTATGTTGTATCTGTTCATTGTTTGACTTCTATATTAAATGAAGAGCATTTAATGGCAATGGAGGTTTAAATGCAAGCATAAAGATCTCACCTAAAGGTATATGGGGTCCTGGTGAGCGCGTACATGGAACACTGTACACAGGTCTGGTCTCCCTCCCAGAGTCAGCCTGCGGGATGAAGGGAATGAAGAGAAGGTTTCCCAGTGCGATTATTTTTTTTGGGGGGGGGATAAGGATGTGTCCTTGGAGGATTACACGGACTAAACCTGCCTCAAAATTGGAAGTGATCTTACTGAGACAGACACAGAGTCACAGGGTACTGACAGGGTAGCGGTAGGAATGATATTTCCCGGCTGTTGTGTAGAACCAGAGGTCACAGACTCAAAATCTGAGGTCACCTCAGCAGGACAGAGATGGGGAGAAAATTTCTCACGCAGAGTGCGGTAAATATTTGGAATTTTCTCCACAACGTTTCAAAATTGAAAAAAAAAAATCAAATTTAGGGTCTCAGCGATGTTGGGAACTTTGCATGAAAGCGGCGCTGAGGTGAAAGGTCAGGCATGTTCTGAATGGCTACGCATAGTCCTGTTTCTTATTTTCTGAAGCACGAGTTTGCCTTTGCGGTGAGAGCACCAGAGATCCATCAGCAGCCGCTGCAGTTATTTCATGTTCTCGTTATTTATTCCTCGAGAAAAATTTTTTAAAAAGCTGCTGGAGGAACTCAACGGGTCAGGCAGCATCTGCAACGATCTGTGGAGGGAGATGGACAATTGTCATTTTGGGTTGAGAACTTCCAGATGTAGGATCTTGACCCAGAAATGCGATTGTACATTTCTCACGACAATTCTTCCAACATTATGTTTCTTATTCCAGATTCCAGCATCGTCAGTCTTTTGTCCCTATCTTTTCAGAAACGTGTCCCTTTCAGTACTGCCTTCGACTTAACAGGCTCTTCTATACGGCTTCATTCTGTTCTGCTTCTTCTTTAGCCCATGAAGCAAACAGCAGCTCGCCAGAGTACCCTGTCCAGGGCTGACGGTTGATTGGCCCTGTCGCTTCTACATTCGCCACACGACATCAATCGTCTTCCTAAGGATGGTCCTTCCGATCCCAGGGATGAGGTCTTTGAAAATTCAGTTGACATTTCTACACCACTGTGTTTCTTTTTCACGGTTTGCTGTTGCTAGCACCATGCCCAACACTCCTCCTTTCGCAGCCGGGCCTGGGCAGTCCATGGCCAAGTTGTCATTACTACTCCCACCTGTTTAACATGTTTCTGATCCAACTCTGATATGGAAATAACTGCATCTATTTACTCAGCGCGTGTAGTGGACAATCGCGGTACTGCAGGGGATCAGCAGCTCCCCAAAAGCGAAAGCTTTTGAATCTGGAAGTGCTGGAAGTTAACATGGCTTCGAAAGGACCGGTAGACAATTGGGACGAGGAGGTAATTTGTTCCGTCTGCCTGGATTTCTTCACCAATCCTGTGATACTAGAATGTGGGCACAACTTCTGTCGCTCCTGTATCACACGGTGTTGGGAAAGGGAGGAGAGAAAGACCTGCCCGGAATGTAGAGCGGTGTTTGCTGACTCCACCCTCAGAGTCAGTTGGGCCTTAGCAAATCTTGCCGAAAAAGCTCGAAATCTAAACCTGACTCCGAAAGAGAATGAAAGTAAACTTCACTGCGAGGAACATGAGGAAGAACTGAAGCTGTTTTGTGAAACGGACAAGACACTGCTGTGTCTGATCTGTGCAGTTGCGCAGGAACACCGAGAGCACCGTTTCATGCCGATTAAAGAAGCTGTTAAAATCTACAAGGTAAAACTAACGTTAATTTGATCTTGACTCCGTCGTCAACAGAATCTCCAAGTTCCTTACTACCACAGCATGAGCCTCCAGAACCAATGTATCATTCTCCGCATCTTTCGCCATCTGCAACAGGATTCTACCACCAAACACATCTCTCCCTACCACATCCCACCGCCACCTCACTCCGAAAACTCTCCGCTCTCTATGTAACTTCCCTAACCACTTGCTCCTCTCCACTTGCTCCTCTCCTCTCCAGCGGGACAAGTGCTATCCCTGACTCCTACACCTTCGGCCACGTCACCATTCAAGGCACCAACCAGCCCCAATTCATCCGGTTTCTTCCGTGGTCGAGTGTCCTCTCGCAATAGATTCCTTCTTCTCCAGCTCTTTACCTCTTCCACCTGTCCACTCTCAGCTTCTTAATTCATTAAATTCCCCCACGTTTCTCCCTTCCACGTTGCCTAACCCGTCACCTGTCAGCTGTTTCATAGAAACATAGAAAATAGGTGCAGGAGTAGGCCATTCGGCCCTTCGAGCCTGCACCGCCATTTATTATGATCATGGCTGATCATCCAACTCAGAACCCCGCCCCAGCCTTCCCTCCATACCCCCTGATCCCCGTAGCCACAAGGGCCATATCTAAATCTCTCTTAAATATAGCCAATGAACTGGCCTCAACTGCTTCCTGTGGCAGAGAATTCCACAGATTCACCACTCTCTGAGTGAAGAAGTTTTTCCTAATCTCGGTCCTAAAAGGCTTCCCCTTTATCCTCAAACTGTGACCCCTCGTTCTGGACTTCTTCAACATCGGGAACAATCTTCCTGCATCTAGCCTGTCCAATCCCTTTAGGATTTTATACGTTTCAATCAGATCCCCCCTCAATCTTCTAAATTCCAACGGGTACAAGCCCAGTTCATCCAGTCTTTCTTCATATGAAAGTCCTTCCATCCCAGGAATCAATCTGGTGAACCTTCTTTGTACTCCCTCTATGGCAAGGATGTCTTTCATCAGATTAGGGGACCAAAACTGTGTGGTCTCACCAAGGCCTTGTACAACTGCAGTAGTACCTCCCTGCTCCTGTACTCGAATCCTCTCGCTATAAATGCCAGCATACCATTCGCCTTTTTCACCGCCTGCTGTACTTGCATGCCCACTTTCAATGACTGGTGTATAATGACACCCAGGTCTCGTTGCACCTCCCCTTTTCCTAATCGGCCACCATTCAGATAATAATCTGTTTTCCTATTTTTGCTACCAAAGTGGATAACTTCACATTTATCCACATTAAATTGCATCTGCCATGAATTTGCCCACTCACCCAACCTATCCAAGTCACTCTGCATCCTCTTAGCATCCTCCTCACAGCTAACACTGCCACCCAGCTTTGTGTCATCGGCAAACTTGGAGATGCTGCATTTAATTCCCTCATCCAAGTCATTAATATATATTGTAAAGAACTGGGGTCCCAGCACTGAGCCTTGCGGTACCCCACTAGTCACCGCCTGCCATTCTGAAAAGGTCCCGTTTATTCCCACTCTTTGCTTCCTGTCTGCTAACCAATTCTCCATCCACATCAATACCTTACCCCCAATACCATGTGCTTTAAGTTTGCACACTAATCTCCTGTGTGGGACCTTGTCAAAAGCCTTTTGAAAATCCAAATATACCACATCCACTGGTTCTCCCCTATCCACTCTACTAGTTACATCCTCAAAAAATTCAATGAGATTCGTCAGACATGATTTTCCCTTCACAAATCCATGTTGACTTTGTCCGATGATTTCACCGCTTTCCAAATGTACTGTTATCACATTTTTGATAACTGACTCCAGCAGTTTCCCCACTACCGACGTTAGGCTAAGCGGTCTATAATTCCCTGGTTTCTCTCTCCCTCCTTTTTTAAAAAGTGGGGTTACATTAGCCACCCTCCAATCCTCAGGAACTAGTCCAGAATCTAACGAGTTTTGAAAAATTATCACTAATGGATCCACTATTTCTTGGGCTACTTCCTTAAGCACTCTAGGATGCAGACCATCTGGCCCTGGGGATTTATCTTCCTTCAATCCCTTCAATTTACCTAACACCACTTCTCTACTAACAAGTATTTCACTCAGTTCCTCCATCTCACTGGACCCTCTGTCCCCTACTATTTCTGGAAGATTATTTCTGTCCTCCTTAGTGAAGACAGAACCAAAGTAATTATTCAATTGGTCTGCCGTGTCCTTGCTCCCCATAATCAATTCACCACAACTTTTTTATGCTGACTTCTGTCCCTTTTCCTTCCCAATCCTAGTGAAGGGTCTCATCCCGAAACGTCAACTGTTTATTTCCCCTGAATAGATGCTACCTAACTCACTGAGTTCCTCCAACATTTTGTGCACAATAATTGGGTTTGATCGATTGTTTATTTTGATCCGTTTTTTTTATATTTCTACCGCCCTCTGACTTTCAGGATCAGCTGAAATCTTCCTTAGACTCTGTCACAAGAAAGAAATCAGACTTCCAGGAAAAGGAGCAACGACAGACAGAGAAAATTTCCGAAGTTCGGGTGAGGCTTCCTGAGCGGAGGTTCTTATATTACTGTGTGGTTTTGCTCCCTTTAATGCAGAATAGCAGAGTATCGCGGCTGCAGTGTTCTGGGTTCGGTCCTGATCCCTGGTGCTGCCAGTTGGAAGTTAATGGGTCAGTAAGGGAGAATGGGTTTCAGGAAAACGTGAGAGAATGGGCTTGATGGGAATACTCTGAGAAATAAATGGACTTTAATGGATCGAATGGTCACCTTAATATCTTAAAGAAACACAACACAAGAATACACTAAATTAATCTTCACCTTTCATTCGACAGGAACAGTCACACAGCGTTCAGACCCACATCACATCCCAGTTTGCTGAACTGCGCCAGATCATCACTGAGAAAGAGCAGAGCTTACTCAGGGAGGTCAGGAAGGAAGAGGAGAGGATTCTAAATCCAATGGAGAAAAATCTTCAGAAGATTCAAAAGAATATAAGGTTTATTATGGAAGAGATCTCAATGATAAAGGAACAGCTGGATCAAAAAGACAGTGTGATATTTCTCAAGGTGAGTGATTGTATTTCAATTTGTTTCTATCAAAGGGCACTAAATGAAGAGTGGTATATTTATAATAAGAACAGCACAGCGCCTAATTCTAAACTATCAATTACCCACGCATTGTTCTACTCGTTTGAATCACTTTAATAATGACGTTGCAAAATGTCGAGGGTATATATTCGATCCTTTGCTAGCAACATACAATCTTGAATCGATGAAACCTCAACGTAATTAATCGTAATTCAAGCTGCAATAAGCCGTTATCAGATGATTTGATATCCGCCCGTCCCCAGCTTGAAACAGCCCAGAACAAAGCTCGAATGCATATTTTTCTTTTCCTTTCGCTATTGCCACGCCCCACTCACGTGACCGATTACGCATCACAGAATACAATGCAGACAGATGCGTTGCGCCTACACACAACATTTACAAGTGGCTGTAAATTGCTTCTGACCAGACAATTCATGCAACTATACAGGGTTGTTGTTGTCCCAAAACTGGACTTCCACAACTTCTATACATCTCAGGACAGAACGCAATTTTTTTGAAATAATTTACTCTGATCATAACACAAGAGCTGCTGCTTACCACATTAAATATCCTCTGGAACTCACATTAACACCCAGTTTCAATCATAGGTCGTGAGTGTGTCTGGTGTGGTGAGTGGGAAGGTCTCTCTGTCAATCAGTGAGAACACATAACGTGACGCGAACAGCAGACCTATCCTCTGTATCCATTTTCCATCAGATGAAGGAAACTTTCACTGTTTCTTTCCGTTTTCAGATAAATTTCATATGGGATTATGTCCCATTCTCCATCATAAGGAGGCTATTCGTTCCATTCTCTCCTATCAATTTTCCTGCTTCACAAGCCTCCTCCAACCTACTTATCACACCCAGCAATAGTGTCCCGAACACCATGGTCCCTCGTGTGTCCATCCAGTTTCCCCATGATATTCAATCTCTGTTGCTCCGCTTCAACCACTCCTGCGGCAGTGAGTTCCACATACCCTTCAGTAAATTTCCTATGGGATTTATTAAAATCTATCTGGAATTTCATCTCCCCACAAGCTTCCTGCACACCTGCACACAATCAAATCCATCACTGATCTTAAATTCCTCCATCGTATCACCCTGACGTCATATTCAGATGAAAATTCACAACCTGTCCTGACTTCCTCTCAGTGATGTTCTAACTTTCAGAAACTTTTTTTTTTTGAATTTACCTCGTGGTTCTGTATTGCCTATGTGTGACTGACTGTGGGAGTGGGAATTTTCAACACCTTGTAATGATTTGGTTGAAATTCAGGATGTGGACAGTAAGCTCAAATCTAATCAGATTTGCGTTTATATTTATTACAGGAGGAAGCTGTTCGGAACAGGAGGTAGGACATCCTCTTTACTGAAACCCTGTATGGATTTGTAAAATAGTTCAGAATTCCAGATTATAACCAGCAGTATAATATTTATAGGATTAATGACGATGTCCAGGAATTGTCAGTGACAGATGAGGCCCTACCTGTTGAAAAATTCGATCATCTCTATTTGTTGAACACAGTGCTGAGAGAAATACTTGATGCCATTAATCGAGGTAAAACTTACAAAGATACATTTCTCCTTGTTCAAATAAGTTCTAGTTTGAAGCAAAGGCTGTCTATATAATGGCTGAAGGGGAACTGAAATTTATTCCACATCAACCCCACCGACTGGGCGGCGTCACCCTCACACGGTCAGCTGCAGATTTCAGACCTTTGAACACACCAACACACTGCACTAACGATCCCAGGCACATTGCACTAACATGATTTTGAATCTTTCCTCAGAAGCTCGGAAATTATAACTGACTTGATGATATTGTGGGGAATAATTCGGGTATAATTGTGCTTACCAGGATTGTCAGAAAAATACAGAAGCCCTACGTGCGCTGTGAGTGCTGAATCTAATTGGCCCTCCCCTTCTGGTTCCCCAGCTCTGTCTGTTATTAGAGGCAGAGGAGGGGAGTAGTAGTGATAGGGGACTCCATCGGCAGGGGAACAGACAGGAGAATCTATGGGCATGAACCGGACATCCGAATGGTGTGTTGCCTCCTAGGTGCCAGGGTCAGGTCGTGTCCACATCATTTTAGAGAGGGAGCAGAAACAGCCAGATATCTTGGTACTTTTCGATACCAATGACATAAAAGTAAAAGCAAAGAGGTTAGGCAAATAGAGTTTAGTGAGATAGATGAGAAGCAGTACCTCCAGGATTGTAATTTCTGCATTGTTGCCTGTACCACGCCAGGGAGGGTAGAAGCAGAATGATTAGGCAGATTAATGCGTGGCTAAGAAGCAGGTAGAGCGGGAAGGGCTTCAGGTTTTGGGATCATTGGGATTTCTTCTGGGGGAGGTATGAACTGTTCAAAGGTGATGGATGGCACCTGAACCTGAGGGGGACCAATATTCTTGCAGAAGGGTTTGTTAGAGCTGTTAGGGAGGGTTTAAAGACTTGGCAGTCCTTGTAACCGAGTGAAGGGACTTTGGATAGGACTAATGGTAAAAAAAAAACAAAGATAGGGTGCAAACAGACTGTCAAGAAGGGTTGGTAGATGTGAAGACAAAATTGCAACCAGCAGGGACAGTATCAGAGCATTAGGGATGTAGAATCTAAATGGTTAGCAAACACAGCATTCAAAGTGTTATACCTCAATGCACAGGGGATAAAAAGTAAGGTGCGTGATCTTGTTGCGCAATTACAAATTGCAGGGTATGATGTTTTGTCCATCACTGAATAATGGCTGAAGGACGGTTTTAGTTGGAAGCTGAATATCCAGGGTTTTACAATTTATCGGTGGTATAGGAAAGTAGGCAGAGGGGATGGCCTGGCTCTGCTGGTAATTCAGTCGAAAGCTGTGACATAGCATTGGAAGATGTTGAAACTTGTGGTTTGAGTTAAGAAACTGCAAAGATAAAAATGACCCTAATGACAGTCATATACAGGCATCCCAACAGTAGCTGGATGTGGACCACAGATTACAAATGGAAATAGAAAAGGCCGATCAAAAGGACAATGTTATGATAGTCATGGGAGATTTCAACATGAAGGTCAATTGGAAAAATTAGGGTGGTAATGGATCTCAAGAGAGTGAATTTGTTGAATGTTATGTGTTGGCTTTTTAGAGCGGGTTGTTGTTGAGCCTACCAGGGGATCAGCTCGACTTGGTTAGGAGTTACGTATTGAGCTGGAGGTGCTTAGGAAACGTAAGGGAAAACAACCCTTAGGAGGCAGAGATCACAATATCACTGAGTTCAACTTTAAATCTGATAAGGAGAAAGTTAAATCAGATATTGTAGCATTTCAGTGGGGTAAAAGAAATTACAGTAGTATGAGAGAGGAGTTGGCCAAAGCAAATTGGAAGAAGATGCTGGCAGGGATGACAGCAGAGCAGAAATGGGGTCAGTTTCTGGGAAAATCAGGAAGGTGCAGGATACATGTATTCCAAAAATAACTAAATACTCAAATGGCAAAATAGTACAGCTGTGGCAAACAAGGGAAGACAAGCTAATGTAAAAACAAAAGAGAGGGGATACAACAAAGCAAAAATTAAAAGGAAGACAGAATATGGGGAGCTTTAAATACCTACAGAGAGTAACTAAAATAATCATTGGGAGGAGTACAATGAAATTTGAAAGCAAGCTAGCAAACAATATCAAAGTGGATAGTAAAAGTTTATTTTCAATTATGTAAAGAAAATAAAGGAGATGAGAGTGGAGGTAGAATATGAAACTGGATTTATAATAACGGAGGACAAAGAGATAGCAGATGAAATAAGTCAACATTTTGCATTGGCCTTCACCGTGGAACATGTTGAAGGGTGCAAGGGAACAGAAGTGAGTGCAGTTGTTCTTACAAGGGAGAACGTGCTCAAAAAGGTGAGAGACCTAAAGGTACACAAGTCACCGGGACCAGATGAACTGCACATTAGTGTTCTGAGAGAGGTAGCGGTAAACATCGTGGATCATTTGAAATGATCTTTCAAAAAATTATTTGACTCTGGCATGGTGACAGAGGATGCGAAAGTTGCAAATGTCACTGCACTCTTGTAGTAAGAAGGCAGCAGAAAGGAAATTATAGATCAATTAGCCTCACCTCTGCAGTTGGGAAGATGTTGGAGTCAATTGTTAAGTTTGAGGTTATGGAATACTTGGTGATACAGGACAAGATAGGATAAAGTTAGTATGGATTCCTCAAAGGAAAATCTTGCCTGATAAACCTGTTGGAGTTCTTTGAGGAGTTACAAGTAGGATAGGTAAAGGGGATTCATTAGATGGACAGGTGGATAGGGTAGTTAAGAAAGCTTATGGGGTGTTAGCTTTCATAAGTCGAGGGATAGAGTTTAAAAGTCGCGATGTAATGATGCAGCTCTATAAAACTCTGGTTAGGCCACACTTGGAGTATTGTGTCCAGTTCTGGTCACCTCACTATAGGAAGGATGTGGAAGCATTGGAAAGGGTACAGAGGAAATTTACCAGGATGCTGCCTGGTTTAGAAAGTATGCATTATGATCAGAGATTAAGGGAGCTAGGGCTTTACTCTTTGGAGAGAAGGAGGATGAGAGGAGACATGATAGAGGTGTACAAGATAATAAGAGGAATAGATAGAGTGGATAGCCAGCGCCTCTTCCCCAGGGCACCACTGCTCAATACAAGAGGACATAGCTTTAAGGTAAGGGGTGGAAGTTCAAGGGGGATATTAGAGGAAGGTTTTTTACTCAGAGAGTGGTTGGTGCGTGGAATGCACTGCCTGAGTCAGTGGTGGAGGCAGATACACTCGTGAAGTTTAAGAGACTACTAGACAGGTATATGGAGGAATCTAAGGTGGGGGTTTATATGGGAGGCAGGGTTTGAGGGTTGGCACAACATTGTGGGCTGAAGGGCCTGTACTGTGCTGTACTATTCTATGTTCTACGTTCTATGTTATATATTTGGACTTTCAGAAGGCCTTTGACAGGTGCCACCTATGAGACCACTTACTAAGTTAAGAGCTCATGGCATTACAGAAAAGTGATCGGCATGGTTAGAACATTGGCTGATTCGTAGGAAGCAGCGAGTAGGAATAAAAGGATCCTTTCTAGTTGGATGCCAGTGACTAGTCGTGTTCCACAGGGGTCAGTGTTGGGAACACTTCTTTTTATGTGTACCAATGATTTAGATAATGGAATAGATGGATTTGTTGCCGAGTTTGCAGATGATACGAAGATTGGTGGAGGGGAAGGTAGTGTTGAGGAAAGAGGTAGGTTGCACAAGGACTTTGATGATGAGAATGGGCAAGAAAGTGGCAAATGAAATCCAATGTTGGACATTGCCAGTTCATGCAATTTGGTAGGAGAAATAATGTGCAGATTATCTTTTAATTGTAGAGAAAATCCAAAACTCTCAGATGCAAGTGGACTTGGGAGTCCTTCTGTGGAAATCCTAAAGGGTAACTTGCAGGTAGATTCAGTAGTGAGGAAGGAAAATGCAATGTTACTATTCAGTTCAAGAGGTTTAGAATTGAAGAGCAGGAATGTGATGCTGAGGCTTCATAAGGCATTGGTCAGACCTCATCTTGAGTATTGTGAACAGTTTCGGGCTCCTCATCTTAGAAAATATGTGCTGGGATTGGAGCGGATTCAGAAAAGGTTCAGAAGGATGATTCCAGTAATTAAAGGGTTATCATACAAGGAATGTTTCATGGCTCCGGATGTGTACTCGCTGGAATTTGGAAAGATGAGGAGTTGGGGAGAGGGGCGATCTCATTGAAATATTTTGAATGTTGAAAGGCCAAGACAGAGTAGATGCGGAAAGGATGTTTCCCATGGTGTGAGAGTCCAGGACAAGAAGCCACAGCCTCAAGATAGAGGAAACAGAAGCGGAAAAAATTCTTAAGCCAAAGGGTAGTGAATATGTGGAATTTGGTACCACAGGCAACTGTGGTGGCTGTCGTTGGGTGTATTTAAGACAGAGCTTGATGGGATTTTAATCACTATGGAATCAAAGGTTATGGGGAGAAGCCGGGTAGTGGAGATGAGGAGGGGATAAAAGGAACAGCCGTTATTCAATGGTAGAGCAGACCAGATGGGCCAAATGTACTAATTCTGCTCCTATGCCTCATGATAGGGGTGGCCAAACTTTTACATTCCATGCATCATTTTTTCACTCACGAGTTCAGATCCAATATACAACACTTGTAACCTATTCAATTCTTTTAAAAATATGTTAATATAGAACTCGTGTGTGAACAATTTGACGCATGGAATGTAAAATTTTGGCCACCCCTGCGTTCTGGTCTTATGGTTATCAAATCACCACATTGAACCAATGTGAGATTGAACACAGACATACTAATCAGCATTGATACCAGTCAAAATTTCATCTCAAGAGAAGCACACATAGCATAACCGGCTTGTCTAAGTTCCTCACACACATACACAAGAAGGAATGACAGGTGGTGATGAGAGCCTCGGCGATATACGTTGTTATTTCCCTCAGTAACCTGAACCATTCTCTTTAGGCACATTAGTTTATTTATTTATACAACTCACTCACGTGTCACACATTGTCAGCAGACACTAGACATATGATGACACATTGTAACATACATATACTTCAATGTCTACACACACCCTCTGATATTTAACACACACACACACACACACACACACACACACACACACACGGAGAAACACAACCTAGACGTACTATCAGATTGTGACACACGGTCATGAGGAATGAAATCTGCCGTTCTTACCCAGTCTGTCTGTTCTGTTTCACTGAGCTGCTCTCTGATGTGTCAGCACATCCACAGTTCACAGACAGACTCCGGGGTGAGATTCTTCAGAAGGATGATCTCTGGAGGGTTTTGGCAGATGTTGGACCCACAGCCCACTTCATATATCTGCAAGACTAAGACGCCTTCCTGAACAAGTTCCATTTGTGTATCTCGTCCCGTTTCCCACTCACCATTTCCTGTCATTGTAACTGCCTAAATGTTGTTTTAAAATATTTTAATTATACCTGTTTCTGAAGTATCTGACAGCAAATTCCATCTGCCCACCTAACTCTCTGTGAGAATGTTACCCCATATCTCTGTCATTAAAAAATTCCGTCTCACTTTCAATCTGAGCCCTCTTGTTCTGTACTCCTTTTTCAAGTAAAAAGACTTTCATTTTATCTGAGCACTTTATGAATTGACTTACCTCTAAGTAAAGGTCATCCCTCAACATCCTACACTCCAGGGAAATAGCCCCAGCTTATCAACTTTCTCCTTTTAAAACATGCTCCCCAGTCCTGTTAATATCCTCCTGAAGCTTCCATTACAGTGTAACGACATCCTCTTCATATTCGACGAAACGTAAGTGTAGACAATACCGCAAGTGTGGTCTATCATCGAGATCAAAGACCTTACTTATGTTCATGTACAAAGTATCGAGCAGGCTGATGAATACAAGACTAAAGGTGTTTTATTTGAAGGCACCAGTATATAGAATGAGGTAAATGATGTTGTAGCATAGGTAGAGATTGGCAGCTACAGCACTGTTGACATCACTGAGTTGTGGCTGGAATGAGATCATGGATTGCAGCTCAACATTCAAGGATTCACGTTGAATTCAAAGGACAGGCAGGTAGGCAGAGGGGCTGGAGAGGATATGTTGGTTAAAAAATGAAATCAAATCGTTAGAGAGATGTGATATAGGATTGGAAGTTTCATTTTGGGTAGAGTTAAGAAACTGCAAGGCTAAAAATACCGTAATGGAAGTTCCAGTATATATAGGCCTCCAAATAGTAGCCAGGATAGAAAGAGGATGCAAATTACGCCATGAGATAGAAAGAAAAGGACAAGGTGACGATCGGAATGGGGGAGTTCAACATACAGGTAGATTGGTAAAATCATGTATTAAACAGGGAGGATGACACTAGAGAATGACATTGGAGAGGATAAATGTGAGATAAAGACATGGCAGAAGTACTTATTTAATATTTTGTGTCACTCCTCACTGTGATTAATACTAGTAGTATGTCTGAAATGTGAGAGTGACACGGGACAGAAATGAGTGTTGTTGCTATTACAAAGGAGAAACTGGGACGATCGAAGGTCTGACGGTATCTAGAGCAGATGGCCTGCACCCCATTCTTCGGAAATAGTTAGTTGAAGAGAATATGGGGGCATTAGTAATGATCTTTCTAGAATCACTGGGTCATTCAAGACGACCGGAAAAGGTCACTTCAGTCTTTAAGAAGGCAGAGCAGCTGGGGAAAGATAATTATAGATGAGTTAATCTGGATGCGGTGTGCTTGGGAAAATACTGGAGTCAAGTATTAAGGACGAGCTTTTAGGTACATGGAGGCGCATAAAAATAGGGCAAAAACAACATTCCTTCCCTGAAGGAGAAATCTTGTCTGACAAATCTGTTGGAATTCTTTGAGGAGCACAAAGCTCAGATAGACAAAGGATGAATAGGGTCTCAGGATTGTTGTCTTTGTGGCCAAGCTTGCAATGATATGAAGATAGGTGAAGGGGCAAGTACTGCTGCAGGATCTCGGAGTCTGGGGAAGGACATAGATAGATTAGGAAAAGGGGCAAATATGTGATAGATGGATTATGGATCAGGGAAAGCGTGCATGCACTTCGGTAGAAGGAATTAAGGCATAGACGATATATCAAACAAACAGCGAAAAAAATGCAAAAATCAGAGGTGAAAAGGGGCTTGGGTGTCCTTGTGCAGTATTCCCTAAAGGTTAACTTGCAGTTTGAGTCAGTGCTTAGAAAGGCAAACTCAAAGTTAGCGTTCATAGAAAACATAGAAACCATAGAAACTACAGCACAGAAACAGGCCTTTTGGCCCTTCTTGCCTTTGCCGAAACCATTTTCTGCCTAGTCCCACTGACCTGCAAATGGACCATATCCCTCCATACACCTCCCATCCATGTATCTGTCCAATTTATTCTCAAATGTTAAAAAAGAACCCACATTTACCACCTCATCTGGCAGCTCATTC
This sequence comes from Mobula birostris, assembly GCF_030028105.1. NCBI lineage: Eukaryota > Metazoa > Chordata > Chondrichthyes > Myliobatiformes > Myliobatidae > Mobula > Mobula birostris. The sequence goes on from NC_092397.1 coordinate 43,570,621, forward strand.
CATACTCCCACCACTCTCTGTGTGAAGAAGTCCCCCCTAATGTTCCCTTTAAACTTTTCCCTCCTCACCCTTAACCCATGTCCTCCATTTTTTTTCTCCCCTTGCCTCAGTGGAAAAAGCCTGCTTGCATTCACTCTATCTATACCCATCATAATTTTATATACCTCTATCAAATCTCCCCTCATTCTTCTACGCTCCAGTCCTAATAAAGTCCTAACCTATTCAACCTTTCTCTGTAACTGAATTTCTCAAGTCCCGGCAACATCCTTGTAAACCTTCTCTGCACTCTTTCAACCTTATTTATATCCTTCCTGTAATTTGGTGACCAAAACTGAACACAATACTCCCGATTCGGCCTCACCAATGCCTTATACAACCTCATCATAACATTCCAGCTCTTATACTCAATACTTCGATTAATAAAGGCCAATGTACTAAAAGCTCTCTTTATGACCCTATCTACTTGTGACGCCACTTTTAGGGAATTTTGTATCTGTATTCCCAGATCCCTCTGTTCTACTGCACTCCTCAGTGCCTTACCATTAACCCTGTATGTTCTACTTTGGTTTGTCCTTTCAACGTGCAATACCGCACACTTGTCTGTATTAAACTCCATCTGCCATTTTTCAGCCCATTTTTCCAGCTGGTCCAAGTCCCTCTGCAGGCTCTGAAAACCTTCCTCACTGTCTACTACACCTCCAATCTTCGTATCATCAGCAAATTTACCACATTATCATCCAGATCATTGATATGGATGACAAATAACAATGGACCCAGCACTGATCCCTGTGGCACACCACTAGTCACAGGCCTCCACTCGGAGAAGCAATTCTCTACCACCACTCTTTGGCTTCTTCCATTGAGCCAATGTCTAATCCAATTTACCACCTCTCCATTTACACCTAGTGACTGAATTTTCCTAACTAACCTCCCATGCGGGACCTTGTCAAAGGCCTTACTGAAGTCCATGTAGACAATATCCACTGCCTTCCCTTAATCCACTTTCCTGGTAACCTCCTCGAAAAACTCCAATAGATTGGTCAAATATGACCTACCACGCACAAAGCCATGTTGACTCTCCCTAATAAGTCCCTGTCTATCCAAATGCTTGTAGATTCTGTCTCTTAGTACTCCCTCCAATAACTTACCAACTACCGACGTTAAACTCACCGGCCTATAATTTCCCGGATTACTTTTTGATCCTTTTTTAAACAACGGAACAACATGAACCACTCTCCAATCCTCCGGCACCTCACCCGTAGAGAGCGACATTTTAAATATTTCTGCCAGGGCCCCCGCAATTTCAACACTAGTCTCCTTCAAGGTCCGAGGGAACACTCTGTCAGGTCCCGGGGATTTATCCACTTTAATTTTCCTCAAGACAGCAAGCACCTCCTCCTTTTCAATCTGTACAGTTTCCATGATCTCACTGCTTGATTCCCTCAATTCCATAGACTTCATGCCAGTTACCTTAGTAAATGCAGACGCAATAATCCTATTTAAGATCTCCCCCATTTCCTTTGGTTCCGCACGTAGCCGACCACTCTGATCTTCTAGAGGACCAATTTTATCCCTTACAATCCTTTTGCTCTTAATATACCTGTAAAAGCTCTTTGGATTGTCATTCACTTTGACTGCCAAGGCAACCTCATGTCTTCTTTTACCCCTCCTGATTACTTTCTTAAGTATTTTCTTGCACTTCTTATACTCCTCAAGCACCTGATTAAACTCCGTTTCCTATACATTTCATACAACTCCCTCGTCTTCTTTATCAGAGTTGCAATATCCCTTGAGAACCAAGGTTCCTTATTCCTATTCAATTTGCCTTTAATCCTGACAGGAACATAGAAACTCTGCACTTTCAATAGTTTCCCTTTGAAGGCTTCCCGCCTACCAATCACATCATTGCCAGAGAACAACCTGTCCCAATCCACGCTTTTTAGATCCTTTCTCATTTCTTCAAATTCTTCAAATTTGAGAAGATTAGAATACAAGAGCAAGGATGTAATTATGAGGTTTTCTAAGGGATTGGTCAGACCACACTTGGAGTATTGTGAGCAGTTTTGGGTCCCTTATATCGGAAAAGATGTGCTGGCATTGGGAAGGGTCCAGGAGGTTCACAAGAATGATTCCGGGAACGAAAGAGTTAACATACGAGGAGTGTTTGATGGTTCTGGGCCTGTACTCATGGGAGTTTAGAAGAATGGCTGATTTATTCTCCCCGTCATCCCTATTCTCCTGCCTCCTCCCTTTCACCTTTGACGCCCTGACTAATCAAGCAGTTTACCTGTCAACTTCTGCTTTAAAAATCACACAAAATCTGCAGATGCTGGCAATCCAAGCAACACGGGTCCTGATGAAGGGTCTCGCCTGATCTCCCTGGCACCTATCTGGAGAGAGTTGATGTCGGGAGGATGTTTCCTTTGGCCAGTGGGTCGAGGACCAGATGGCACAGCCTCCGCCTGGAGAATGTTCATTTAGAACAGGGATGAGGAGAAATTCCTTTAGACCCAGGATAGTGAATCTGTCACCGACAGCTGTGGAAGACAAATAACTAAATATATTTAAAGCAGACCAACACACACAAAATGCTGGAGAAACTCAGCAGGTCAGGAAGCATGTATGGAAAAGAGTAAACAGTCGACGGCTCGGGCTGAAACAAGTCATCAGGAGCTGTTTTGCTTAAGGGTCTCTGCATGTTCATCCCCTGTCCTAATGAGGGGCTGTGGGCAACTGGGTGTGGGAAAGGGAACAAAGGGATACTCATTTTGTCCCATCTTATTCTTGTTACATCTACACACACAGCTCACCCATAGGCTTTCCACCCTCCCTCAGCAGGTTCTGGTTCAATCTACCATTCACCTCTCCCTGACTGGTTAGCATTATTACTTTCTTCACTGTCTTGAGCCTTCAACCTCCCTGCTTCACACTTCACACTCAAGATTGAATGTTGACACTGAATAAAGGGTTTGTTCCTTTGCTGTACTGTTCTATGTTCTCTGTTCCCTGTTCAGAAGAATGAGACGAGATCTCAGGGAAACACAAAATTCTTTCAGGAGTTAACAGGCAGGATACAGGGAGGATGTTTTCCCTCTCTGAGGTGTCAAGTGTCAGGGGTCACTGTCTATTTGGAATTCTCAGCACGGAGGGAGGGGGTTTGGGGGTTCTTAGCCAGCCAGTTCACAGAGCCATAGCTGCACAGCTTAGAAATGTGCCCTTTCACCCATCACCTCTGTGCTGACCTATTTAGCCATCTACATTCATCCCATTGGCCGGCATTAGGTCAGTATCCTTCTGTGCCTTGCCTATTGAAGTGTTTGTCCAAGTGTCTCTTCAACACAGAGGACTGGAGGCTTGTGACGTGCAGAGGTCGGTGCTGGGGTCGGGGTTGTTTGTTATTCATAAAAATGATTTGGATGAGAATGTACGTGGCCCAGTTGGTAGGTTTCTGGGTGGCACTAAAGCTCATGTTATAGTGGACAATGAAGGGGCTTTTGTCTGTTTGCACTGGGCACTTGATCAACTGTAGAGATGGGTACAGTGACAATGTTTTAAAATGCATCTTGGCAGGTATGTGCATAAGAAATGTGGAAAGGAATAATGAGCTAATGGGACTAGCTCGGTAAAGCAAGTTGGTCAGCACGAACAAGCTGGGGTGAAGAAACTCTGTGACCTTCAGTTTAAATCCATTCACTCACCTTCTTCCCATCTTAATCCACCCTTTTCTCACACTCGTTTATGCTGCATATCTCCCCTCTTTGTTTCTATTCTTGAGGGAAGATGTGGAACTGAAACGTAGACTGTTATTCTCTCTCCACACATGCTGCCTGACCAGCTCAGTTACCCCAGCATTTTAGAAAACATAGAAACATAGAAACATAGAAAATAGGTGCAGGAGTAGGCTATTCGGCCCTTCGAGCCTGCACCGCCATTTATTATGATCATGGCTGATCATCCAACTCAGAACCCCGCCCCAGCCTTCCCTCCATACCCCCTGACCCCTGTAGCCACAAGGGCCATATCTAACTCCCTCTTAAATATAGCCAATGAACTGGCCTCAACTGTTTCCTGTGGCAGAGAATTCCACAGATTCACCACTCTCTGTGTGAAGAAGTTTTTCCTAATCTCGGTCCTAAAAGGCTTCCCCTCTATCCTCAAACTGTGGCCCCTCGTTCTGGACTTCCCAAACATCGGGAACAATCTTCCTGCATCTAGCCTGTCCAATCCCTTTAGGATCTTATACGTTTCAATCAGATCCCCCCTCAATCTTCTAAATTCCAACGAGTACAAGCCCAGTTCATCTAGTCTTTCTTCATATGAAAGTCCTGCCATCCCAGGAATCAATCTCGTGAACCTTCTTTGTACTCCTTCTATGGCAAGGATGTCTTTCCTCAGATTAGGGGACCAAAACTGCACACAATACTCCAGGTGTGGTCTCACCAAGGCCTTGTACAACTGCAGTAGTACCTCCCTGCTCCTGTACTCGAATCCTCTCGCTATAAATGCCAGCATACCATTCGCCTTTTTCACCGCCTGCTGTACCTGCATGCTCACTTTCAATGACTGGTGTATAATGACACCCAGGTCTCGTTGCACCTCCCCTTTTCCTAATCGGCCACCATTCAGATAATAATCTGTTTTCCTATTTTTGCCACCAAAGTGGACAACTTCACATTTATCCACATTAAATTGCATCTGCCATGAATTTGCCCACTCACCCAACCTATCCAAGTCACCCTGCATCCTCTTAGCATCCTCCACACAGCTAACACTGCCACCCAGCTTCGTGTCATCCGCAAACTTGGAAATGCTGCACTTAATTCCCTCATCCAAGTCATTAATATATATTGTAAACAACTGGGGTCCCAGCACTGAGCCTTGCAGTACCCCACTAGTCACCGCCTGCCATTCTGAAAAGGTGCCGTTTATTCCCACTCTTTGCTTCCTGTCTGCTAACCAATTCTCCACCCACACCAATACCTTACCCCCAATACCATGTGCTTTAAGTTTGCACACTAATCTCCTGTGTGGGACCTTGTCAAAAGTCTTTTGAAAATCGAAATATACCACATCCACTGGTTCTCCCCTATCCACTCTACTAGTTACATCCTCAAAAAATTCTATGAGATTCGTCAGACATGATTTTCCTTCCACAAATCCATGCTGACTTTGTCCGATCATTTCACCGCTTTCCAAATGTGCTGTCATCACATCCTTGATAACTGACTCCAGCAGTTTCCCCACCACCGACGTTAGGCTAACCGGTCTATAATTCCCCGGTTTCTCTCTCCCTCCTTTTTTAAAAAGTGGAGTTACATTAGCCACCCTCCAATCCTCAGGAACTAGTCCAGAATCTAACAGGTTTTGAAAAATTATCACTAATGCATCCACTATTTCTTGGGCTACTTCCTTAAGCACTCTAGGATGCAGACCATCTGGCCCTGGGGATTTATCTGCCTTCAATCCCTTCAATTTACCTAACACCACTTCCCTACTAACATGTATTTCGCTCAGTTCCTCCATCTCACTGGACCCTCTGTCCCCTACTATTTCTGGAAGATTATTTATGTCCTCCTTAGTGAAGACAGAACCAAAGTAATTATTCAATTGGTCTGCCATATCCTTGCTCCCCGTAATCAATTCACCTGTTTCTGTCTGCAGGGGACCTACATTTGTCTTTACCAGTCTTTTCCTTTTTACATATCTATAAAAACTTTTATGGTCCGTTTTTATGTTCCCTGCCAGTTTTCTCTCATAATCTCTTTTCTCCTTTCTAATTAAGCCCTTTGTCCTCCTCTGCTGAATTTTGTGTCCGTCCAGCAGAAAAATCTTGGGGAGATAGTAGTTGTCCACCCTCTTTACCGAGAAAGGGTGCCTTGTCGGCCACCCTACTGCGTCTTAACCCCAGCTGCCATTCCACCGGTCCCAGGGCCGCGCTGCCTGAGACTCCCCCCGGTCCTCGGGGCAGCGCTGCCCGAGTTTCCTCCGGTCCCTGGGTCGCTCTGCCCGAGTCTTCTCCCGATCCCTAGGGACTCTCTAATTCTCTCTTTCTCCCCGCAGTCTCTGTCACCTTGGATGTGGAAACGGCGAGTCCGTGGCTCGAGGTGTCTGAAGATCGGAAGAAAGTGAGATGTACCCGGAGCCGGAGGGATCTCCCTGACACCGGGAAGAGATTCACAAACCGGGCTTGTGTCCTGGGATGGGAGGGATTCACATCGGGGAGACATTACTGGGAGGTAAAGATGACGAGGAATCGGGACTGGTATCTAGGAGTCGCCGCAGAATCTGTGGAGAGGAAGAGAGGGGTCAGTCTGTGTCCGGAGACCGGATTCTGGGTGATCAGGCGGTATTATGACTTCTTACATAGGAATTATGACATGATGAAGGTTCGCACCTCCCCTGAGTCCCGACTGCCTGTCGGTCCCATCCCCGGGAAGGTGGGAGTTTATCTCAGTTACGAGTCCGGGACAGTTTCATTTTACAACGCGGAGACCAAGTCCCATCTCTACACCTTCACCGGGAATAAATTCAGCGAGAAACTTTATCCTTTCTTCGCGACTGGGGATGAAAACCAGTGGCTGAGTATGTGATCCGGTTCCGCTACCGGTCTGTAAACGAGTGGGGTCCCGGGACCGGCTTCAGGAGTAAAGTCCCTGTAAATATAAATGTGCGGAGAGTGAAATAAAAACGAGATGAGAAATGTCACTCCATTAATTTTAACCCGTTCACTGCATCCGACAACAGAACAGAAAAAAAACGCGGATTCAGCAGCAAACGCGGGCGGCGGGTCCTGAGCTCCCCCGGGTCCTATAGTCCACCCGCAATGAGACAGGTTAAATGGGACAAGTGGGTGCGGTGCTGACTAGTTAAAAATAGTGAAGATTGATGCAAAGTGTTCCTTAAGTTCATCTTCCGTTTCTTTGTCCCCATCACCACCTCACCAACGTCATTTTCCAGTGGTTCAATATCAACTCTCATATCCCTTTCACTCTCAATGTAACTGAAAACTAATGTTTTGTATCCTGATTTATATTATTGGTTAGTTTGTCCTCTTATTTCTTCTTTACTATTCTTGTGGCTTTCTTCGTTGCCTTTTGTTGGATTTTCAGAACATCCCAATAATCCAACATCTTTCTGACCTTTGCTACCTTATATGCCATTTCCTTAGGTAATACACAGTACTTAACTTCCCTTGTCAGACACAGATGCCTACCTCTGCCATTTGAGAAATTCTTCAGTGGGACATGCCTCTCCTGCGCCTTATAAACTATTCCCAGATACCTCAGCCTCCTCTGTTCAGCCATCATCCCCACAGTATCTTCCTCCAATTCACCTGGGCAAGTTCCTCTCTCATGCCTCTGCAATTCCCTTAATTCCATTGCGAGACTGATGCATGTGACTTAGGCCTTTCCTTCTCAAAATGCCGTATGAATTCAATTATATTATGATCACTGCCTCCCAAGTGTTCCTTTACTTTAAGGTCCCGAATAAGATCAAGGTTATTGCACAACACCCAATCCAAAATGGCCTTTGCTACAAGTATGTCCAAACAGAAGCTGCTTTAAAAAGCCATCTCGTAGGCATTCAACAAATGTCCTATCGTGATCTAACAGCAACCTGATTTTCCGAACCCTTTGCATATTGATATCCCCCGATACATTTGCGACGTTACCACCATTATTATATGCCCGGTCAACACTGTGAATTAATTTAAAGTCAGACCCATAACTTAATAATTTTTTTTATCTGAAAAGCATCAGCCCCCCAAAGATTGTACAAAAGACTGCATTTGATTTTTTTTCAGCCATATCTGCTTCCCACTGAAATAGTATTTGTTTAGCAGTTTGATAATGACAAAATGTACATGGCACAGAATGAAGTTTTCTAATTAGATACAAGGCATAATTCAGCATAGTCTGGGCATTTCTAAGTCATGTCAATATCATTCCTTCCCTTCTGGTTTTAAGCCCTATTTCTGTAAACCCAACTAGTTTTTGCATTCTTAAAAGATGTCTGTCATTATATCTATTTTCCTACAAGTCTTGCTACAAGTCCCTAATTCTTAACCCTACCAACCCCTTCCCTTCTGAATTGCGAAGTGGAAAGTCTATATCCACAGTTGAACTTTTAACAGGTTTTGTTGCTAAACAGTTAACCCCATCATTTCCCTCAACTCTGCTCTGTGTAGGGCCCATAAGGTTCAGACATATAAACCAAACTTTGCAGAGAAATATTGTTTAATGAGTTTCCAACAGTCAACATGACCCACTGCTAGAATGAACTGTTTCCAGGTTCATCAAAACCGAAAAGGATTCTGCACAAATCACAATTCTGCGAGGACCAGTTTTCTCCACACACTGTAAACCTAAAATCATAGGAAAGAATTCTGCTTCATATGCCCATAAATGGCTGGTAAGTGATTTCTTTATCATTACCTGAAATTCAGGCACACACTAAAAGAAAACAGCCACACCAACATTCCCAGTTAAATTATGTTTTAATCCAACAGAATCTCAGGTAGAACAGAATCCAGTTGATTAACCTAATATTAACTAAAGTCATTGGGAAAAAAAAACAAAGTGGTGTTCCCGAGAAAGCTACAGTGGGACATATTGTATCAGCGAGTATATCCATGTGTCATGGTCCGGTCCATAAAGTCCGCATTCCGCTTTAAGGTCCGGTCCATCGATACGTAATCCAGGTTTTCTGGTTCTCCCTTGTTCTGTCGGATGATCTAATTGAGGCACATGATTCTTGTTTGGGCAGACACATAAATACCTACGGAGACCAGGGCTTGGCTGCTGGATTGTTCCTGCCCAACTCCCTATCTGAATCCCCTCTCTGCCCCTTCCTCTGAAGCCTTGCCCTGCAACCCGAGTCCAAAGCCGTGCCTCGCCTTGCTTTGCCTGATCCCTTTTCTCACCTTGCGTCGCCTGAAGCCTTGCCTCGCCTCCACCCTTTGCCTGCACTGCTGTCAAGTTCAACCACTGGAGAAAGATAAGGAACTGTCTATCGTTGTTCTGAACCGGCTCTGTGCCCACGCGTTCGCTTGGTAGGTCCGAACGTTTGCCGCTACCTAGTGTTGGGAACCGTCTCGTCGTGTTCAGCATTCTGTGAATGAGTTCCGGCCCGACGTCCTGTTCCCAAGGAGGGGTCCCGGCTGTGTGTTCTGTGTCTGAGTCCTGGACTTACATCCTGCTCCCAAGGAGGGGTCCCGGCTCTGTGTTCCATGTTCCTGTCTCTCAAGACCAAGGCTCTGTGTCCTGCCTTCCTGTCTCCCAAGATTACCAAGGTACTGGGCTCTACGTTCCTCTCTGTCCCTCGACCAAATCAAGGTTACGTGTTCTAGCCCAGCCCGGTGCTGGAGTTCCCTCATCCTGTGATGGAGTCTCTCATCCTGTCGAAGAACCTCTTCTAGTCCAAGCCACATCCAACAACTTCATCTAGTTCAAGCCACGTCCAAGAACGTGGTCTATTTCAAGCCACGTCCAAGAACCTGGTCTAGTCCAAGCCACATTCAAGAACCTCGTCTCGTGTAATTCCTGTCCACGTTAAGGCTTTGTGTTCTCGTCCTTACCATGTGCCTAGTCCAGTCCTGTAGCCACGTCATGTCCTCCCCTAGATCCAGGGCCCGAGCCCGAGTCAAGAACCAGGTTTCGGGACCTTATGCAGTCTCTGGCTCGGAATCCTTGTCCAGGTTCCGAATTCCTAGTTTCTCGTCCAGGTCCCGCTTCCCTAGTCAAGTCCTAGCCCAAGTCTGTGTTCTTGTTCCAGCTCCTAGTCTGCATTCAGTCCTGTCTCTACTCTAGTCCAGTTCCTAGTACTTCAGTGTCTGGGTCTTGCATTTGTGTCCGCCACCAGAGCCCACCTTATGACACCATGTTCCCAGCGTGATATGAACCCTGCCACCTAAAATTAAAACAATCTTCTTCTGATGTTCCCAACTGTCCTCTAGCACAGGATGATAAATTATTTGCTCCCTCATTAATCCAATTTGTTAACATCAACTGCAACCTCTGTCCCTGTAAGGGCAATTGTGCCATTTCAACCAGTAAAGCCTAAAAAGGGGATGACCTTACTGCACAACAACACAATCTTAAGGGCTATGCTTGTATCACACCCGAACATTTTAAATTTGAACATGGAACTGATCCATAAGCCACACAGCCAGAATCAAGAACCAGATTGAATTAAACAAATATAAATGGTCAACAAAGATTTTCATTTTTAAAATCTTTTTATTAACGCATAATCTTCTACAGCTATAAAGTGATACAAAACTTCAATATATATAGTTATGAAGCTGAAAGAAAACTTATCAAAAAAAATAATGTATGATAATGAAAACAAATATTTTTATAAAGGAAAAAGAGAGAACCCCAACTAACTAAAAGAAAAAAAAAAACACACTAACTACAAGAGAAGGAAAAAGAAAGAAAAAAAGTTAGGAACAAATTCCCGGAGCAATATGTCTTACAATCAACTATATATATATATAAAGACGAAAAATCATCAAACACCAATTCACGTTATACAAAATAGAATAAGATTGGAAGGAAACCTTATAAATTAATTCAAATTAACTGATAATATTTGGTAAAAGAGCCCCATCTTCTCTCAAAATCCGATTGAGGATCAAAAGTTCTAATTCTATTTTTTTTTCCAAACTAAGACATAACATTACTTGGGACCAGCATTGAATTAATGTAGGGACAGAGGTATCTTTCCATTTCAATAAAATAGCCCTTCTTGCCAGCAATGTAACAAGTGCAATTATATGTTGGTCTGAAAATGAAATACCTTGAATATGATGTCAATGTATTAGGTTGTAAATTAACTTTCCGAGCTCAAGAAATTGTAGAAAATAAAAAATAAAAATCCAAAAAGATTTTAATGAAGAACATGACCAGAACATGTGTGACAAAATGGCTACTTCAGTTTTACACCTATCACAATAGTTGTCTATGTTAGGAAATATTTTGCATAGTCTCTCCTTTGTTAAATAATAACGGTGAACAATTTTAAGTTGAATTAAACAGTGATTGGCACATATCGAAGAACTCACAATTTTCAGAACTCGCAACAAAACTTCAATAACAAAGGTCATATTAAGTTCTCTCTCCCAATTTTGTTTAATCTTTAGTGAGAGGTTATCTTTTTGTAGTAAAGGTAAATTATAAATTCAACCAATGGAGCATCTCACTAAAGGGTTCATATTCAAAATAGTATCCAACAAATCAGATTCTTGCATATATGAATACATCGATAAGTACTTTTGTAATAAATGTCTAACATGAAGATATTGCAGAAAGTGTGCATGAGAGAGAGAATATTTGCTAATTAACTCTTCAAAAGTCATCAATCGACCATCACAAAATAAATCTGCAAAAAGCAAATCCCCTTATTATTCCATAAGAGAAAAATGGGATAGGTTATTGAAGGTTTAAATAGAAAATTTCGATATAAAGAGCTAAACAATTTAAATTGATTAAACTTTAAAGAGTTGCGAAACTGTAACCAAATCCATAAGGACTGTTTAATAAAAGGGTAGAGATATAAATTAGCAATTTTAGCAAGCTACAAAGATAACGGAGCTCCTAATAATGAGGTTAAGTGGAATTGTTTGACAGCTTTTAATTCCAAATCAATCCAAGTTGGTTTTTGTTTCTTGTCGAGCTAATATAGCTAAAAACATAATTGTTGAATATTAACAGCCCAGTAACACAATCTTAAATTAGGTAGTGCAAGCCCACCATCCTTTTTAGATTTTATAAATGATACTTATTAATTCTTTTTTTATTATTCCAAATAAAGGATGAAATAATAGATTCAATTTGGTCAAAAATCTTTTAGTTAAAAAGACAGGTATATTTTTAAAAATTTATAAAAATCTAGGTAAATTCATAATTTTCACGGCATGAATACGACCTATTAAAGAATGTCTAAGTGGGTTCCATCTAGAAAATAATTGTTTCACAGAGTCCATTTAAGGAACTACATTAGCTTTATAAAGATCTTTATTTTTTTAGTAATCACAATACCTAAATATTTGATAGAATTCACTGTTCTTAATAGAATATCTTTATATATAAAACAGGAGCCTTTAATGGAAACAATTCACATTTATCTAATTTAAGATTATATCCTAAAAAATTTCAAAAATCATTTAATATTTTCAAAATATTAGAAGTAAACTCTTTAGGTTCGAAATATAAAGCAAAAGATCATCTGCGTGAAGAGAAATCTTATGTATCGTCCCAATTATAGAGATACCATGAATAATTTCAGCTTCACGGAGCATTATTGCCAAAGGCTGCGGTACAACATTAAATAATAAAGGACTTAATGGATATCCCCGTCTAGTACATCGTGAGAGTGAAAAATGCCGACGTGAACCTACTAATAATAACTTTAGCAATAGGATTCTTAGAGATCATTTTAATCCACTTATTAAAATTACTACCAAAGCCATTTTTTTTTCCTAATACGTTAAACAGATATGTCCATTCAACTCTATCAAATCCCTTTTTTGGGTCAAGAGAAATAACACATTAGCGTAACTTGGATAATGATGAATATACAATGTTCAATCTCCAAACATTCGAAAATAAAGATTTTTATATTGCACTCCAAGAAAACCCACACAAAGGACTGAAGATATTTAATGCACCTTTAGATTGATCAATTATTTTACTGATATGGTGTTTCCATGTCAACGTATGATCCATCCACTTGCCTGGAAATCTTACCACTGACATATTTTCAGGAGCTTGACCATATAATTTCAAATCAGGTGCAGGTCTATACATCCTGTTTGTAAACCACATAACGTGCTTTAGCGACTCTAAACATAAAATCTTCATCTATTTGCCCACTGTTTGTCCTATTAATTGGAAATTGCCTCCTATTTACAGTGACATTGAAATACTGCCTCTAATCTACAAAGCTACATCATCTGCATAAAGTGATTTCCTCACCAGAGTACCCATCTCAGAGAAAATAACACTCATCATAATTTTAAATAATGAAGGGCTACAAATACTGCATTGTGGGGTCCCATTCTCTATCTCATAGCAACACAAACTTAACATGCCCTCCCATTCCTGTACAGTGCGTCCAAATAAAAAAACTCAAGAAAATTATACAATCTCCTCTCAATCCTAATTTCCAAAATTTAATCAAAATTCCTTCCTTCCATAACATTGTCATAAGGCGGTGGCTGGGAACGGACCCAAGTGCAAGACACAGACACTGAAGTACTAGAGACAGGACATGGACAGGAAAACAAGGAACCTGGAACAGGACTAGATAAGAGAGCTATGAGCCCGGGTTTGGACTCCGAGTCAGAGACTGGACAAGGACCTGGGTCTTGCCTCTGGCTGGGAAACCAGAACTAGGCAAGGACAAGGCTTGGCAGGCAGGCAGGGCGAGGCTGGAATCTACAGGCTTGAGGCTAGAGACTTGGCTTGGCTTGGCAAGAGGCTAGAGGCTGGAGTCTTCAGGGTTGATGCTAGAGGCCGGAGTCCTCAGGCAAGGGGCTAGGCAGGAGGCCGGAGTCCTCAGGCAAGGGGCTAGGCAGGAGGCCGGAGTCCTCAGGCAAGGGGCTAGGCAGGAGGCCGGAGTCCTCAGGCAAGGGGCTAGGCAGGAGGCCGGAGTCCTCAGGCAAGGGGCTAGGCAGGAGGCCGGAGTCCTCAGGCAAGGGGCTAGGCAGGAGGCCGGAGTCCTCAGGCAAGGGGCTAGGCAGGAGGCCGGAGTCCTCAGGCAAGGGGCTAGGCAGGAGGCCGGAGTCCTCAGGCAAGGGGCTAGGCAGGAGGCCGGAGTCCTCAGGCAAGGGGCTAGGCAGGAGGCCGGAGTCCTCAGGCAAGGGGCTAGGCAGGAGGCCGGAGTCCTCAGGCAAGGGGCTAGGCAGGAGGCCGGAGTCCTCAGGCAAGGGGCTAGGCAGGAGGCCGGAGTCCTCAGGCAAGGGGCTAGGCAGGAGGCCGGAGTCCTCAGGCAAGGGGCTAGGCAGGAGGCCGGAGTCCTCAGGCAAGGGGCTAGGCAGGAGGCCGGAGTCCTCAGGCAAGGGGCTAGGCAGGAGGCCGGAGTCCTCAGGCAAGGGGCTAGGCAGGAGGCCGGAGTCCTCAGGCAAGGGGCTAGGCAGGAGGCCGGAGTCCTCAGGCAAGGGGCTAGGCAGGAGGCCGGAGTCCTCAGGCAAGGGGCTAGGCAGGAGGCCGGAGTCCTCAGGCAAGGGGCTAGGCAGGAGGCCGGAGTCCTCAGGCAAGGGGCTAGGCAGGAGGCCGGAGTCCTCAGGCAAGGGGCTAGGCAGGAGGCCGGAGTCCTCAGGCAAGGGGCTAGGCAGGAGGCCGGAGTCCTCAGGCAAGGGGCTAGGCAGGAGGCCGGAGTCCTCAGGCAAGGGGCTAGGCAGGAGGCCGGAGTCCTCAGGCAAGGGGCTAGGCAGGAGGCCGGAGTCCTCAGGCAAGGGGCTAGGCAGGAGGCCGGAGTCCTCAGGCAAGGGGCTAGGCAGGAGGCCGGAGTCCTCAGGCAAGGGGCTAGGCAGGAGGCCGGAGTCCTCAGGCAAGGGGCTAGGCAGGAGGCCGGAGTCCTCAGGCAAGGGGCTAGGCAGGAGGCCGGAGTCCTCAGGCAAGGGGCTAGGCAGGAGGCCGGAGTCCTCAGGCAAGGGGCTAGGCAGGAGGCCGGAGTCCTCAGGCAAGAGGCTAGGCAGGGGGCCGGAGTCCTCAGGCAAGAGGCTAGGCAGGGGGCCGGAGTCCTCAGGCAAGAGGCTAGGCAGGGGGCCGGAGTCCTCAGGCAAGAGGCTAGGCAGGGGGCCGGAGTCCTCAGGCCTGAGGCTAGGCTTGGCAGCAGGCTGGAGACTTGAGACTCGAGGCTGGAGGCTGAAGGCAGGAGACTTGAGGCGAGGCGAGGCTGGAGGCTGAAGGCAGAAGACTTGAGGCGAGGCGAGGCTGGCGGCAGGAGACGAGGTGATGCGAGGCTGGAGGCTGGAGATTTGAGGCGAGGTGGGGCTGGAGATTTGAGGCAGGAGAGTTGTAACTCCTCCTGGGCAGGGCATGTTACTGCTGGGGAGGGCGTGGTACTTCTGGGCAGGGCACGGATCACCACCTGACAGAGGCAACGAACAGGAAGGGACAGAACCAACCCCAGGTAACGGCAAGACGGCCTGTCTTACCTGGGTGGAGGCAAGGGACAGGAAGGGAGCTAGGGACAGGGTGGCTCCAGGACAAGACGGCAAGCGATACGAGGCGAGAGCTACCGGCAAGACAAGACAAGGTTTCTGGCAAAGCAAAGCGAGACGAGAACTTCAGGCGAGGCGAGAGTTATCGGCAAGACAAGGCAGGGCTTCAGGTGAGGAAACAGAAGGCAGGGGAAGGGATACAAGGACAATCCAGCAGCCACGCCCTGGTCTCTGGAGGTATTTATGCAGCCAGCCCCAACAGGCATCAGCTGCCTTAATTAGTGCTTAACAGTCACAGAAACAGGTTAGACAGGAAAACCTGGAGCAAGGGTCGATGAACCGGACCATGAACAGGAATTCGGACTTCAACGACCAGACCATGTCAGTATCCCTCTCTACGGGAGACTCCTGTGGACCAAACAGGGTATCCAGACTATGTACGACCAGGTTGGGTGGGAGGATATGTAACAGGAAGGAACCCCGAGTGGCAAGAAGAAAACGACAGTGTCTGTGTCACTGGCTCCACGGTTGGCTGGATTATTCTGTCATAAGGCGGTGGCTGGGAACGGACCCAAGTGCAAGACCCAGAGACTGAAGCACTAGGGACAGGACGAGGATACAGGGCAATGGCAAGGATATGGACAGGAAAACCAGGAACCTGGAATAGGACAGGGCAAGAGAGCTAGCAGCCCGGGCTTGGACTCCAAGCCAGAGACTGGACAAGGACCCAGTACTTGGGTCTCCTCTCTGGCTCGGACCCCAGAACTA
This sequence comes from Mobula birostris, assembly GCF_030028105.1. Lineage (NCBI taxonomy): Eukaryota > Metazoa > Chordata > Chondrichthyes > Myliobatiformes > Myliobatidae > Mobula > Mobula birostris. The sequence continues at coordinate 43,586,558 of NC_092397.1, forward strand.
GGCAAGGACAAGGCTTGGCAAGCAGGCAGGATGAGGCTGGAATCTACAGGCCTGAGGCTAGTGGGTAGAGACTTGGCTTGGTTTGGCAAGAGGTTAGAGGCTAGAGCCTTGGCTTTGCTTGGCTAGAGGCTAGAAGCTAGAGACTTGGTTTGGCTTGGTAAGAGGCTAGAGGCTAGAGACTTGGTTTGGCTTGGTAAGAGGCTAGAGGCTGGAGACTTGGTTTGGCTTGGTAAGAGGCTAGAGGCTGGAGACTTGGTTTGGCTTGGTAAGAGGCTAGAGGCTGGAGACTTGGTTTGGCTTGGTAAGAGGCTAGAGGCTGGAGACTTGGTTTGGCTTGGTAAGAGGCTAGAGGCTGGAGTCTTCAGGTCTGAGGCTAGAGGCTGGAGGCTGGAGTCGTCAGGCCTGAGGCTAGAGGCTAGAGGCTGGAGTCGTCAGACCTGAGGCTAGAGGCTAGAGGCTGGAGTCGTCAGACCTGAGGCTAGAGGCTAGAGGCTAGAGGCTGGAGTCGTCAGACCTGAGGCTAGAGGCTAGAGGCTGGAGTCGTCAGGCCTGAGGCTAGAGGCTAGAGGCTGGAGTTGTCAGGCCTGAGGCTAGAGGCTGGAATCTTCAGGCCTGAGGCTAGAGGCTAGAGTCTTCAGGCCTGAGGCTGGAGGCTAGAGGCTGGAGTCTTCAGGCCTGAGGCTAGAGGCTAGAGTCTTCAGGCCTGAGGCTAGAGGCAAGAGGCTGGAGTCTTCAGGCCTGAGGCTAGAGGCAAGAGGCTGGAGTCTTCAGGCCTGAGGCTAGAGGCAAGAGGCTGGAGTCTTCAGGCCTGAGGCTAGAGGCAAGAGGCTGGAGTCTTCAGGCCTGAGGCTAGAGGCAAGAGGCTGGAGTCTTCAGGCCTGAGGCTAGAGGCAAGAGGCTGGAGTCTTCAGGCCTGAGGCTAGAGGCAAGAGGCTGGAGTCTTCAGGCCTGAGGCTAGAGGCAAGAGGCTGGAGTCTTCAGGCCTGAGGCTAGAGGCAAGAGGCTGGAGTCTTCAGGCCTGAGGCTAGAGGCAAGAGGCTGGAGACTTCAGGCTTGAGGCTAGGTTTGGCTGGAGGCTGGAGGCAAGAGACTTGAGGCGAGGCGAGGCTGGAGGCAGGAGATTTGAAGCTCCTCCTTGGCAGGGCGCGGTACACCTGGGCAGGGCGCGAATCACCACCCGACAGAGGCAAGGGGCAGGAAGGGACAGAACCAACCCCAGGTAACGGCAAGACGTCCTGGCTACCTGGGCGGAGGCAAGGGACAGGAAGGGAGCTAGGTACAGGGTGGCTCCAGGACAAGACTGCAGGCGAGACGGGGCGAGAGTTACCGGCAAGACAAGGCAAGGCTTCTGGCAAAGCAAGGCGAGACGAGAACTTCAGGCGAGGCCAGAGTTACCGGCAAATCAAGGCTGGGCTTTAGGCGAGTTACCGGAAGACAGAGCAAGGGATACCGGGAGTAAGGACAAGAACAATGCAGCGGCCACACCCTGCTCTATGGAGCTATTTATGCAGCAAGACCCAACAGGCATCAGCTGACTTAATTAGAAAAACCTGGAGCAAGGGTCGATGGACCAGAGCGTGAACCGGAATACGGATTCACGGACCGGACAATGACAAACATATCATATGCGTTTACAATATTAAAAATACTGCTATTATAAAATACTTACTTAACTGTGCTTTCATCCTATCAACTTCCAAGACTAAAACTGAATCCAATGTCCTTCTACCCTTCCAAAATCCGTTCTAATAAAAAGCTATATCACCGCTCTTTCCAAAATATAACTCAAGCGCTCAATTACCATACATTCTATCAGTTTACATCAACGAGACATTAACGATACAAGCCCATAACTAGAAGGATCAGACGGGGATCTGGCAGGTTTCAGAAGAGGCAATACTGCTGCCGTATTCTACGAAAGAGGAAGGTGGCCCAGTCTCCAAACACGATACAAAAATGTTAATATTTTCACAAAAGAAAATTGCATACATTTACAATTACATATATCACCTTTTCCTGGGGACGCTTGATTTGCATTGCTTTTTAAATTCGTACAAAGAAGATTCTACGTGAATGATACTATCATTGTTACAGCTGACTTGCAACATATCGGGGTATTCACTTGGAAATAGATCCGTACATTGTTTAACTTCATCATTTAAATTATCTTGATTATCAATCGCAGCAAATGACCCAGCCAGTAACACAACCTTCCTTGTTTCAGTAAAAATCATTTTGCCCTCATTATTCAAAACTGAAATTTCAAGATCATTTTAAATCCCCTCATTTTCTAAATCATACCCCAAACATCTCCAAGTTAAATATCCCTTCAAATATTATCTCAATATGACCTCCAGAAAATCACCGCCTTCCTCACCACGGCATGTGCCCTTTTATTCTGAATAATGTCACTCGGAGACGGATGCATCATCACATAAAAACTTACATTTCTCCCAATTTGCTTTACCAAATACTCCACCGTCTACAATTGGCTTTCTGTCCCGATATAAATCCAAACTCAAGCTCATGAAGACAGGAAGGTTAACTGACGTTCGCATTAACTAATCACCGTGTGAAATCTCATTTTACCAACAGGCACTGAAGCCAAAGACAGTATGGGTCAGCGGTGTGTCTGACTGACTATAGGCTGGTGCAAATCTGCCCCATGTTCAGCCCCTCCTTTTCCACCTCAGCGCCATGGCGGATTTAAGCGACTCACTGCTCGGCGTCCACAAGGACGTGGGCGGTTCTCCTTCGACGCCTCCGTGAGTCCATTCAGGCGAAGTCTGTGGTGGCTGAGAATTTTCTTTTTTTTATACGGATCGAAGGGGAGGGAGGAAATAGACTACAACTCCCAGAAGGCCCCGCTGATGACACAAAAGTTGCAGATTTTGTGGGGAGTCTGAAGGATTGGCAGAATTTACAGCGGGAAATAGATAGATGCAGAACCAGGCTGAGAAGTGGCACAAAAGTCGTGGGTTTTGTGGAGAGTCTGGAGGATTGTCAGAGATTTCAGCAGGAGATAGATAGGATGTAGAACCGGGTTGAGAAGTCGCAGATGGAGTTCAACGCAGATACGTGTGAAGAGGTTCATTTCGACAGGTTAATTTCGAACACAGAATATAACATTAATGACAAGACTGTTGGGCAGCTTGGAGGGTCTGAGAGATCTTGTGGTCCGTGTCCATACGACACTCAAAGCTGCTGCGCAGGTTGGCAGTGTTGTTAAGAAGGCGTCTGGTGTGATGGCATTCATCAACCACGGGACTGAGTTCAAGAGCTCTGAGGTAATGTTGAAGCTATATTAGGAGCCATTTAGTCCCCACTGGCAGTACTGTGTTCAGTTCTGGTCACCTCACTACAAGACGAATGTGGATACGAAAGAGGGAATGAAATGACTAACACGAGGGGACATAGTTTTAAGGTGCTTGGAAGTCAGTACAAGGGGGATGTCAGGGGTAAGTTTTTCACACAGAGAGTGGATGGTGTCTGGAATGCGCTGCCAGCGACAGTGGCAGACGCAGATACAATAGGATATTCTAAGAGACTCATAGATAGGTACATGGAGCTTAGGAAAATAGACGGCTATACGAGATGGAAATACGAGGTATTTCTAGAGTAGGTTACATGGTCGACACAGCATTTTGGGCTGAAGGGCCTGTAATGTGCTGTAGATTTTTCTGTTCTATGTCAAAGGCAGGCAGAGGAATTAGTTTCAATGGACACCAGGACATCATGGAACGGTTGAGCCGAAGGGCCTGTGTCAGTGCTGTAAGGGAGGAGTTCGGTCCCAAATATCGACTCTATTCCCCTCAATAGATGCTTCCGGACTTGCCAAAGTTCTTGAAAAATTGCATTCAGTTCTGCTTAGCATTCTATACAAAGGAATGTTTGTGCTGGAAGACTGCAGAGGAGATCCTCCATGATTGGGGGGCTTGTGTCCATAAGACCATACGTGATAGGAACAGTATTAGGCCATTCAGCCCATTGAATCTGCTGCCTTTCTGCCAAGGCTGATCCCGGATAGTACTCAATCCCATACGCCTGACCTCTCGCCGTGTCCTTTGATGCCCTGACTGGTCTGGAAGCAATCAACTTCCGCCTTAAATATACACACATACTGGGCCCCTACTGCAGTCTGTGGCAGAGCATTCCACAGATCCAGTACTCCCTGGCTAATAAAAAAAAATCCACTTTACTTCTGTTCGAAAAGGTGGCCCCTCTTTTTTGTAGATATGCCCTCCGGATCTTGATAGCCCCACCATCGGAAACATCCTCTCCACATCCACCTTATCTGGTCCTTCCAACATTCAACAGGTTTCAATGAGATCCCCTCTGCATTTTTCAGAATTCCAGTGAGTACAGGATCAAAGCTGCCAAATGCTCCTCATATGTTAACCCCTTCATTCCCAAAATCATCCTTCTGAACGTCCTTTGACTCTCTCCAATGACAACACATTATTTCTGAGATATGGGGAAACAACACTACTGACAATACTACAAGTGTGGTCTGACTAGCGTCTTCTAAAGGCTAAGCATTATCCCCTTGCAGTTATATTCATGGGGCAAGACTGGACAGTGTTGATCTACAAAGGGATCCTGGAATCCGAGTTCACAGCTCCAGATACTGGATCCAGTGTCAGGCAGTTATGGTACATCTGGAGAACTGCGTCCTAATGTAGGACTAATGCGGAGGTTTTGGATGGTAAGTGGAAGAGGCTTAACAGGATGCTGCCTGGATAAAGTGAGACTGGACAATCTCGGGTAATTTTCACTGGAGCTGCAGAGGCTCAGGGAGGTCTGATAGACCTTTACAGGAACGTAAGAGCCACAGCCGGTATTTTTTCTCCAAGGAGGAAATGTCCACTGCCGCAGGGCATGCACTCAGGACATCACATCACTGGTCCTGTTTTCACTATTTATGGATTTTGTAATTTAGTATAATTTTGGATCTTTTCTCTGCACAGTCGCTTTTAGAAAAACAACTTAGAATAGACAATGATGTTAAAAACCTGTTTCAGAATCTGTAAAGGAGATTCGCATTGCAAGTTACGTTTTTCATATCCATCGTGCTGAGTGTCTGGAATGAATGTCAGGGGTGGTGCTGGAGGCAGATGTGATAGAGACCATGAGGTATCACATCAATATGTGGAGAGTGGAGGGATGTGGACCTGATGTAGGCAGAGGGATTGGTTTAGTTAGGCATGAAATGACCAGATCAGTTGGTTCAGAACACCACAGTGAGCAGAAGGGCCAGTTTAAGGACAAGTACAGCAAGCAGAACAGGTAAACTGGATAAACTGTTCCCACTCAGAGAACAGACTGTGATGTTAGTGCATATATACATCGTCATCACAGTTATCTCACTAAGGATACTTTACTGCTGGATAAAATGAAGCTTCCGATGTTTATAACGGATGGGATGAATTGTACTGATCAGACATCTCATCCCACTGAGGAAATTAAAATTATTTTGAAAGCTGCAGAAATGTATCTCGGTGTAACCGGTGTTCTGTGTGAAGCTGTAAGTAAAGCTCTGCTGGGTGGGGTTCCTATATCCCCGTCTACCTTGTGGAGGTACATAATGGGATGAACGATATTGCAGTGCGATGCGAGAAGCCAGGTTTATAACGTTCAAGACTTTAACAAGTTTATTTCTGATTTGTCAGTCAGATTCTCCCGATGTTATATGTATTGAGGAATCCTGATATTTGCACATATCAGTGTTTTTCTGTATAGGGTTATGTTGTCAGTGGTTGTGATGGGTTAGTTGATAGAGAAGTGGTGTTGCCAGATTTATAATGGAAGGGGCAGGGTGTAGAGTTGTGAAAGTAAATGAAACGTATGAGTAACTTGTAGTAGAAATATTTGATTCAGCAGGTAGGTGTACAAAAGTGGTTAGCTTTTACAACCCTTGTGGAAAACTTTCAACTGATTTGTGAGAAAGTATATGTAGATCTCGCTCACTACAGATTGTATGGTGTGGGGATTTTAACGCACATAGTTCACTGTGGGGTTGTTTGTGGAATGCTGTTAACGGTTTGATTGTCCTCAACTTGTCTGTCTGAATGGTTATGAGATTTAATGTTCATAGTAGTTCTGGAAGGACCTGCTACAGAATCTTGAGGAAAATGTGTATATTTTATAATGAAAAGTTATGTTGTAGCGATGTGCTACACACAGAGCTATAAATCATAGTCATAGTCATAGTCATACTTTATTGATCCCGGGGGAAATTGGTTTTCATTACAGTTGCACCATAAATAATTAAATAGTAATAAAACCATAAATAGTTAAATAGTAATACGTAAATTATGCCAGGAAATAAGTCCAGGACCAGCCTATTGGCTCAGCGTGCCTGACCCTCCAAGGGAGGAGTTGTAAAGTTTGATGGCCACAGGCAGGAATGACTTCCTATGATGCTCCGTGCTGCATCTCGGTGGAATGAGTCTCTGGCTGCATGTACTCCTGTGCCCACCCAGTACGTTATGTAGTGGATGGCAGACATTGTCCAAGATGGCATGCAACTTAGACAGCATCCTCTTTTCAGACACCACCGTCAGAGAGTCCAGTTCCATCCCGACAACATCACTGGCCTTACGAATGAGTTTGTTGATTCTGTTGGTGTCTGCTACCGTCAGCCTCTGCCCCAGCACACAACAGCAAACACGATCGCACTGGCCACCACAGACTCGTAGAACATCCTCAACATCGTAAACACAAAATAATTTGCAGATGCTGGGGTCAAAGCAACACTCACAACACGATGCAGGAAATCAACAGGTCGGGCAGCATCCATGGAAACGATCAGTCGACGTTTCAGGCGGGAACCCTTCGTCAGGACTGTAGGGGGAAGGGATAGGGGTCCTATGAAGAAGGTGGGGGGAGGGTGGGAAGGAGAAGGCTGGTAGGTTCCAGCTGAGAAACCAGTGAGGGGAAAAATAAAGGGGTGGGGGAAGGGAAGCAGGGAGGGGATAGGCAGGAAAGGTGAAGAAGGAATAGGGGAAAACACAATGGGTAGCAGAAGGAGGCGGAATCATGAGGGAAGTGATAGGCAGCTGGGGGAGGGGGTAGTGACATAGGGATAGGGGAAGGGAGGGGGAGGGAATTACTGGAAGTAATTCTATGTTCACACCAAGGGGCTGGAGATTATCTTTTGCCACCATTCAGGGCCCCAAACAGTACTTCCAAGTGAGGCAACACTTCACTTGTGAGTCTGTTGGGGTCAGCTATTGCACTCGGTGCTCCCGGTGCGGCCTCCTCTACATTGGTGAAACCCGACGCAGATTGGGGGACCATTTCGTCGAGCACCTCCGCTCCGTCTGCCAAAACAGGTAGGATCTCCCAGTAGCTACCCACTTCAACTCTGCTTCCCACTAACATTCAGATATGTCCGTACATGGCCTCCTTTACTGCCATGACGAGGCTAAACTCAGGTTGGAGGAGCGACACCTCAAATATCGTCTCAGTAGTCTCCAGCCCCGTCCAATTTATTGTCAATTCTTATCCCCAGGTATTTGTAATCCTCCACCATGCCCACACTGACCCCCTGAACACGCAGTCTGTAAGTTGCACTCAAGACTAGTTTATTCCAACTTTGTGGCACTGGGTTTTACTGCAGTTCCGTTCCCGCCCTCTCCGGGCGGAAATGACGTGAGAGGTGCATTACAGAAGTCTCTTCCCACGCGTGGGCTTTCTCCCCTTGCTGGTGAAGAAGAAGGCCCAGCGCTGTTTTGGGGCTGGCCTCTCTGCCGACGCGCGCCATTTTTGAGCCGTTTCGCCAGCGTAGAAAGTGGGTCGCCACATAACACCGCTCGCCCCCAGAATGGGCGATGGACCTCTCAATGTCCACAGTCTGGATAGTCATAGTCATAGTCATACTTTATAAATACCGGGGGAAATTAGTTTTCATTACAGTTGCTCCATAAATATTAAATAGTAATAGAACCATAAATAGTTAAATAGCAATATGTAAATTATGCCAGTAAATTATGAAATAAGTCCAGGACCAGCCTATTGGCTCAGGGTGTCTGACCCTCCAAGGGAGGAGTTGTAAAGTTTGATGGCCACAGGCAGGAATGACTTTCTATGACGCTCAGTGTTGCATCTCGGTGGAATGAGTCTCTGACTGAATGTACTCCTGTGCCCACCCAGTACATTATGTAGTGGATGGGAGGCATTGTCCAAGATGGCATGCAACTTAGACAGCATCCGCTTTTCAGACACCACCGTCAGAGAGTCCAGTTCCATCCCCACAACATCACTGGCCTTACGAATCAGTTTGTTGATTCTGTTAGTGTCTGCCACCCTCAGCCTGCTGCCCCAGCACACAACAGCAAACATGATCGCACTGGCCGCCACAGACTCGTAGAACATCCTCAGCATCGTCTCTGTTTGGGCGTTCTGCCTCTGCGCCGCGGTGCCTGAACCTCATCCGACTGCGCCAAGTCCACATGGGCCGGTTTGAGTCGGTCCACACTGAAAACCTCCTCTTTCCCCCCAGTGTCCAGAACGTACGTGGACCCGTTGTTCCTGATCAACTTGAACGGCCCCTCGTACGGCCGCAGTAGCGGTAGCCGGTGTCCGCCCCGTCGTACAAAAAGAAACTTACAGTTCTGCAGGTCTTTGGGTATGCAGGTCGGGATATAACCATGCTACGAAGTCGGTACGGGGATCAGGTTGCCGAGCCTTTGTGTAGTCTGTTCGAAACTGCTGCAGGTTCTGCCTCTTGCTCCCTTGAGGCTGGTATGATTTCTCCTGGGACGACAAGGGGTGTGCCGTACACCAGCTCGGCTGACGAGGTGTGCAGATCTTCTTTGGGTGCTGTGCGGCTTCCAAGAAGGGCCCAGGGAAGCTCGTCCACACAGTTAGGCCCTTTCAGGCGGGCCATGAGAGCCGACTTTAAGTGACGGTGGAAGCGTTCCGCTAGTCCGTTCGACTGTGGGGCTAGGCAGCTCTGTGGTGTAATTGTGTTCCCAACAGGCTGGCCACAACCGACCACAGGCTGGAGATGAACTTGGTGCCTATGTCGGAGGTAATGTGGGCCAGTATCCCGAAGCGTGCTACCCAGGCTGTAATCAGCGCTCGGGCGCAGGAATCGGCGGTGGTGCTGGTGAGCGGGACTGCCTCTGTCCATCTCGTGAACCGGTCTACCATAATTAGGAGGCACCGCGCTCCTCGCGACACTAGCAGGGGCCACACGATATCCACATGAATGTGGTCGAACCTCCGGCAGGTTGGTTCGAACTGCTGTGGCGGGGCTTTGGTGTGCCGCTGCACATTGCCTGTTTGGCACAGCGTGCACGTTTTGGCCCATTCGCTGACCTGTTTGCGAAGTCCGTGCCACACGAACTTGCTGGAGACCAACCGGACGGTTGTCCTGATAGATGGGTGCGCTAAGCCGTGTATGGAGTTGAAAGCTTGCCGCCGCCATGCTGCCGGGACGAGGTTGGCTGGTATCCACGTCACACAGGAGGGTCCTCTCACCTGGGCCTACAAGGAAGTGTTGCAGCTTCAAACCTGAGACTGCGGTATTTTAACTGGGCATCAGATACGTCGTCTGCCTGCTGCGCGTCCACCAGTGCTGCATAGTCCACCCCCGGGAGAGGGCCTGGGTAGCTGGTCTGGAGAGTTCGTCCGCCATGACTTTGTCCTTTCCCGAGACATACTATATGTATGTCTTGTACTCGGAGACGTAGAACAGATGTCGCTGCTGTCGGTCCGACCAGGGATTGGACACCTTCGCGAACACGAAGGTCAGCGGTTTGTGGTCCATGAACAAACCTTCTAAGAGGTCCCTGAAATGCCGGATTGCCAGATGTAGTGCCAACAGCTCCCGGTCGAAGGCACCGTACTTGAGTACGGGTGGCCGAAGGTGCCTCCTGAAGAATGCCAGGGGTTGTCAGCGCCCCTCGATAAGTTGCTCCAGCACCCCACCAACTGCTGTGTTGGATGCGTCCACTGTGAGTGCGGTTGGAATGTCGATTCTGGGGTGCACCAGCATCGCGGCGTCTGCCAAGGCGTCATCCTATCTCCAATCTCTTTTTTAGATCTTTTCCGGCTTCTTTATATCCCTAGTGTGCTTCGTTTCATCCAAACCTCTGAATTGCAGCAGGCTGAGGGTAGCAGACACCAACAGAATCAACAAACTCATTCGTAAGGCCAGTGATGTTGTGGGGATGGAACTGGACTCTCTGACGGTGGTGTCTGAAAAGTGGATGCTGTCTAAGTTGCATGCCATCTTGGTCAATGTCTCCCATCCACTACATAATGTACTGGGTGGGCACAGGAGTACATTCAGCCAGAGACTCATTCCTCCCAAATGCAGCACAGAGCATCATAGGAAGTCATTCCTGCCTGTGGCCATCAAACTTTACAACTCCTCCCTTGGAGGGTCAGACAGCCTGAGCCAATAGGCTGGTCCTGGACTCATTTCATAATTTACTGGCATAGTTTACATATTGCTATTTATGGTTCTATTACTATTTATTATTTATGGAGCAACTGTAATGAAAACCAATTTCCCCCGGGGTCAATAAAGTGTGACTATTTACATACATTTCCTGATCTTTCTTGACTAAATCAATCACCTCTCCTTTGGATAACTTTCGATGTCCAATTTTCTCTTATCTATCCACCCCCGTTATTCTTTTTTTTCACAAGAACATTTATTTCCCGTATTCTGTGCAATTTATTTTTAATGTGCAATTCATGCCGCGCATGTTTAATGTGAAGCTGCCAAAGAATATGTGTTCCCAGTTTAAGCTTCTTAGTTCTTGTCGAAATCTCTCCCACAAGGAACATACCTATCCTTTTGTTTAGCCATATAACCATATAGCAGTTACAGCACAGAAACAGGCCATCTCGGCCCTTCTAGTCCGTGCTGAACTCTTACTCTCACCTAGTCCCACCCACTTGCACTCAGCCCATAACCCTCGATGCCTTTCCTGTCCATACATCTATCCAATTTAAGTTTAAATGACAACATCGAACCTGCCTCAGCCACTTCTGCTGTAAGGTCGTTCCACACAGCTACTACTCTCTGAGTAAAGAAGTGTCCCCTCATGTTACCTCTAAGCTTTTGTCCTTTAACTCTCAGCTCATGTCCTCTTGTTTGAATCTTCCCCATTTTCAGTGGAAAAAGCCCATCCACGTGAACTCTATCAATCCACTCTCATAATTTTAAATACCTCTATCAAGTTCCCTCTCAACCTTCTACGCTTCAAAGAATAAAGACCTAACTTACTCAACATTTCTCTGTAACTTAGGTGATGAAACCCAAGTAACATCTTAGTAAACATTTTAGCAGTCTGAAATGTCATCGAGGTGGTGGAATTTGCCATCTCTGCTTTAATCAAAAATCCCTCCCCCTCTATTTCCCAAATAATTTTCTATACTATGCTATAAAATTAATCATCCACCTTCAGCAACCAGCCTTCTTTACAGATTACCATCATCATCATACTTTAGCAGGATATTCATGGTTTTCCAACACGTTATCAGTGTCCTCTGCCACGCTCTCAGCGTTTTCTGCCTTTGTGTTTTCTCCGGGTATGTTTTCATCAGCTGTGGTCAGGTCTGGCATGGCCGGCTGGTGTTGCTCTCTTAGGTTCTCTGTAATTACATGGTTACCAGGTACACTTGGTTCCCCACTCCGTCTGTGGGAGCAACAAGAGGGTGAGTTGTATGCTTTAACCTAAGTCCTGTTTTTCCACTGGCTGCCCTGCCGAGTCTGCACGTATCATTCGTTAAGAGTACCGTCTGTGGTCCTATCCACCTGGGGGCAAACCCCGGCCTTTCTGGCAGCACCCTCACCATAACTTGGTCGCCGGGCTGTGGAACAACTATCCCCTCTCTCTCTGGCTCCTTCTGATCAGTGATTCGCTGTTGTTGTTTCGCTCAGTCCTTTAATACTTTAAATTGACAGTCACCTTTCGCCCTGCTTTTTGTGCAGGGGCCCTGTGAAGTCTATCTGGATGTTTTCCCTGGGTCCCCTCGGCCAAGGCTAATTTGCCAGCTGTAGCTTTCTGCCCTTACCAGGGTTATGCTGGGCACAAATGATACAACGGTGGCAGAATTTCTCAAAATCCCCATGTGTCCAGCACCCGCCTGGTCCCTTCTTTGCTCCTTTTCTCCTCCATTTTCCCTTCTCTGCTACCTCTACCTCTTCATATAATTTTATTAAGCTGGCTTATGTCGTTTCCTCCTGTACACTTGCAATTTCAGTTGCCTGTTGTTCCTCTCTTGCCTTATTCGCAGTATTGTCTACCCTCAGAGGATCTGGGAAAACTTTATGATCTGGAGTGGCAGCAGTCTCTCTGAGTATTCCCTGGTGTTTTCATTCCTTCGCTATACCCTGAACAGCGGTCAGTATGTCAGTTTGTATAAGGTCCTGCTTAGGGGGTTTATACAGACCCTCCTCTATTTTAACTGGGTTTATCTTCACCTGCCCACAATCTTGCTTGTGTGTAGCCCTCACAGCTGGGAACTACTGACAAGGTAACCCATAGACACCATCCTGGCTCCAGTCTCTAATGATCGGGGCAGCTGCGCCTATGCCAGCCAGGCCATGTATTCTGTTGGTTATACTGCCCCTGACTCGTCCATATTATTTCTCCCTTTCCCGAATCTATAATGGCTCCTGCTTCCCTTAGTATGTCTATTCCAAGGATCGTGCCTTCATTATTTGGTCATACCCAGAAATACCCTGGAAGCTGCACCCCCCGGATTTCTATTATTTTTTTCTCGCTTCTTTCTGCTTTTACTGTTTTTCTTCCTACACTCCTGATATAACTGGCCTGTCCGGTTGTTGGTAAGGGTAAGTCTGTTATCGATACCGATGCTCCTGTGTCCACTAACATATTGCATTGCCGTCCCCCTAACAATGCCGTTATTTACATCTGTGAGTCATCAGAGCTGGCCGTAGAACCCGCCGCCACATCCTTCTCTGCCTTAAGAGGCGCTGTCACTAACTCTTTGATCTGATCGACAGTCGGACAGGTTGCTAATGGGGTGAGTGACTGGGTATCTGCTGTGACCTTCGCCTGGGTTTTTCCCCTCCCTTTTGGACACTCTCTCCAGCCATGTCCCGATAGGCCACAGCTGGAGCATATCAACTCCTTCACTGCCTTATACCTGGTCCGGTAGTTCTTTGCAAAGGGCCCTGTCTGCTGGCAAGAAGCAAAACAAGCCCTCCGGGACATCACAGCAGCTGCATCCACTATACCCTCTTTACGATTTCTCTTCCCTTTTCTTTGGTCTATCTCACTGGCCCACGAAACTATCTCAGAGTAGTTGGACCCTACTGTTATGCCTAAATCGAAAACTTCCTGGTGGGCTGAGCTCAGGCCTTCCTTCAGCATTATTAGGAACACTGGGATGTCCCTCCCTGCATTATCCAACCCTGAATACTCCTCGTACACTAGGTATTTACGTTCTGCGTAATCCATGGCTGTCTCGTCAGCCTTCTGAATCACTGCCATTATCGTTCCCCAGCTACTCTCGCCTCCCTCCAGGCGCTGCCTCACTTCCCCTTTCTTCATTACTGGCACTCCCAGTAGTTGTCCATGTACCATCCTGCACCCTCTGGGCCATCCTGTCCCACATATTCCTCGGGCACTTGGCTTTCACTAACACACGTATATCTTTAGGGGGCATCTGGTGAATTTCAACCATTTCGTCGAGAATTCTAAATTCCCACAGGCGACTTTAAGCGAGGGCAACTCGGACAAAATGCTCTGTTTCTCCCCGGGGGTGAAGGGCTTATGAATAGTCGTAATCAAGTCAAGGGCTGGCTCGGATCCTCAGTGTTCTCAACCTGATGTTGCCTGACCTCAATAGGTGCCATTCTGGTAGATCTCTCTGGGTGAAACCTCTCCCTGAGATATCCCCACACTAATTCCCAAAACTACGCAAAATATCATAGATGGGCAGCAGTTAAACAGTACATACTTAAAACCATGCAGTATGTATTCCACAATCTGCCAATTTTGGGTACCCGAACTCATGATGCCTGCTGTATTCCCTCGCATCACACTTGCTCACGCATACACTAAAATGCAGCTTGCCGAACGAGTATACACGCCCCTCCGGTGTCTCGAACCGTACCGTTGGTTACCACCTTTCCTAACTGGTGGTCCAACTCTCACCAAGTTAACTAAGTTAACATGGAAAGATTCCTCACTTATATAAACAGACATGCACACGCACACACTACTTTAATATCTACCAGTTCAGCTCTCCGCGCTCGTGATACCTCGTGTTCCCGTGTGTCCACCGACCGAACAGATCCAAGTGTGAGTGTGATTTTGGAAAAATACTCACCAACTGAGACTGCTAAGAACGCAGGCCACACGATGGGTCACGAAGGTATCCCACTCCTGACACCAAATGTTGTAGCGTGGATGAAATTACCGGAGAGACAGAGTCAATGGTAGATACAAAGCAGCTTCTTTATTCGACACAACAAGGTACAGCAGGCATCTCGAGACGCTATCCGCAGAAAGGTCTGCTAGCTAAATGTGGGCTCGACATTTATATGCTAAACACAAAGGCAATCGCTATTTAAAAAAGTTACAGACAATGCATAGACAATGCTTCTTATTGAAGCTACATACAAAATCTCACACTATCCTTTCCTCCCGACGCCAACATGTCTGAGTTGGTATCTACAGCCTTTTGAAATGTAAATTAAGTCTTCGATACATTTATTTGACATTTCCAGTGCTAACATAGAAGACAATTAATACAATTAATATTTATAATGTATAGGTGTGGTGATACTGCCTTCGAAACTACATTATCAGGTCAAACTACCTGGTATCTGGTATTTACACCTTTTAGGAAGCCCATTGTGGTGGACTCAATCCACAGTCCTTTGTCAAACAGTTAAAATAGAAGTCTGGTGCCCAAAGTCATTTAAGTGTTAACAAATCATCTGCCCAAAAAGAAATCCACCCTCGCAACTGCAACCTTCCTATTACTAGGCTCCACCCAAATGGTCTCTGTGTCTGCCCCTCCACTGCGTCTCCCTTGAGTTCCCTTTTTCTCTCAATTCTTCGCCGAACTATCTAGTCCCTATATCTATTTCACCTTCTGTGTGATTCTCAGAGCTGGCCACTCCGCGCCAGCCTGGCTGCTGCTGCCGTGAGCTGATGAATCCACAACTGGTGTCCCCACCCAGCAGTATCCAAAGCGGAATACTTGCTGCTGAGCGGAATGGAAACAGGGAAACACTGACTTCTTAATCACCATATCTCTCCTGATGGTCACCTATACGCTGCCCAAAAAATGCACCAAGCTTGTGACCACCTCTGACGTCGACTCGTCTATAACATCTTCACATCCTGAATATACCTGGGTTCATTCATCTCCATTTCCAACTCATTGACCCTTTCAGTCAGGCGCTGAAGCTGCGTGTACTTCCCAACTGTCGGCGAAGATGAAGGTGCGAGCGAATTTGGTGCTGCTGGCGGATATGAGGGTCCTTGCGGATATGCGGGAGCGGAAGGATTTGGGGCGCTTGCACACTTGGCGATGCGCGCAGGTTTAAGGGTGTCAGCATATCCAGGAGTGTAATTAATATCAAAATTGTACAAACAGTTAT
Source organism: Mobula birostris (assembly GCF_030028105.1). Classification (NCBI taxonomy): domain Eukaryota; kingdom Metazoa; phylum Chordata; class Chondrichthyes; order Myliobatiformes; family Myliobatidae; genus Mobula; species Mobula birostris. Next base: position 43,602,162 of record NC_092397.1, read on the forward strand.
TCATACGTTGAAAGGAAATGGACTTTGAATTTTGATCTTGCCACGTGCTTGAAGATGGAGGCGGCCATTTTGTGAGACTGACTTTGCAGTCCTACATTTTGTAATCATTTTGAAGAGATTATTGCTCTGGGATAATGTAATGTGGATTTGTGGGTATCACTAGCTATGTGTGCGCGCACATTTGCTTATACTTGTGGACTTGGTGGTGTGCGGATATGCGGTTACATATAGATATGTAGATAGTACATAAAACATGGAACATAGAATACTACAGCACATTTCAGGTCCTTCGGCCCACAATGTTGTGCCAACCCTCGAACCCTGCCCCCCATATAACCCGCCATAAATTCCTCCATATACCTGTCTAGTAGTCTCTTAAACTTCACGAGTGTATCTGCCTCCACCACTGACTCAGGCAGTGCATTGCACGCACCAACCACTCTCTGAGTAAAAAACCTTCCTCTGATACCCCCCTCGATCTTCCCACCCCTTACCTTGAACCCATGTCCTCTTGTATTGAGTAGTGGTGCCCTGGGGAGGAGGCGCTGGCTATCCACTCTATCTATTCCTCTTATCTTGTACAACTCTATCATGTCTCCTCTCATCCTCCTTCTCTCCAAAGAGTAAAGCTCTAGCTCCCTTAATCTCTGATCATAATGCATACTTTCTAAACCAGGCAGCATCCTGGTAAATCTCCTGTGTACCCTTTCCAATGCTTCCACATCCTTCCTATAGTGAGGTGACCAGAACTGGACAGAGTACTCTAAGTGTGGCCTAACCAGAGTTTTATAGAGCTGCATCATTACACCGCGACTCTTAAACTCTATCCCTCGACTTATGAAAGCTAACACCCCGCAAGCTTTCGTAACTACCTTATCTACCTGTGAGGCAACTTTCAGGGATCTGTGGACATGTACCCCAAGATCCCTCTGCTCCTCCACACTACCAAGTATCCTGCTTTGTACTCTGCTTTCGAGTTTGTGCTTCCAAAGTGTACCACCTGACACTTCTCTGGGTTGAACTCCATCTGCCATTTTTCAGCCCATTTCTGCATCCTATCAATGTCTCTCTGCAATCTTCGACAATCCTCTGCACTATCTACAAAACCAGCAACCTTTGTGTCGTCTGCGAACTTGCCAACCCACCCCTCTACCCCCACATCCAGGTCGTTAATAAAAATCACGAAAAGTACAGGACCCAGAACAGATCCTTGTGGGACACCACTAGTCACAATCCTCCATTCTGAATGTACTCCCTCCACCACCACCCTCTGCCGTCTGCTGGCAAGCCAATTCTGAGTCCATCTGGTCAAACTTCCCTGGACGTTGGTGGGTACGAGGATGTCTGAGGAGAACGGGTTTAGTGCAATAATGATCGTTCTCCATGCCTGTCGTACTTGATCGAAACCAGTTTTAGTCTTGATCCTGGCTGTGGTCACAACCTCTGGTAAATCGGCGGGAGGAGAAGATGGAAGCGCGCCGCACGTGCGCAGCTCTCCAGTGAAAATGATATCATATCCGTTAAATAGGGACCGTGGACAATTCTGAATTGATGGAGAATGGGCGTGAAAACACAGCGGAACATCTGGAGAAATTTCTGAAACCCCCTTTCGCTGCTGTCGTTACTGTGTGGTCGTGAATCTTTCCGAGCGTGGGCCTCAAAATCCCCGGCCTTGCCTGCTTTTGGCGACCGAGAAGGAGGTCCAATCGTTCGCGTAGAGATGGCGCTCAGTACTCAGTGTCGGAGGTTTGATCAGAGCTCGAAGTTTTCGAATGACTTAGAGTCAGACTGTGGTCGGCATGGTAGGGAGAGCTTTTCTTCCTTCTCCCGTCTGCGTGAGATGTGGGACATTTGAGAAACTTTGAACTTTACTGTGCTCACGGACTTCTTCATCAAGTTATGGTATTGTTTCACTGTTGTTTTGTCAGTTTTTCACTCTTGTTTATCCTGTGTTTTGTGATATCACACCGGAGGGAATAATGTATCATTTCTTAATGCATGCATTACTAAATGACAGTAAAAGAGGACTGCGTGTCTTCATAATCATAATGATCATAACTTCCTTCATTGTGTCAGTAGCGTCCACCCTGTTTAGACTGCAGGACTAATCCTGAGAGCAGATGCGGCGGAGACGGAGGAATTGTGAGAAGGGGATGGTAGTTTTGCAAGAGACAGGGTGAGAAGAGGAATAGTCCAGATAGCTGTGAGAGTCAGTAGGCTTATAGTAGACATCAGTGGATAAGCTGTCTCCAGAGATAGAGACAGAGAGATCAAGGAAGGGAAGGGAGGTGTCCGAAATGGACCAGGTACACTTGAGGGCAGGATGAAAGTTGGAGGCAAAGTTAATGAAGTTAACGAGCTCAGCATGCGTGCAGGAAGCAGCGCCAATGCAGTGGTCGATGTAGCGAAGGAAAAGTTGGGGAGAGATACCAGAATAAGTTTGGAACATAGATTGTTCCACAAAGCCAACAAAAAGGCAGGCATAGCTAGGACCCATACGGGTGCTCATAGCTACACCTTTAGTTTGGAGGAAGTGGGAGGAGCCAAAGGAGAAATTGTTAAGAGTAAGGACTAATTTCGCTAGGTGGAGCAGAGTGGTGGTAGAGGGGATCTGGTTAGGTGTAGAATCCAAAAAGAAGCGGAGAACTTTGAGACTTCCCTGATGTGGGATGGAAGTATATAGGGACTGGACCTCCATGGTGAAAATAAAATGGTGGGGGCCAGGGAACTTAAAATAATCGGAAACCTTTAGAGCGTGAGAAGTGTCACGAACATAGGTAGGAATGGATAGAACAAGGGGGATAAAACCGTGTCGAGGTATGCTGAAATGAGTTCGGTGGGGCAGGCGCAAGCTGAGACAATAGGTCTATCAGGACAGCCAGGTTTAAGGATCTTGGGTGGGATGTAGAAAGGGGAAGTGCGGGGTGTGGGAACTATAAGGTTGGTAGCAATGGATGGGAGATCCCCTGACCGGAGAAAGCCGGTGATGGTGTGGGAGACAATGGCCTGGTGCTCCTTAGTGTGGTCACGATCGAGGGGTAAATAAGAAGAGGTATCCGGGAGTTGTTGCTATGCCTTGGCAAGGTAGAGGTCAGTACGCCAGTCTACGACAGCACCCGGGCTTATCTGCTGCGTTCACCAGCAACTTTTACGTGTGTTGCTTGAAATTCCAGCATCTGCAGATTTCCTCGTGTCAGATTTCACTCATTTTGATACAGGTCCAGTGCGATCATTGGTTGTGGGAGCATCTCAATGGACGGCAAGTGAGTGTAGTTATCCTCTGTTGTTCAAGAACCTAATCGTCGAGGGTAGCAGCTGTTTCCGGAACCTGGTGGTGCGAGTCCTGAGGCTCTTGTACCTTCTACCTGATTGCAACAGCGAGATAAGGGTCTGCTCTGGAGGATGAGTATCTCTAATGGTGGATGCTGATTTGCTAAGACAGCGTTGCGTGTAAATGTGCTCAATAGTTGGCAGAGATCCACCCGGAATCTACTGGGCCAAATCCAACACCTTGTATCGGTTCATCATGAGGGCGTTAAAATTATTTCATCATCGTGCCAAATCCTACCTGCCTGTCCGTGAGAGGTGCCCTCCCAGTCTGATCCTTGCTGCATGCCCGGAGATCACTCCCGCAGTGCCTATGCCCCGAGATTACTGCAGTGGAGACGAGACCGTCAGTCACCACTTTGCGGACTGTGGACTGGCGAAGATAAGTGGAGGAAGATGCTGGGGCCTGTGCCACAGCAGCTGCGTGACAGAAGGCTCACTGTTCACAAGATCACAAGACAAAGCAGCAGAAGTAGGCCATTCGGCCCATCGAGTCTGCTCCGCCACTCCACTATGATCTAAACTATTCTCCCAACTAGTTCCAGTTTCCGGATTTTCCCCATATCCCTTGATACCCAGACTAATTAGGTAACTATAAAATTCCTCCTTAAACACCCTCAATGATCGGGCCTCCACAGCTGTATATGGCAACGGATTCCATAAATCCACGACCCTCTGGCTTAAAAAAAAATCTCCTCATCTCTGTTTTAAACGGGTACCATCTAATCCTAAGACTGTGGCCTCTTGTCCTACACTCACCCACCAAGGGAAACAGCCTTTCCACATCTACTCTGTCCAACCCTTTCAGCATTCGAAATGTTTATATGAGATCCCCTGTCATTCCGCTATTACTCTAATGAATACAGTCCAAGAGCCGACAAACGCTCCTCATATGTTAGCCCCTGCATTCCACGAATCATCCTCGTAAATCTTCTCTGAACCTTCTCCAACATCAGTGCATCATTTCTAAGATAGGGGGCCCAAAACTGTACACAGTATTCCAAATGAATTCACCAGTGCCCCATGGAGCCTCATCAACACCTCCTTACTCTTATACGCTATTCCTCTTAAAATGAATGCCAACATAGCATTCGCTTTCCTTACTGCTGATCCAACTGGTGGTTAACCTTTAGGTTGTCCTGCACGGGGATCCCCAAGTCCCTCTGCACTTTCGATTTTTTAATTTGATCCCCATCTAAATACTAATCTGCCCGATTATTTTTTCTTCCAAATTGTACAACCGTAGATTTCTCAACATTCTATCTCATCTGCCATTTCTTTACCCACTCTCCTAAACTGACCAAGTCTCCCTGCAACCTTTCTGCTTCTTCAACACTTCCTGGTCCTCCACGTATCTTGGCGTCATCCGCAAATTTAGCCACAAAACGATTTAATCCATAATCTAAATCATATATATACATTGTGAAAAGAAGCTGCCCAACACTGACCCTTGCGGAATATCTTGTCATGCACCTCCAGGTATTGCATAGCTTCATCCTTGAGGATCGACTCCAATAACTTTCCAACTACTGATGTCGGACTAATAGTCTGTAATTTTCTTTTTGCTGCCTCACTTCTTTCTTAAACAGCAGAACTACATTTGCGACCTTCCAGTGCTCTGGAACAATGCCAGACTCTATTGTTTCATGGAAGATAATTTCCAATGCCTCCACAATCTCCAAAGCCACCTCCTTCAGAACCCGTGGGTGCACCTTATCCGGTCCAGGAGACTTATCTGTTCTTAATCCATTTAGCTTCCCAAGCACTTTCTCTCTAGTAATCTTGACTGTTCCTAATTCTATTCCCTGAGACCTCTGGTTATCAGATATATTGCTAATGTCTTCCCCTGTGAAGACTGTGCAAAATACCCATTCAGTTCCTCTGCCACCCCTTTGTTAACCATTATAATTTCTCCAGCATCATTTTCAATCGGTCCTATATCTACCTGTGTCACTCTTTTACTCTTCATATATTAAAAAAAAGACTCTTAGTATCCTTTTTTATGTTAATTGCCAACTTAATTTCATAATTCTTCTTTTCTTTCCTCATGACATTCTTAGCTTCCTTCCGTAAGTTTTTAAAAATCGTCCCGTCCTCAGTTTTCCCACTATGTTTTGCTTCCTTGAACGTCGTCTCTTTTGCTTTTATTTTAACCTTAACCTCTCTCGTTAGCTACATTTGTTCCATTTTTCCACTTATGATATTCTTTTTTTCTTATTTCTTGGAGGAATTTCATCCAATTCTGCTCTACCGTCCCTTCATCTAGCTTACTTTTCCAATCGACTTGGGCCAGTTCCTCTCTCATACCACTTTAATTTCCTTTGTTCCACTGAGATATCGATACACCTGATACCAGCTTCTCCTTTTCAAATTTGAACTGAACTCAGTCATATATTATGATCACTACTTCCAAGGGGTTCCATTACCTCCAGCTCCCTAATCGCCTCAGGTTCATTACACAGCACCCAATCCAAACAGCCGATCCCCTGGTGGGCTTCTGGACAAGCTGCTCCAGAAAACCATCCCGTAGGCGTTATACAAACTTTCTCTCCTGAGCTCCAGTACCTTCCTGACTTTCCCAATCCACTTTCAGATTAAAATCCCCCATAATTATCTTGACATGTTCTTTATGACACGCTTCTTCTATTTTCAGCTGTAACTTGTGGTCCACATCCCGGTTGCTGTTTGGAGGCTTGTATATAAGTACTATTAGTGTCCTATTAGTTTCTTTTTACCCTTGCCTTTTCTTAACTCTATCCATAAGGATTCTACCTCTCCTGATCCCATGTCCCATCTTTCTATTGATTTGATATCGTTGCTTACCATCAGGGTCACGCCACCCCCTTTACCTACCTTCCTATCCTTCCTGTACACTGTGTATCCTCGGACATTCAGCTCCCAATCACATCCATTATTTAGCCATGACTTGGTGATGGCCACAATGTCATATCTTTTAACCTGTAGCTGTACAACAGAGTCATCCACTTTATTTCTAATGCTGCGTGCATTTAAGTACAGTACATTTAGATCAGTACCTGTTACCGATTTTGCTGTATTTCTATCGCACAGCAAATTATCCTGTCTATTCACCTGCCTGTCCTTCCTGCCATCTTTGCTGCTCAGTGTCTTTGTCTTATTTGTATTTTCCTCTTCCTCGACCCTAACACCCTGGCTTCCTTCCCCCGCCAACTTAGTTTAAACCCTCCCTGGCAGCTATATTAAACAATCCCGCCCGGATATTAGTACCCTTTGAGTTCAGGTTTAATCCATTGTTTTTGTATAAGTCATACTTCCCCCACTACAAAAACGATCTTCGGTTAATGACATTGCACGGTTTATCCTTGTGAATATTTTTTGGTGAATAATGCTTATTTTATTTCAAAAAAAAAAAATCAGCTTCCGGGCTCTGTCCAAAGTTGTGGAAGTTGGTCTTCCATTGGAATTGGAGCAGAAATGCGTAAAGTCAGGAATTTCCTTCAGGACTTCAATGAACAAAATAATGTTTTCCACCCGGTGACGTAGAATGTCCAGACCTGTGTTTTTTTTTCTGCAGCAACTGGTCGGTCATCACCACTGCATCTGTCTCCTCACAGCATAATATTCTCTTCACACAAGACACATAAAAGATGCTGGTGAACGCAGCAGGCCAGGCAGCATCTATTGGAAAAAGGTACAAGGTAGATGCTGCCTGGCCTGCTGCGTTCACCAGCAACATTTATGTGTGTTGCTTGAAATTCCAGCATCTGCAGATTTCATCCTGTTTGCGTTTTTTAAATTTTCTCCACACACCCACCTTCGTAGCATGAATTAATTTACTAGTTGTTTTAAATAGTTACGTAACCCCGGCTTTACAATCCAGTCATACTCTTTTGACACATCGAGAAAAAAAAATTTTAAAAAATAAAAACAAGCTGCTGAAGGAACTCAACGGGTCAGGCAGCATCTGTGGAAGGAAATAGACAATCGACATTTCGGATTGAGACAGGCCAGATGAAGGATCTCGACCTGGAAAGTCAGTTTTACATTTCTCTTCACAGACGCTGCCTGGCCCTCTCAGTTCCTCCAGTATCATGTTTCTGACTCGAGATTCCAGCATCTGCAGTCTCTTGTGCCTCTATTTGGAGAACTTGCTCCTTTCGGTCCTGCCTGATACTGAACCAGGCTCTTTTCTCAGGCTTCTTTTCTGTTCTGCTTCGTCTTCAGCCCATCACGCCTACTGGGGCTCAGGGTGCCACCAGCAGCTCGCCAGAGTCCCCTGTCCAGGGCGAAGGCTGATCAGCCCTGTGGCTTTTCCTTTCACCACGCGGCTTCAATCGTCTTCCAGGAGAAGGTCCTCCGAACCCAGGGATGTAGCCTTTGGTGATTCAGTTGATGTTTCTGTCGCACCGGATTTTTATGGGATCAGGTTGCTAGCCCCATGAACAACCCTCATCCTTGCAGCCAGGCCAGGTTTTCATTTCTGTTCCGACGTTTTAATCCGTTTCTGATCCCACCCTGATATGGAAATGGCCACAATTATTTTCCAATGAACACATCCAGTGGCATGAGACTGCAGCGCGTGTAGTGGACAATCGCGGTAATGCAGGGGTTCAGCAGCTCCCGAAATTAAAAGCATTCTGAACCAGGAAGGGCCGGGAGTTAACATGGCTTCGAAAGGACAGGTCGAGAGTTGGACCGAGGAGGCAATTTGCTGCATCTGCCTGGATTTCTTCACCGATCCGGTGTCAGTGGAGTGCGGGCACAACTTCTGTCGTTCTTGTATCACACGGTGTTGGGACAGGGAGGAGAGAAACTCCTGCCCGGAACGTAGACAGGAGATTGCTGACCGCACCCTCAGGGTCAGTTGGGCCTTAGCAAATCTGGCTGAAAAAGCTCAAAATCTAAACCTGAATCCGAAACGGAAGGAAAGTAAACATCACTGCGAGGAACATGAGGAAACTCTGAAGCTGTTTAGTGAAACGGACAAGACACTGATCTGTCTGATCTGTGCAGCTGCGCTGGAACACAGAGAGCACAGCTTCATGCCTATTAAAGAAGCTGTTAAGTTCTACAAGGTAAAACTAACCCGAATTCTATACTCAGCCCATCCTCCACACCTGACGAGCCTCCACAATCAACACATCATTCTCCGCAACGTTGGCCATCTCCAACGTGCTTCTACCACCAAACGCATCTTTCCCTCCAACAACCCACCTCCAGCCTCCCCCAAGTCTCCATGCTCTATAGGGATCGCTGTCTACGTATTGTAACTCCCTTGTCGACTCGCTCCTACCCCTTGATCTCTCTCAAGTGGGACAACTGATACACCTGACTTCTACATTTCCTCCCTCGTCACCATTCAGTGCCCCAAAGAGATCCAATTCCTCCCGTTTCCTCCATGGTCGATTGTTCTCTCGTATCAGAATCCTCCTTCAGCTGTTTATCTCTTCCACCTGCCCCCTCTCAGCTTCTTACTTCATCAACCTCCCCCACGTTCCCCTTCACGTTGTCTCACCCGTCACCTGTCAGCTGGTTTTCATCCCCAACCTTTTTATTCTGGCTCCTGCCCCATTCCTTCTCAGTCCAAATGAAGGGTCTCATCTCAAAAAGTCGACTGTTTATTTCCCCTGAATATATGCTGCCTGACTCACTGAGTTCCTCGAACATTTGCTGTGCGATAATCGGGTTTGTTCACCTGTTTCTTTTGATGTATCTTTGTTTTGATTTCCTTCGTTCTCTGACTTCCAGGATCAACTAAAATCTTCCCTAGACTCTCTCACAAAAATGGAATCAGAGTTCCAGGAAAAGGAGCAACAACAGAAAGAGAAGATTTCCGGAGTTCGTGTGAGGCTTCCTGAGCGGAATTTCTGATATTACTGGATAGTTTTGTTCCCTTTAATACGGAACAGCAGAGTATCGCAGCTCCAGTGACCTGGGTTCTGTCATGACCTCTCGTGGTGACTGTGTGGAGTTTGTATGTTCCCCCTGTGACCACGATAGTTTCAGACACATTCCAAGGACAAACTGGATTAATGGTTAACTACAATTAACCCTCTGAAAATGGGGGATGGTGTATGTGAATGAGGTGGGAGTTAATGTGTCAATGATGGAGAACAGGTTTCAGGAAAACGTGAGGGAATGGTGTTGACCGGAAAGTCTCAGAAGTGGTATGGACTCCAATGAACCGAATGGTCACCATAACGACATAAGGAAATAGAACACAGCAAATATAGGACCCTAGTCAAACCCCACCTAAGTAATGTGCTCAATTCTATTTGCCTCAACATAGGAAGGACGTGGAAACCATAGAAAGGGTGTAGAGGAGATTGACAAGGATGTTGACTGGATTGGGAATCATGCCTTATGAGAATAGGTTGAGTGAACTCGGTCCTTTCTCCTTGGAGCGACAGAGGATGAGAGGTGACCTGATAGAGGTGTACATGATGATGAGAGGTATTGATCGTTTGGATTTTCAGATGATTTTTCCCGGGGCTGAAATGGCTAGCAAAGAGAGGGCACAGTTTTAAGGTGCATTGAATTAGGCACAAGGGGGATGTCAGAGGTAAGGTTTTTCTGCAGAGAGTGGTGAGTGCGTTTGAATGGGCTGCCGGTGGTGGAGGCAGAAACGATAGGATCTTTTGAGAGGCTCCTGGATGGATACATGGAGCTTAGAAAAATAGAGGGCTATGGGTAAGCCTGGGTAATTTCTAAGGTAGGGACATGTTCAGCACAGCTTTTTGGGCCGAAGGGTCTGTATTGTGCTGTAGGTTTTCTATGTTTCTATGTTTAATACAGTAAACTAATCTTCAGCTTTCATTCGACAGGAACAGTCACACAGCGTTCAGTCACACATCACATCCCAGTTTGCTGAACTGCACCAGATTATCACCGAGAAAGAGCAGAGCTTACTCAGGGATCTCAGGGAAGAAGAGGAGAGGATTATAAATCCAATGGAGAAAAATCTTCGAGAGATTCAAAAGAATTTAAGGATTATTCGGGAGGAAATCTCAAATTTAATGGAACAGATGGATCAAAAAGACAGTGTGATATTTCTGAAGGCGAGGGGTTATATTTCAATTTGTTTCTGTCAAAGGCACTAAATGAACAGTGGTATATTTGAAATAAACACAGCACAGTGGCCAATTTTAACAAATCAGTTGCCGCTGCTGCCGACCTCAAGCAGATTGTTATAGCTGTATGACGCGCCCTCCAATCACTCTAATAATGAAGTTCCAAAATGTCCGAGGTATATTTCGGTCCTATGTCAGCAACATATAATCTTTAAGCAATGAAATTTCAGTATAATTTATCATAAATTAAACTATAACGAATTGGTCAACAAAAGATATGGCATCTGCCAGTCCCAGGCTCAAAACAGCCCAGAACAAAGTACGAATACGTAACTTATTTCCTTCCCTCTTACCACGCCCCCACTTACGTGACTGTTTACCATAATACAGAATACAATGCAGAAAGAAAACAGATGCATCCCAGGACAGAATACAATCTTCTCTGAAATGTTTTACTCTGATCTTAACACAGAGCTGGTGATTATGTCCTTAATTAATGCATTAAATATACTCTAAACCTCCCATTAACATCCAGTTCCGGTCACAGATTGTGAGTGTGTCCGGTGCGGTCAGTGTGAGAGTCTCTCTGTTAATCAGTTGAGAAGAAATAATGTGACCCACACATCAGACTTATCCTCTCTATCCAGTTTCCATCAGATTAGGGAAACCTTCACTTTTTATTTTCTTTTTTCGAATAAGTTTCACATGGGATTGTGTCACATTCTCCGTCATGAGAAGGCCCTTGGGTCCGTCCATCTTCTCCTGTCAAATTCCCTCCTTCACAGGCCTCCTCCCACCTATTCACCACACCCAGCAACAGTGCCCCGAACTCCCTGGTCCCTCGTGTTTATCCAGTTTCCCCATTACATTCAACCTCTGCTCTCCACTTCAACCACTCCTGTGGTAGTGAGTTCCACATCCTCCTCACTGAATTTCTTGTGGGATTTATTACAAACGACCTGGCATGTTATCTTTGACTGAATATCTCCCCATAAACAGAAAGATAGAAACAACAAAAAGCTACAGCACCACACAATACGGTCTCTTTGGCCCAGAATGCTGCACCGAACATGCACTTACGAGGGTGATTGATAAGTTTGTGGCCTAAGGTAGAAGGAGTCAATTTTAGAAACCTAGGCACATTTATTATTCCGACATTTTCACACTTAGCCCAGCGGTCGGGGAGCATACGGATCCCCCCTTTCTAGAAGTCGGTGTCTTGGACCTCCAGAAGTGGTCCACAGCAGGGGTGTTTGATAAGGTGCCCTAAGGTAGAAGGAGATGAGTTATTAACTTCAAACTTTCTGCATTTTCATTCAAAGAGTTGAACTGCACGTGTATGTAACTAGAGCTGTATAAACCATCTCCTTCTACTTTAGGCCACGAAGTTATCAATCACACCTCGTACTTCAGAAATGCCCTCGGGTTACCCATAGCCCTCTATTTTTCTCAGCTCCATGTACCTATGCAGGAGTCTCTTTAAATACTGTATCACATCCGCCTCCACCACCGTCGCCGGCAGCCCATTCACCACTCTCAGCATAAACAAAAACTTACCCCTGACATCTCCTCTGTACCGACTTCCAAGCACCTTAAAACTGTGTCCTCTCATGTTAACCATAAATCGAGGTACTTTCTCCACCTGCATTCAATCAAATCCATCACTAATCTTAAATTGTTCCATTTTATCATTCTGGCATCTTATCCTGTAAGCACCTGTCCTATCATTCCTGCAAGTTTCATCCTCTCAGTAATGGTCTAACTCTGAGAAACATTCCCTGTAATTTAACCCATGGTTCTGTATTGTTCGTGTGTGTGTGCGTAACTGCGGGAGTGAATTTGCAACACCTTGTGATGATTTGGATGAAATTCAGGATGTGGGCCGTCAGTCCAAGTCTAATCAGGTTTGTGTTTTTCTTTTCAGGAGAAAGCTCGTCAGAAGAGGAGGTAGGACCTGCTATTTACTGAAACACAGGATGCATTTATAAATAGTTCAGAATACCAGTTTATAACCATCATCTTAATGTTTACAGAATTTGTGACGATATCCAGGAATTGTCAGTGACAGATGAGGCCTTACCGGTTGAAAAATTCGTTCACTCCTACTTGTTGAACACAGTGCTGAGAGAAACACTTGATGCCATTAATCGAGGTAAAACTTACAAAGGTTCATTTCTCCTTGTTTATGAAACACAATTGTTATAATTTAAGGTAAAGTTTGGCTGTAATCATTACTGAAGGGGAACTGAAGTTTATTTCACATCAACCCCACCGAGTGGGAGGCGTCACTGTCACATGGTCAGCTGGAGACGTCAGACCCCGGGACACACCAACACAGGGTCACAATACAACCAATACACTGTTAGATGAACAACTGTGTCCTGATCCCAGGTGCAGTGCACTATCATACCAAAACATGAGTTTGAATCCTACCACAGGAGCTAGGAAATTAATACTGGCTTGATGATATTTTAGGGAATAGAATTGATGATATTGTAGGGTATCAGTTCACGGGACTGACAGATGAGCCACTGTGTCCTGATCCCAGGCACACTGCACTAACCCGCCAGGAGAAGAGTTTGAATTCTACCACAAGAGCTAGGAAATAATACTGACTTGATGATATTCTAGGGAATAAAAGTGGGTATCAGTGTGGTTACTGGGATTGTCAGGAAAATATACAATTCCTTCGTGCTATGAGTTCAGACTCTGATTGACGCAGGTTTTCCCCCGATCCTGAAGGATCTCACTGTTGTTCGAGGCAGAAGAGGGGTGTGGTGGTGATAAGGGACTCAATCGTCAGGGGAGCAGACAGGAGAATCTGTGGACGTGAATGAGATATCCGAATGAGATTAGATTAGATTAGATTCAACTTTATTGTCATTATGCCGAGTACAGATACAAAACCAGTGAAATGCCTTTAGCATCTGACGAGAAATGCGAAGAATAGTGTTATTTACAAAATAACTGCGAATAAAAAGTAAGTGCTACAGCACACAAATAAAGAAGTACTGAGACAGTACAATACAGATGCAACACTGCTCAGCGCTGTGATGTGAGGTTCAGCAGTGTCACAGCCGCAGGGAAGAAGCTCTTCCTGTGCCTGCTGGTGCGGGAACGGCGGCTCCTGTAGTGCCTACCGGATGGGAGGAGAAGAGTAAAAAGTCCATGGTTAGGGTGAGTTGGATTCTTGATAATGCTTTTCGCCCTGCCCAGGCAGGTTTATGGTAGATGATCTCAATGGTGGGCAATTGGCTGTCGATAATCCGCTGGGCAGTTTTCACCACACGCTGAAGTGCTTTGCTGTCCTACACGGGACAATTGCCATACCAGACTGAGATGCAGTTGGTGAGGATGCTGTCAATGGTACAGCGGAAAAAGTCCGTCATTATCCTGGGACAGAGGTGAGCTTTCTTGATGTTCTGCAGGAAATAAAGGCACTATTGCACCTTTTTGATCAGGATGGAGGAGTTCAGGAACCAGGTGAGATCCTTGGAAATGTGGACACCAAGGAATTTGAAGCTTGATACACGCTCCACTACAGATTCGTTGATGTAGATGGGGACGTGAGTGTGACTCCTGCTATGCCTGAAGTCCACAATGATCTCCTTGGTCTTCTGGGTGTTAAGAGCCAGATTGTTGTCGGCACACCACGCGGCCAGGTGCTGTATCTCGGCCCTGTAGGCCGTCATGTCATCCCCTCTATTCTGACCAACCACTGTGGTGTCGTCTGCGAACTTGATTATGGAGTTAGAATCATGTACAGGAACGCAGTCATAGAAAAAATAGAAAACATAGAAAATAGGTGCAGGAGTAGGCCATTCGGCCCTTCGAGCCTGCACCGCCATTTATCATGATCATGGCAGATCATCCAACTCAGAACCCTGCACCAGCCTTCCCTCCATACCCTCTAGGTAAAAAGGGAGTCCAGAAGACAGCTCAGCACACAGCCTTGAGGCATGCCGGTGTTCAGGGTAAGAGTGGAGGAGAAGAGGTTGTCTGACTTAACTGATTGGGTTCTGTTCGTCAGAAAGTCCAAGATCCCATTGCAGACGGATGAGCTGATACCAAGCTGGCGAAGTTTGGTGATCATCTTGGAAGGGATCACAGTATTGAATCCCGAACTAAAGTCAATGAACAGCATTCTGAGGTAAGGTTGGGGCTGTCCAAGTGGGTCAGGGCAGAGTGAAGTGCCGTGGAGATGCATGGGCGATGGAGTTGTGGGAAAGGAGCCAAAGGGATCCTCAACTCCCATCTTTGCCCCCCTCCACATTTTCTCGTTACGTCTACACACGCAGTTCACCCACAGGCTTTCCACTCCTCCCCCAGCAGGTTCTGGTTTAATCTGCCTTTCGACTCTCCCCTGCTGGTTCCCATTATCACCTCCTTTATTGTCTCGAACCTTCACCCTCCCCCACTTCACACTTCACACTCACAAATGAATGTTAACATTGAAAGAAGGGCCTGTTCCTGCGCTGTACTGTTCTATGTTCTATGTTCTCTGTTTAGAAGAATGAGAGGAGGCCTCAGGGAAACAAAAACAAAATCGTTCAGGAGTTAACAGGCAGCAAGGATGCAGGGACGATGTCTCCTCGTCTGGCGAGTCAAAGGTCAGAGGTCACTGTCTTTTTTTGGAATTCTCAGTTCCCGTGGGGGAAGAGGGGGTTTGGAGGTCCTTCGACCCATCACCTTTGTGTTGACCTATTTACACAACTACATTCATCCCACTGGGCGGCATTAGATCAGTCTTCTTTAGTACCTTGCCTATTGAAGTGTCTGTCCAAGTGTCTCTTCAACACAGAGGACTGGAGGCCTGTGACCTGCAGAGGTCGGTGTTGGGGCTGCGTGTGATTGTCTTCATATTAATGATTTGTATGATAGTGTAGGTGACATAGTTAGTACGTTTGTTAAGGACACTAAAATTCATGGTACAGTGGACAGGGAATAGGTTTATCTCTCTTTACACTGAGCCCTTGATCAACTGTTGAATTCGGTACAGTCACAATGTTTTAAAATTCATCTCGGCAGGTACGCGGGATAAGAATGTTAGAAAGGAATAATGGGCAAACGGGACTAGCTCAGTAAAGCAAGTTGATCGACACGAACATGTTGGGCCGAAAAGCCTCTGTGACCTCCTGTTTAAATCCATTCACCTACCCGTTCCTATCTTAATCCACCCCTTTTCCGCTCTCCTTCCTGCTGTCTTTATTTTTCAATCTCTTTATTAAGTTTCAAAATTAATAAACATAATAAAAATAATGATACAAAGAGATCGGGATTACATTAATAACGGTTAGCATGTACAAGCACAGTTTCCAAGTAACAAATGTATTTTAACCTCCCAATCTCTTAGAAGCTAACCACGAAAAAGATATTTTATAAAGAGAAAAAAAAACTGCTGTCTATCTCCCCCATTTATTTTTGTTCTTAAGGGAAGATGTCGACCTAAAACGTACGTTGTCCACCTCTCTCCACACATGCTGCCTGAGCCGCTCAGTTCCTCCAGCATTTTTTGTTTGTTTGATCGGGAAATCTCTGCTCGCCGTCCAGCGGAAAACCCTTGGGGAGACATTAGTTGTCCATCCGCTTTCGTCGGGGTCAAACCCCGGAAAAGGTTCGTGTCGGCCACCCGACTGCGCCTGAGGCCTGACGGCCCCTCCCCGATCCCCGGGGCCGCTCTGCCCGAGTCTCCCTTGATCCCCGGGGCCGCGATGCCCGGGTCTCCCCCCGATCCCTGGAACCGCGATGTCAGAGTCTTCCCCCACCCGATCCCCGGGGCCTCGCTGCCCAAGTCTCCCCCGGATCCCCGGGGACCCTCTAATTCTCTGCTTCTCCCCCCAGTCTCTGTCACTCTGGATGTGGAAACGGCGAGTCCGTATCTCGAGGTGTCTGAGGATCGGAAGAGTGTGAGATGGACCGGGACCCGGAGGGATCTCCCTGACACCGGGAAGAGATTCACAGACTGGGAATGTGTGCTGGGATCAGAGGGATTCACATCGGGGAGACATTACTGGGAGGTGGAGGTGGCGGGGAATCGGGACTGGTGTCTCGGAGTGGCCGCAGACTCTGTCGAGAGGAAGAGACTGGTCCGTCTGCGTCTGGAGACCGGAGTCTGGGTTATTGGGCGGGATGATGACGTGTTACATCGGGATTGTGACGTGTTCCCCTCCCCTGAGTCCCGTCTCCCTGCCGGTCCCATCCCCGGGAGGGTGGGAGTTTATCTCAGTTACCAGTCCGGGACAGTTTCATTTTACAACGCGGAGACCAAGTCCCATCTCCACACCTTCACTGGGAATAAATTCACGGAGTAACTTTATCCTTTCTTCGTGACCTGGGATAGAAACCATTGGCTGAGAATCTGCTCCTGTTCCGCTCCGGGTCTGTAATAGGGTCGGGTCCCGGGACCAGGATCAGGAGTAACTTTCCTGTAAATATTAATGTGCAGAGTGTGAAATAAACACGAGATGACAATTATCGATCCGTTAATTTTAACACTTTCGCCACATTCGTCAACCGAACAGAGACACCGCGGATTCAGCGGCAGCCGCGGGGCAACGTGTCCTGTGTCCTCGGTTCCTAAAGTCCACCCACACTTTGTTAGGTTAAATGGGTCAAGCAGGGGCGGTGCTGACTGCGAGACGGGGGTCAGGGTGAATCTTGATAAGACCATAACAAACAGGAGCAGAATTAGGCCGTTCAGCCCATCGACTCCGCTCCGCCATTCCATCATGGCTGATCCCGGATCCCACTCAACCCCATACACCTGCCTTCTAGCCGTATCCTTTAATGGCCTGATCAATTAGGAAATTATCAACCTCCGCCTTAAATATACCCACAGACTTGGCCTCCATCGCAGCCTGAGATAGAGTATTCCACAGGTTCACTACTCTCTAGCTAAAAATATTCCTCCTGACCTCTGTTCAAAATGTCTCCCCACAATGTTGAGACTGTGTCCTCTAGTCTGGATATCCCCACCACATGAGACAACCTCTCCATATCCACCCTATCTAGTCCTTTCATCACTCGGTAGGTTTCAATGAGACTCCGCTTTCCTTTCTGAGATATGGGACCCAAACCGTTGATTAAGCTCGAAGTACGGCTTCACCTGTGTCTTATAAAGGCCCAACATTATCCCTTTGCTTAAATATTCTATTCCCCTTCAAAAATAAAAAAAAACAGCATTGCATATCCCTTCTTTACCACAGACTGAAAATGTGAAATAATCTTGTGGGACTCTTGCAGGAGAACTCCTAAGCTCCCTGCATCTGTGAAATTTCTGTCTGTTTAAATAATACTGAGCAATATTATTCCTTGGACCAAAATGCATGATCATATATTTCCCAACACACTATTCAATCTGCCACGATTTTTAACCATTTCTCCAATTTGTCTAAGTCCTCCTGCAATCGCATTGCTTCCTCAGCGCGACCTACCCCTCCACCTATCTTTGCATCATCCACAAAGTTTGCCACAAAGCCATCAATTACTTTATCTAAATCTTTGACAGACAAACTGTGACAGTTCCAACACTGACCCCTGAGGAACACCACCAATCACTGGCAGCCAACCTGAAAAAGCCCCATTTATTCGCACTCGCTGCCTTCTGCTTATCAGCCATTTCTCTGTCCATGCCAGTATCTTTCCTGTAATGCCATTGGATTTTATAATGTTCAGCAGCCTCGTGTGTGGTACCTTATCAAAGGCTTGCTGAACATCCAAGTAAATGATATCTGCTGCCTCTCATTTGTTCACCCTCCTTTTTACTTCCTCAAAGACATCTAAAGGTTTGTTAGGCCCGGTTTTCTTTTACAGAAAACGTGCTGACATTGACTTATTTTATCATCAGTCTCCAAATACATTGAAAACTCCTCCTCAGAAAAACGACTACAATACTATCCCACCTACAGCTGTCTGGCTAACTGGCCTATAATTTCCTTTCTTTTGCCTTTCTCCTTTTTCAAAGAGTGCAATTTTCTAGTTTCCAGTCCTCTAGGACCATGCCAGAATCAAGTAATTCTAGAAAGATCGTGATCAATGCATCCATTATCTCTAGAACATCCTTCAGGACTCTGAGATGTAGTCTATCTGGTCCAAGTGATTTGTCCATCTTAAGACTTTAGAGTTTGTCCAGTTCTTTTTCCTTTGTAATAGCAAAGTCACTCAATCCTGTTGTGTCTTCCACAGTGAAAACTGTTGCAATGTATTCATTAAGTTCATCTGCCATATCTTTGCCCCCCATTACGACCTCACCAGTGTTATTTTCCAGTTGTCCAATATCAACTCTCGTCTCCCTTTCACTCCTTATTTAACTGGGGGAAAAAAATCTCTGAGTGTCCTGCTTTATGCTATTGGCTGGGTTGCCTCGTATTTCACCTTTAACATTCTTATCGCTTTTTAGTTGCCTTTTGTTGGATTTTCAAAGCATCCAATAATCGAGCATTCCACTCAATTTTATGACCTTATATGCCATTTCCTCACGTTTTACGCAGTCCTTAACTTCTCTTGTCAGCCACAGGTACCTACCCCTGCCATTTGAGAACTTCTTCTGTGGGATCTGTCTATCCTGCACCTTGCAAACTATCCCCAGATGCTTCAGCACCACCGCTCAATTCACCTGGGCAAGTTCCTCTCTCATGCCTCTCTATTTCCCTTTATTCTATTGCGAGACTGATATATGTGACTTAGGCTTCTCCGTTTCAAATTGCAGTATGAGTTCAATAATATTATGATCACTGCCTTCTAACGGTTCCTTTATTTTCAGCTCCCGAATAAGATCAGGGTTATTACACAAATCCCATTCCAGGATGGCCTTTACCCGAGTCGGCCTCAGCCCAAGCGGCTCTGAAAAGCGACTCGTAGCCATTCAACAAATTCCCTCTCGTGATCCGACACCAACCTGATTTTTCCAATCCCCTTGCATATTGAAATCCCTGATTACAATTGTGACATTACCATTATTACAAGCCTTTCCCACTAATTGCTGTGAATAAACTTAAAGTCACTTGCAGAACTTAATAACTTTTTTAATTGGAAAACTATCTACCCCCCAAAGATTGCACTGAGACCGCAATTGATTTTTCAGCCTTATATGCTTCACACTGAAATAGTATGTGTTTATATATAGGCATCTGTTAGTCTCATGAGACCATGGATTTGCGCCTTGGAAGGTTTCCAGGGCGCAGGCCTGGGCAAGGTTGTATGGAAGACCAGCAGTTGCCCATGTTGCAAGTCTCTCTCTCCACGCCACCAATGTTGTCCAAGGGAATGGTACTAGGACCCATGCAGCTTGGCACCGGTGTCGTCGCAGAACCACGTGCCTTGCTCAAGGACACACACGCTGACTCAGCCGAGGCTCGAACTAGCGACCTTCAAATCACGAGCCGAACGCCTTAACCACTTCTGTTTAACAGTTGCATAATGTCAAAATGTACATGATACAGGATGATGTTTTCCAATTAGATAAAAGGTATAATTAAGCATAGTGTGGGCAATTCTAAGTTGTGTCAATATCATTCCTTCCCTTCTTGTTTTAAGGTCTTTTTCGATAAACCCAACTGGTTTATGTCTTCTGTAAAGGCGTCTGTCCTTATGTCCATTATTCTACAAGTCTTTCCATAAGCCACTAACTGCTAACCCTTAGCTTCCGACTCGCGAAGTGGAAGGTCTGTATCCACAGTCGAACTTTTAACATTTTTTTTATTTTGCTGAACAGTCAGCCTGATCATTTCCCTCAACAGTGCGATGTGCAGGGTCCATAATGTGCAGACATATGAACCAAACTTTGTATATGAAATACTGTTTGATGAGTTTCTAACAGCAAATCGGACCTACTGCCAAATGAACTGTTTTAACTCTTATCAAAACCGAAAAGGATTCTGAGCAAATTACACATTTGCAAGGACCAATTTCCTCCACCAACTGTAAGCCTGAAAGGATGGCAACGAATTATGCTTCATATACTGACTAGTGGTTGGTAAGTCATTTCTTTATCATTACCTGCAATTCAGACATGAAGAAAGAAAACCTCATCCTGCCAAAACCTCACCCTGTTTAGACTGCAGGTAAGAATAGGCTGATGATTGGGCAAAATGGCTATCAACAGGTCAAGTTGCAACGTAAAGTATGGACAAAATTGAAAAGGGCGAATGCAGAACTGCAAGTGTTCTATTTGATTATGCGCAGTATATCCAGAATAAGGTCGATGAACATGTCACACAGTTACAGGTTGGCATGTATGATGATTTGGGCATCACTGAATCATGGCTGAAGGAAGATTATAGTTGGGAGCTCAGTTCCAAGGAGACACATTGTGTCGAATGGACAGACAGAGTGGGTGGTTTTGCTCTGTTGGTAAAACATATAAATAATACCTTTCATCCACTAAACAAGCCGATCTCTGTGAAAGAGTGGAACCACAGATCCGGCAATGTCACACAGCCTCTTTTCTATCTATCTACCTCTCTCCCTCCCCCTCCTGCTCCCCCTCCATATCCCCCTTCCCATATCCCTGCCCCTCTCCCTCTCTCTCTCTCTCTCTCTCTCTCTCTCTCTTTCTGTCCCTGTGGTCTGCACCCCACCTACTCCAAAATCGTATCCATAATAATGATCTCCGACATCCAAAGGCCTATATGTTCCTTCTGTGTATGCCCCTCTCCCTTCCTAAAATGCGGAATGACAAATGCAATGATCAAGATCTCCTGAACAAATCGAGAACTTAGTGATTTTTCAAGCATAATTAGTAATGTGTCCACAGTCTCTTAAGCCACCGCTCTTAGGAAGCTGGTGTGTAATTTATTTGGTCCCGGTGACTTAACTCCCTTCAAACTTTTCAACTTCCAAAATACCTTCACCTTAATAATAGCAACAACAATCTCTTCTGGTGTCCTACACTCCGCCCTGCTTCTCTTGCCTTCTACAGTGAAAGTGGCGCAAAATACTTATTAAGCTTTCTTGCACTTTTTCTCCCCCATTACTACTTCTACAGAGTAATTTTCCAGTGATCCAATATCCTCTGTTCTCTCGATATATCTGGAAAAAACTGTGAATCTCTCCACATTATCGACACACGGCCATTCATATATTTTTTTTTTCTATTTTCTGCCTTTACAACATTGCCGAGATATTTTGGTATCACAAGTACCCCTGAAACTACTAATACTTTATAATCGCAAACCGATATATATATATATAATGACAATACATCGAACGGTGAGTGCGTGGTTTATTTATAGACTTTCTAAAACCTATTGGTCATGTAGCGTCATCCCTGCCTCGACAAGTAAGAAAACTTTTCACTTTACTTTGTAGGGAACATTTTAATTAATTGAATTATGAATTGAAGTTACATTTTTTTATTTTTTTCCATCTTCAGCAACTTAGAACTCATAAGATACAACCAAAGGTACACTGGAATAAAATTATTTGCTCTCCCGTGGTACTACTACATTATATACCCTCACCGTGTTGTAATACTGTCTTTGACTTCTCCTATTTGCCGCGATTGCCTCATTCTCCTTTTAGAATACTTTATCATCCTTCGGAACTATCTATCCTGTGCCCTTAAAATTCCTCCCACAAACTTTATCTATTGCTGTTATGTCTTCAGCCCTGCCAATATCCCCTTCGAATCAGCTTTGGCCAGCGTCTCTCTCATGCCTATGTATTTCCGTTTCCTCCACTGTAACAGTAATACATCTGGCTTTATGCCCTCCCTTTCAAGTTGCAGTGTGAATACCGAAACATTGTGATCAGTATATCGTATGGGATACTTTACCTTGATCTCTCTTATCAATCCTGGTTTATTACCCAATCACAAGGTGCTCCAGAATGCCATATTTTAGGCATTCTTTTCCCATTCGACAAATGCTTTTCAAAGCATTTCCCGATATGCGCCTTCACATCGAAGAACCCATACGACTGCAACATTTCACCTGTTAAATTTATTTTCTACTTCTCCTTGAAATTTATATCCCACAGCCTGTCTACTGATTGGATACTTGCATATGTCTCCCGTCATATCATATCCTTATCGTTTCTTAACTCTACCCATAATGGTTCTATATTTTCCGATCCTATGTCAACTCTTTCTAAGGATTTGATTTCATGTTTATCAAAGGAAGCACCTCACCGGCGAGGCCAACTTGCCTATCCTTTCTATACAATATGCATCCTTGGATGTTAAGAAACCGAATATCATTTTTTTTTTCCCACTAGAAGCTTAAAAACACAGAAAACCTACAGCACAACACGGGCCCATTGGTCCACAACGCTGTGTCGAGCATGCAGTTACTTCAGAAATCACCAAGGTTTACCCATAGACCTCTATATTTCTAAGCTCCATATACCTAACCAGAAGACTCTTAGAAGACCCTATCGTATGTGACTCCACGACCTTCCGCAGTAGCACATTCCACGCACTCACCACTCCCATCGTAAAAAAAAACTTACCCCTGAAACCTCCCCTGTACCTACTTCCAAGCAGTTTAAAACTGTGCCTCTCGTGTTATTCATTTCAGCCCTGGGAAAAAAAGCCTCTGACTATCCACATGTTCAACGCCTCTCATCACCTTATACACCTAAGTATAAGATAATATACTTATAATACCTTACAGTAATGACTACAACATCATACAGCCAAACCCTAACTTCAGCGTTATCCACCTGTTTCGAAAATAGCCTATCTTCAGCCCTATCACTCTGGTTAGTGCAAAATCTTTCCAGCAGATCTTGCAAGTCGGCCCGCAAGGATGTTAATGGCCCTCGGTTTCAGGTGTAACTTGACCTCTCAGTACAAGACATAGCTCTCAAGATGAGATATAAATGACCCGGGAATCTGAGTTTCTGCTTCTCTGCTGTGCGTTCTCAGCCACTCGTGCAGCAAGCCGTCATTCACCCGGATAGAAAGCTGAATGTTTTCCATGGTGAGTCAATATATATTTTTTAACGGAGGTGGAGAATTTCTAAACCCTTGATCTAGTCAGTTAGATGTGCACAGCCGCTTCTCTCGATTGATGGTTTGCTCTTTTGCTTGGTTAACATTGGGGCAATAAAAGCTCTTGTCATGACAGGATGTCAGTAAGTTTTGTGCCTCCTTCTTGTAGCTGTGCCACCATTAATAAAATGGTACCATTATTTTCCAGAGTATAGAATATAAAAACACAGGATGTAATGTAATGTTTATTTTACAAAGTACACTGATTGTCAGACCACAGTTGTGGCATTTTCTGCAGGTACTATCTACATTAGGCGCTCTTTCAAGAAGAAATTATTGCTACTCGCTGCAAATATCGTTGCAGAAAGCACAGAATTTGTTCATACATTTTCTTTTTCTTAAGAATACTGCTCCCGGTACTCTGAGTCTATGATTTTGTTGCAGATAACTTTTGACATTGCACGTGCGAATGTGTGTACCTGTGCATGACAATAAACTGAAATGTGTCTTCGATATAGGTGGCTTGCCGCTAGTTATCTATCTGATTGCACTGAGTCAATTTCGTTGAAACATCGCACGGTTAATGCTGATATTATTTAGAAATGTTTTGTGGAATATTCACACTTTTTATTCGTGATTAGTGTTTAATTCACAAAATGTTAAGTAATGATCGAACAGGATTTTCACAGGAAAATACATGTCGTAGTACACAATCAATAATGTGAAAGCTCTGCTGCAAAGGTAAATGTTTATGTCTTTCTCGTAACTTTGTTCTGATACGTCATCTTAAAGTGCAAAGTGTCAGGTACAAATACAGTTTGCCAGTCACTTTCCCAGTCCATTTTCAGTGAATGCAACTGTGTTTTTACAGGCCCCCAACAGAAGGAAGTTGAAAAACCCTTGGAAGTTTCGCATGTCGGGAACTGTCAGAGAAAGGGAAACGTTTGACGCTTACAAAGAAGGAACTTCATCAGGGTGAATAATCCCAGCCTTGTTCATCTCTTTATGTTTGTTGTGATCCCGTAGCTTCGGCAACGGGTCTTTCTAACTCGAACACAGCACTTTTTTTTTCTTCGCCTGCCGAAGCAAACAAGAATAAGAAAGAAAATGAAACTGTGATCATTACCAATATTGATATTTATTGCTACAGCTTTTTAACCAGTTTTCATTGCAGAACCCGTGATACCGATAGCAAAAAACTGCAGATAGATGTTGGCGATCATCTCACTCTTTATTAAGTGGGCCCGCAACAGGTTCGTTTGCGATAGCAGCTTCCTCTTTTCCGCTTGTAACCTTCCGGGCACCTCCCAAGTTTGCAGTATGCGCCCTTGTAATTGCATTTTGGGGCTGGTAATAAAAAGCATGAATTATACTCGGACACCGGATAAAATCTGAATTATTTTGTATTCCCCCCTTCAATGTGACATTGCAAAGTGAATCGTATCACATCTTTCCGAGCTAAATTCCGTTGGTCACTTATCAGCACCGTCCCACATCCAGTCAAATGGGATTTTGTACTATGACCAACTACTACACTGTCCATGATTCCACAAACCTCGGTGTTATCTGGAAACTTACTAACCTACCCTTCCGCTTCCTCAGAAAGGTCATTTATACATATCACAAATATCAATGCGTAGATCCCTGTGGAACTTTACAGACCTCCATAAAAAAATACCCTCCTGCTACAGCCATCCTTCAATGGGTAAGCCCATTCCGTATTCACACAGACAAGTCTTTCCTGAGTCCAATTCTTCCTGGATAATTTCATTGCAATGACACCGAGCGGACTACTTTAAATCAACTCTTACCCAACGCTGCCTGTTGAACCATTTAATAAAATACATACTCATTGCACGTGGTTGGTGCCAGTCTCCCTCTGCAAACTGCTGAGACATTAACAATAACAGGACGAAGAAGAATGCGGTTCCCATTTTGTTTCCTTTTCAATACAGGAGAGCCAAAGAAGGAGATCTGTAATGTTGTCGGAGATGTCGCACTATTTATACTGAACTGGTTGATATGTTGTGCCGTTTGCATTAGACTGGTGATAACGAGGGAAGGGGTGTACTAGTGAGTGTACGGATGTTGAGCAATGAGTTCTGATTGGCTGACGGTAACATAAGGATCGCTGTCGAAACACTCCGTAAGACGTTTTTTTTTTTCCTTCAAGGGACGTGCCCTTTGAAAACTTGAAATATCGAGCGATGCTCCAAATGTAACCAACAACGTGTTCCGTTCTATTCCATGTCAGAAATGTAATCTTCAAGCAGACGCCGGGCTCTGCCAAATGTGCAGTGAGAGACAATGCGTCTCAGCTCAGCGCAGTTTTACATCCATATGTTATTTTCACTCCATTTCTGGGGTTTCTCTAATAGGATCTTAATTATGAACACCACAACTCTTTACAGTTCTAACTATGCCGTAAACCGGGAGGTAATATCAACAATGTGCACCTGGTATCAATATTTTCAGAGATTTCTTCATATTTTTTCATTTATGTATTATTTTTTTTTCAAATTTACTGATTTAAATTGCATTGGCACACCTGAGCCGCTGGTCCTTATGGCACAAACATAGCCTCATTGATCATGATGCTATTGTCGACCACTAAGAAGATATTTATACGCTTTGACCCATAAGACCGTCGGTCCATGAGCCGACGGTCTTATGGGTCAAAGTGGTATAAATATGTGGAACTGAGAAGTAAGAAATGTACGCCCAGGTTAACGGGGCTCTATTACTGACAACGCAGCAATCTTGAGGAGTTAGGGGAACAAATCTGAAAAGAGATCCATACTGTAAAAGGACTAGATGTGAGAGAGATTGGCAAATATGCGCTCAGGAACACTTCCCACATCAGAAGGTAGAAGTCCCAACCAGAGAGCTTGCGATACATGATCTGCTGTTAGAGAATTAAAAAGGGCAATTGATAGCAGTTTCAGCAGTGGAACACTTTGCATCTAGTGACTACAATGCCAATTAGATTACAAGGTCTTGTCGTCGGGCTGAGATTCGAAATTCGATGAAGTCCAATTTGGAAAATATTAGAAATCATCTGGCATGCGTGGGTTGCGACAGGTTGCTTTCTAGCAAAGTTGTACTTGGTAAGTGGGAGTTCCGCAAAAGCGATTTTTTGGGAGATAGAAGTGTCTGTGCGCCTGGCAGGATAGAAGGTAAAGGTATCAAATGTAGATTACCTTGGTTTTCAAGAGAAATCGACGATCTGGTTAAGAGAAAAAAAAAGGTGCACAGCATATATAAGGTGAACAGCTGAAATGTTTGAGGTGTAAATGAACTGTAGAAAATACATACGAAAGAAACCAGGAGGGCTAAAAGAAGGTGTGATGTTCTTCACATTCAGGGTGCTGGAGAATCTAATGGGATTATACAGATATGTTAAGACAAAAAATGTGGCAAAGTCAAAATTGGACCCCTGGAAGACGAGAGTCGAAATCCATATGTGGAGGCAAAACAGATGGGGGTGAATTTAAATATTTGTTTACATCTCTATTTACTCAGAAGACGGACACAATGTTTATAGAAGTCAGCCACAGCGGCGTCAACTTCATGGACCCTGTGCAGATGACAGAGGAGGAAGTGCTTTGTATCCTGAGACAAATCAGGCTGGGTAAACCCCCAGTGCTTGCCAAGGTGTTCCCGTGGAATCATTCCCAGTCAGCTCTCTGCCAATAAGATAATTCTTTATCTATGCTCGTACATTTTCTGTCCTCTCTAATTAATTAGCCTCATGTCTGGCACATTGAGAAATGTCTTTTGAAAGTCCAGATACACCATTCACCACAACACTCCTTTGCCAAACTTGCTCGTTCTTTCTTCTGAAAATCCAGGTGCATAATTCTTCCCAACACTCGTCTTCCAACTTGCTTGTTATTTCATTAAACAATTCTGACAGATTGGTACGCAAGAATTTTCCTTTCGGAGACCATGCTAACTACGGCCTGTTTTATCAAATTCCTCCGAGTATCGCGAAACCATAACCTTAACAATCCAATTAAAATCTACACAACCACCCTGACTTATCTATAATTTCTTTTCTTCTGCAACTGTCCCTTCTTGAAGAGTGGAGCGACATTTTCAAATATCCATTCCTACCGAACTATGTCAAGATTCTTAGAAAATCACCACTAATGCCCTCACAATCTGTTCAGCCACCTTTTTCAGAAACCAGCGTTGTATACCATCTTCTCCAGAAGGCTTCATTCATTTTTAGTCTCCCAAGACCCCTCTAACTGGCAATGACATCTTGGCATACCTCTGGACTACTCTGTCGAACTTCCGTCATAATGCTGCTTTCTTCCACATTGAAAAATGATGCATTACACATTTTCAGTTTTGCGCTATTTCTATATCCCCATCACTACCTCTCAGCATCATCTTCCTGCGGCCGATACCTAGTCTTGTCTCTATTCTGTTCTTTATGTATATGAATATTCTTTTGGTATCCTCTTTAATATTAGCGGCTACCTTGCCTTCTGATTCCATCTTTTACTTCTGAATGACTTTTTAGTTTGCTTCTGCTGGCTTGTAATAACTTCAGAATCCTCTAACTTCTCAATGTATTTAGTCTATGGTATTCCTTCTATTTGGCTTTGGCAATAGATTTGATTTCTCATTTTAGTCATGGTTGTGTCATCTTGCCTTTTCGAATACTTTTTCCTTCTTGGGTTGTATATATCCAGCAAATTTCGAATGGTTGCCAGAAATTCCATCCATTGCTGTCCTGACGGCATCCTTGCCTGTGTTCATTTCCAGTCACGTTCGGCCATCTGCTCTCTAGCTCAGTAACTCCCTTTACTCCACTGTAGCACTGCTGCATCTGCGTTAGCTTCTACTTCTCAACCGGTATGTATCTCCAGTAAACTCTGTCTTTTTGTGTGTTTTACCCCAAGCCGTCATTCTGTCGTTTTGTATTGCCATGTGCTCTTGTTTGTTTTCAAGCCCTTTGTGCTCCTGTCCCCGCCCCAACTCTACTCCGGCCCCTGTATCTCAGATTATTCTGCCGCTCACCTGCTTCCCATTATTACCTGTTTTGCTGCCACTTCTGTCTTATTCTGCTCCAATTATCATCTATCTCTTTGTTTATTGCTCAGTGTATTTTAGTGCTGTGTTTTTGCCTCGTTGTTGCCAGATTGTGCCACTGAGTTTTACTGAGCCTGTCCAGCGTCGTATCTGAACTCTGTCCGTCTGAATACCGACTCTGGCCGTTTCTGGACCATGCATTTTAGATTTATCTGGAACTTTTCATCTCCGCATGAACTTTGACGCCGTCTTTGTTGTCCCCCGCCACCCAGATTTGTTACTCAGTAAGTATCACAGTGCACACAGTACTTGGTCTGCGATTGGGTCCCTGTTTCAGCTTACTGAAAGAACAATCTGGCCAGAATGGACCCAGCACTTCACCCGTCGGACAGCTGCCGTGGAAGAACAGGGAATGATGCTAGGGAGACACCAGGATCAGCTGCTGTCGGTGTTCTGGCCAGTGGAGTCACTTCCTGATTTGTCCAATCTTCGGGCCAAACTCAGTCACTCCAGCTGTCCGGGAGCGCCCATCAACATTCTGCGACTGCATCTTCCATCCTGCAGTCTGCGGTCTCGCTTACTCCTCCCGTCCAAGAGCCCCGTCGCCTCCTCCATATAAGTACTCAGTGTGAGCTCTGTCCGGCTCTCCTCGACACCATTCAGTCTCATACCTGCTTCCCTGGAGTGGGGCGTCCACCGGCTAGCAGGCTCTGCCTTGGTCGATTCTGGTGCGGAAGGCTACTTTATTGATTCCGGCTTGACTGCCCAATGGGGGTTACCTACGCCTGCTCTCCAGTCACCATTGACGGTCAAAGCCTTGAATGGTCAGAGACTGGCTGACATCGCCCATGTCACGGGCCTAGTGAGTCTCAGTCTATCCGGCAACCGACATGTACAGTTAACCCTCTGTTATTGGCTGCATCTCAAGCTCCCATTCTACTGGGCCATCTCTGGTTAGTTAAGAACAACCCCACGTTGACTGGTTCAGCCGCAGTATTGTAGGCTGGCGTTCATTCTGTTCACACCCACTGCCTCCGCCATGCTCAGATACCCTTGTCTCCAAGCCCCGATCCCCCTGATAAATTTTCGGACTTTAGTGTTATCTCTCCTGAATACATGGACGTCAGGGCTGTGTTTAGCAAGTCCCGGGCCACCTCCCTCCCGCCTCATCGTTCACATGATTGCTTCATTGACATCTTGTCTGGCATATCTCCCCCAAGGGGCCATTTGTATTCCCTGTCATGAGTAAGTGCATTCAAGTGTTTCCAGCTGCAGGCATCACCCGGCCATCTTCCTCCCCTGCTGGAGCTGGTTTGTTCTTTGTTGGACAGAAGGACGGCTCCTTCTGTCCAGGAATTGATTACCGGAGCCGGAACCGTTACCCTTTTCCGCTCATGACCTCGGCATTTGAACTAATACAAGAAGTTTTCACCAAGCTTGATCTCCGTCACGCTTACGATGTTGTCCACATCCGCGAAGGGGAAGACGGCCTTCAGCACCATCTCAGGCCATTACGAATATCTGGACATGCCAGTCGTTCTCACCAATACCACGCCGTATTTCAAGCCTTGGTAAATGACATTCTCAAGGACATGCTCAACCAATTTGTTTTTGTGTATCTCGACGACATTTTGTTTTCTCATAAGTCCCTTGTTGAACACACATGTCACGTCCGCAGAGTTCTCCAGAGCTTTCTGGAGAAGAGGCTCTTTGTGAAGGCTGAGAAATGTGAGTTTCTTCGCAATAGGTCTCCTTCCTGGGGTATATAATGTCAGGTGGTTCCATTCAGATGGACCGACAGAAGATCGAGGCGGTGCTCTAATCTCCACAGTCCTCGACTCGTCAGGAGTTGCAACGCTTCTTGGGCTTCTCTAACTTCTATCGCCGCTTCAGTAGAAATTACAGTACACTAGCTGCACCACTCACTGCTCTTACCTCATCTGCTGTCAGATTCTCCTAGCGCCATGCTACTGAAAAAAAAAAATCCTCTGACCTGAAGCAACGTTTCACCTCATCCTGATTCAACTCGAGAGCGACCGGCTATTCATTGTGGGGCTTTATGCGTCTGACATTAGCGTAGAAACTGTTCTCTCTCAGCGCTTGGTTAAGGATGAGAAGGTACACCCCTTTCTTCTTCTTCACCACATCACTCCCCCAGAGCGGAATTACGATGTCGGGAACCGAGAGCTGATGGCTGTGAAGCTAGCTCTGGAGGAGTGGAAGCATTGGCTGGAGCGAGCAAAAGTACCATTCTTAGTCTGGACTGATCACAAGAACCTGGAATATATCCGTACGGCCAAGCGTCTCAACTCCCGTCCCGGTTGTTGGTCCCTGCTTTTTTTCCCAAGATTCAGTTTTACTCCATCCTTCCGCGCCAACTCCAACACTGGAAAACGTGATGCCGTCTCCCGCAGAATTCCATCCTGTACGATACCTGGGGAACCCGATGTCATCCTCCCTGCTCACCGTCTCGTGGATGCAGCGCAATGGGACATTGAAGTCGTGGTGCACCTGCTCAACAGAGCGAGGCAGCCCCTAATCAAATGCCCCACTAACCGTGTTCATGTTGCCAGCGCTGTCCGCTCACAGGTATTGCAGTGAAGTCATTCTTCCCGGTTATCCAGTCACCCTAGCAACAAGCGTACTCAGACTTTCATCAGTCGGATGTTCTGGTGCCCCTCCATGGGAGATGACATCCGGAGCTTTGTCTCAACCTGCTCGGTCTGTGCTAAGGCAAGAACTCTAACCGGTCCCCTGCTGGTCTGTTACAACACCTGTCTATCCCCAAGAGATGCAGGTGCCACTTTGCCCTGGATTTTGTCACCAGTCTTCCCCATCAGATGGTAATACCACCTTTCTCACAGTAGATGATCGTTTCTCCAATTCAGTACACTTCGTCCCTTTACCTAAACTCCCTTCGGCCAAAGAAACAGCCAAATTACTAGAAAGGCGTGTTTTACATTACATGGCCTACCTGAAGATGTTGTGTCAGACAGGAGCTCTCAATTCACATCCAACATCGGGAGGCATTCTGTAATCTTTTGGGTGCCTCCATGAGTCTGTCTTCAGGAATCCACCCACGGACTAATGGCCAGACCGAGCGAGCCAACCAATAGCTAGAGACACAATTGCGGTGCCTGGTCTCCCCGGACCCTTCTGCGTGGAGTTAGCAGCTACCCTGGGCTGCGTACGCCGTAAACTCTCATCCATTCTCATCCACCGCTCTGTCCCTTTTCGAGTGCTGCCTTGGCTACCACCCTCCACAGTTTCCTGCCCAGGAGGAGAAAGCTGGCGTTCCATCTGCTGAGGCGTTCATTCGCCGTTGTCAGCGGACGTAGAGGCGAACTCACTCTGCCCATCTCCGTGCCTCTGCTAGGATCAAGCATCAAGCTGACCACCATCTCTCCAAGACACCACCTCACCGGCAGGGACAGCATGTATGGCTTTCAACCCGAGATCTGCCCCTCAAGGTGGATTTCTGCAAGCTCGCCCCCCTCTTAATGGGCCCCTTTCCCATTGCTACAGTCACCAGCCCCGCAGCCCTCTGTCTCAAGCTCCCCGCCACTTTCCACAGCATTCGTCCCACCTTACGTGTGTCCCGAATCAAGCCTTTCATGAGCCTCCCCTGTGTCCTGTCCCCAAACAATCCCCTCCCCCCACGTCTCTTCGATGGGTCAGAGGCCTTCACGGTACGCGGGCAGTGGGCAAATCAGCCCTCTTGTGCTTTTTGATCTCCTCACTTGAGATTCAATTTCACGCAACCCTGCCACTTTGATCTGGCCCACGCCTTCATTAACCAGGTCCAACACTTGCCTTTCCTGGATCTTGCCCCTCCTGACAAAGGTAATCGGGTTTGTGGGGGTGTGGCCAGGGTTAGTCGGGGTGTGACTAGGGTTTGTGGGGGTGTGGCATGATCGCTGGGATGTGCCGAGAGTTTGTGGGGGTGTGTGCCCCCTTGGACTTTAGGATTAGGTTTGAGTGTTGGGCTGGTGGATGTATATGTGTGACTGGGAGAGGTAAGGCTGCAGAGTTTGGAGTGGTGAGGTATGAGGTGCTGTGGCGCATAGGCTCATGTGGTGAAGCCAGGTGAATCTGGCCCATGCCTTTCATTATCGTGGTCCGACACCACTTGGTTCAATGGACCGGGTGTGCACTGGGACACATCATCAGTAATGCCTCCAGCACCTTGTGGACTGGGAGTGCTATGGTCCTGAGCAGAGGTACTCGGTCCCCTCTCGTATCGTCCTGCAACCCGCTTTCATCAGGGGCGTGTATCGCCAGCACCCAGCTCTACCTGCCGTGACGCCTGTAGGCGTCCGTAAAGGGGGTGAGGTACTTTCACTACCTCCAGTTGAACTCTATCTTTTTGTGTGTTTGCCCCGAACTGTCAGTCTGTCGTTTGTATTGCCATGTGCTCCTGTCCCGACTTCTTGTCTACTCCGGTCCCTGTATTACCGAATATTCCGTCTCTCATCTGATTCTCATTATTACCTCTATTGCAGCCACCTGTGTCTCATTGTGCTCCACCTCTCATCTGCCTCTCTGTTTATTGCTCAGTGTATTTCAGTCCTGTGCTTTCCGCTGTTTGTTGCCAGATTGTGCCAGTGAAACTTTCCTGAGTCTTTCCACCATTCGTATCTGTACTCTGTCCGTCTGAATATCGACTCTGCCTGTTTCCCCATTCTGGTTTTTGGACTTCTCTCGCCGTTCTGAACTCTGCATGATCTTTGACGCCGAAGTTGTTTGCACCTAGGGATTTGTTCCTCAATTAATATCACTGGGGTTACTGAACTTGGTCTGCAATTGGATCCCTGCTCCAACGCCCTGATGGAAAGAGACAATAAGGGAATCAAGAAGGGCAGTGAGTGCGTAAGGTAAGGAGGAATGTGTGGAGGATAGATTGCGGCAGTGGTGCAGAGATAGGATAAAGAGAGAAGAGAAATAAAGAGAGTTATAGTCTCTCTCTCACCTTCTCTCCATACATGTATATATAACCTATCTTCTTCACACTCTCCTCCCCCGTCTGTTCTGTAGAACACAAAAGGGGAACAAACTTGCCTCTCCCGGAAACCACAAGTTCTTATCTTCTGAAAGAACATTGGATCTTTCCAAAGAACGAAGAATTACACAACTTCAGATAATTCACTTTGTGTGTCAAACGGTCAGCACAGTGCATGGTGTGCAGACTGGTGCGTGGCGGGGAAACCGAACTACACAAAAGGGGGATCTGGGGAAAAGGCGAGAGGCAGGCGAAGCGTTGGGTACAAGAGGGGAAAGAAAAAATGAGGGAAAAAAAGACGGGGAGTGGGTAGGGAAGTATGTGCGGAGGAAAGAATGGGGAAGTGGGAAGAGAACGGATGAATAGAGGTGTAATTAAGGAAAATATTTTGTATCTATCCATCCCCCACCTCTCTCTCTCCCTTTCCATATATACAGTTGCAGCCAAAAGCTTGGGCACCCAGGTCAAAATTTCTGTTACTGTGAATAGCTGAGCGAGTAAAAGTTGAAATGATTTCCAAAAGGCATAAAGTTAAAGATGAGCAACACACATCAAAGTTGCTGGTGAACGCAGCAGGCCAGGCAGCATCTCAAGGAAGAGGTACAGTTGACGTTTCAGGCCGAGACCCTTCGTCAGGACTAACTGAAGGAAGAGTGAGTAAGGGATTTGAAAGTTGGAGGGGGAGGGGGAGGGGGAGATCCAAAATGATAGGAGAAGACAGGAGGGGGAGGGATGGAGCCAAGAGCTGGACAGGTGATAGGCAAAAGGGGATACGAGAGGATTATGGGACAGGAGGTCCGGGAAGAAAGACAAGGGGGGGGGAACCCAGAGGATGGGCAAGGGGTAAATTCAGAGGGACAGAGGGAGAAAAAGGAGAGAGAGAGAAAGAATGTGTGCATATAAATAAGTAACAGATGGGGTACGAGGGGGAGGTGGGGCCTTAGCTGAAGTTAGAGAAGTCAATGTTCATGCCATCAGGTTGGAGGCTACCCAGACGGAATATAAGGTGTTATTCCTCCAACCTGAGTGTGGCTTCATCTTTACAGTAGAGGAGGCCGTGGATAGACATGTCACAATGGGAATGGGATGTGGAATTAAAATGTGTGGCCACTGGGAGATCCTGCTTTCTCTGGCAGACAGAGCGTAGATGTTCAGCAAAGCGGTCTCCCAGTCTGCGTCGCATCTCGCCAATATATAGAAGGCCACATCGGGAGCACC
Source organism: Mobula birostris (assembly GCF_030028105.1). Taxonomy (NCBI): domain Eukaryota; kingdom Metazoa; phylum Chordata; class Chondrichthyes; order Myliobatiformes; family Myliobatidae; genus Mobula; species Mobula birostris. Next base: position 43,636,729 of record NC_092397.1, read on the forward strand.
GGACGCAGTATATCACCCCAGTCGACTCAAAGGGGGATGGAAGTATATAAGGACTGGACATCCATGGTGAAAATAAAGCGGCGGGGACCAGGGAACTTAAAATCATCGAAAAGTTTAAGAGCGTGAGAAGTGTCATGAACATAGGTCGGAAGGGATTGAACAAGGGGTGATAAAACCGTGTCGAGGTATGCAGAAATGAGTTCGGTGGGGCAGGAGCAAGCTGAGACAATAGGTCGGCCAGGACAGGCGGGTTTGTAGATCTTGGGTAGGAGGTAGAAACGGGAAGTGCGGGGTGTGGGAACTATAAGGTTGGTAGCAGTGGATGGGAGATCCCCTGAGCGGATAAAGTCGGTGATGGTGTGGGAGACAACGGCTTGGTGCTCCTTAGTGGGGTCACGATCGAGGGGTAAATAAGAGGAGGTATCCGCGAGTTGTCGCTGTGCCTGGGCAAGATAGAGGTCCGTACGCCAGACTATAGCAGCACCCCACTTATCTGCGGGTTTAATAATAAGGTTAGGATTAGTGCGGAGGGAGTGGAGAGCAGAGTGTTCCGAAGGAGTGAGGTTGGAATGAGGTCCTTGTTCAATCCCTTCCGACCTATGTTCGCGACACTTCTCACGCTCTTAAACTTTTCGATGATTTTAAGTTCCCTGGCCCCCGCAGCTTTATTTTCACCATGGATGTCCAGTCCTTATATACTTCCATCCCCCATCAGGAAGGTCTCAAAGCTCTACGCTTCTTTTTGGATTCCAGACCTAATCAGTTCCCCTCTACCACCACTCTGCTCTGTCTAGCGGAATTAGTCCTTACTCTTAATAATTTCTCCTTTGGCTCCTCCCACTTCCTCCAAACTAAAGGTGTAGCTATGGGCACCCGTATGGGTCCTAGCTATGCCTGCCTTTTTGTTGGCTTTGTGGAACAATCTATGTTCCGTGCCTATTCTGGTATCTGTCCCCCACTTTTCCTTCACTATATCGACGACTGCATTGGCGCTGCTTCCTGCACGCATGCAGAACTCGTTGACTTTATTAACTTTGCCTCCAACTTTCACCCTGCCCTCAAGCTTACCTGGTCCATTTCCGACACCTCCCTCCCCTTTTTAGATCTTTCTGTCTCTGTTTCTGGAGACAGTTTATCCACTGATGTCTACTATAAGCCTACTGACTCTCACAGCTATCTGCACTATTCCTCTTCTCACCCTGTCTCTTGCAAAAACGCCATCCCCTTCTCGCAATTCCTCCGTCTCCGCCGCATCTGCTCTCAGGATGAGGCTTTTCATTCTAGGATGAGGGAGATGTCTTCCTTTTTTAAAGAAAGGGGCTTCCCTTCCTCCACTATAAACTCCACTATAAACTTTGCTCTTAAACGCATCTCCCCCATTTCACGTACATCTTCTCTCACTCCATCCTCCCGCCACCCCACTAGGAATAGGGTTCCCCTGGTCCTCACCTACCACCCCACCAGCCTCCGGGTCCAAGATATTATTCTCCGTAACTTCCGCCACCTCCAACGGGATCCCACCACTAAGCATATCTTTCCCTCCCCGCTTCTCTCTGCATTCCGCGGGGATCGCTCCCTACACAACTCCCTTGTCCATTCGTCCCCCCATCCCTCCCCACTGATCTCCCTCCTGGCACTTATCCATGTAAGCGGAACAAGTGCTACACATGCGTTTACACTTCCTCCCTTACCACCATTCAGGGCCCCAAGCAGTCCTTCCAGGTGAGGCAACACTTCACCTTTGAGTCGACTGGGGTGATATACTGTGTCCGGTGCTCCCGATGTGGCCTTTTATATATTGGCGAGACCCGACGCAGACTGGGAGACTGCTTTGCTGAACATCTATTCTCTGTCCGCTAGAGAAAGCAGGATCTCCCAGTGGCCACACGTTTTAATTCCACATCCCATTCCCATTCTGACATGTCTATCCACGGCCTTCTCTACTGTAAAGATGAAGCCACACTCAGGTTGGAGGAACAACACCTTATATTCCGTCTGGGTATCCTCCAACCTGATGGCATGAACATCGACTTCTCTAACTTCCGCTAAGGCCCCACCTCCCCCTCGTACCCCATCTGTTACTTATTTTTATGCACACATTCTTTCTCTCACTCTCCTTTTTCTCGCTCTGTCCCTCTGAATATACCCCTTGCCCATCCTTTGGGTCTCGCCCCCTTCCTTGTCTTTCTTCCCGGTCCTCCTGTCCCATGATCCTCTCGTATCCCCTTTTGCCTATCACCTGTCCAGCTCTTGGCTCCATCCCTCCCCCTCCTGTCTTCTCCTATCATTTTGGATCTCCCCCTCCCCCTCCAACTTTCAAATCCCTTACTCACTCTTCCTTCAGTTAGTCCTGACGAAGGGTCTCGGCCTGAAACGTCGACTGCACCTCTTTCTAGAGATGCTGCCTGGCCTGTTGTGTTCACCAGCAACTTTCATGCATGTTGCTTGAATTTCCAGCATCTGCAGAATTCCTGTTGTTTGAGGTTAAAGATGACATTTTTTGCATATTTCAAGCAAGAAAACTTTTTTTTTAATTTCCATCTTTTACAGTTTCAAAATAACAAAAAAAAGGAAAAGGGGCCGAAGCAAAAGTATGGGCACACTGCATGGCAGTACTTAGTAACACCCCCTTTGGCAAGTATCACAGCTTGTCGACGCTGTTTGTAGCCAGCTAAGAGTCTTTCAATTCCTGTTCGGGGGATTTTTGCCCATTCTTCCTTGCAAATGGCTTCTAGTTCTGTGAGATTCTTGGGCCGGCTTGCATGCAATGCTCTTTTGAAGTTATCCACAGATTCTTGATGATGTTTAGGTCGGGTGACTGTGAGGGCCATGGCAAAACCTGCAGCTTGCGCCTCTTGAGGTAGACCATTGTGGATTTCGAGGTGTGTTTAGGATCATTATCCTGTTGTAGAAGCCATCCTCTTTCCATCTTCGGCTTTATTAAGACGGTGTGATCTTTGCTTCCAGATTTCACTGGTATTTAATTGAATTCATTTTTCCCTCTACAAGCATATGTTCCCCGTGCCACTGGCTGCAACACAATCCCAAATCATGATCGATCCACCCCCGTGCCTAACAGTTGGAGAGTGGTTATTTTCATGAAATCCTGCACCCTTTTTTTTCTCCAAATGTTCAAAGGAACATATAAACCTGCCTGATGCATTTTGGAAACAAGTCCTGCAGAGTGAGAAGTTAAAATAGTACTTTTTGCCCGCATCTTTTGCTAGGGAGAATCTGCAGAAATCCCTCAAACAAGAACTGAAAGACTCTTAGCTGGCTCGAAAAAGCGTTTACAAGCTGTGATACTTGCCAAAGGGGTGTTACTAAGTACTGACCATGCAGGGCGTCCAAAAGTTTGCTTCGGGACCTTTTCCATTTTTGTTATTGTGAAACTGTAAAAGATATAAATAAAAAAAAGATTTCTTGCTTAAAGTATTAAAGAAATGTGTCATCTTTAACTTCATGCCGTTTGCAAATCAGTTCATCTTTTACTCGCTTAGCTATTTACAGTAACAGAAATTTTGAGCAGGGGTACCCAAACCCTTGGTTGTTACACACAGTGAAAGAGAGGAAAATAGTTGAGTGGCGAGGGAGAAGAGCAAAGAGGAGAAAGACAAAGGAGGAGGGGTTGGAAGACAAGGGATATAGAGAAAAAGACAATGAGAGAACGGCGCAGAGGAGGTAGAGAGAGTGGAAAGGGGTGAAATTGGGAGCAGAGGAGCTGGGAGAATTTGAGGCAACAGGAACGCTTTTCTCCTCTCCCACTAACAGGAACGCTGTGAGAATGCCGGAGAGGGCGCACTAAAGATCCGCGGGGAATGTTTGCACACTGGAATGATACGGTAAAGGAAAAGGGCTGAACCCTGCGATGTACTGCCGAAGTAATTAGTCTAATGTACTCTAATTCGTCTAATCCCTATTTCGTACACAATGTCCACATCCCTGCGTTCCCTGCTCATCCAGCTAACAGTCTCCTAAACACCCTTATCGTATCGATCTCTACCCGCTAGCTACGCCGCACGTTCCTGCCACGCAGCGCGCTCTGTGTAAAAAGCAACTTGCGCCACACAGTGTCTTTGAACTGTCCCATACTCACCTTGAAATCATGTCACTAGTAATAGTCGCCTTCACCCAGTGAACAAACGATATCGGTTGTGTTCGCTCTGATCTCTTCGCAGCCTCTGTCTCTCTCCAATCTGTATCGTTACAGAGAAAACAACTTAAACCTGTCCAGTCGCTCATTCTCTCTGCTATATGAGGCAACGCCTCCATTTCCAACGTATCAGCTCTCACCATATTTCACCATCTCCCCCCCCACCCATCGTAACATGGATAGAATTTCTCCTGTTGTTACCTAACACCCCATAATTCTGTGGTGGCGATAGAGACACCTGGATGACAAGCTGTCTGTGTGTCAGGGTCATGGTTGTCTCCGACCAGGTCGGTGGTGTTCTAAAGGTGGAATTTTAACAACAAGACGTCGATGAACAGTTACAGATGGGCATACGTGAAGTTGTGGGCATTACTGAAAGCGTAGCTCTGATGGTAAACATAATAAAATTAAACCATCAGAAACAGCTGGCATAGGGTCTGGAGGTCCTGAGTTATTGAGGGTAGAGCTAAGGAACTGCAAGTGCAAAAAATAACACCCTGGTGGAAGGTAAGGATGTAGTCTACAAACTACTATGGGAGGTGGGAAGTTCATGTCAGACGGGCAAAGTTACAATAGTCATGTGGGATTTTAATATGCAGAGAGATTGGGAAAGTCAGGTTCGTGCTGAACGCGAAGAGGGAGAATTTCCAGAATACCTACGAGGTGGCTTTGGAGAGCACCTCGTGCTTGAGCTCGCAAAGAGATCTGCTACTCTGGATAGGGTGTGATATAATGAACGGGGATTGAACCCGCAATTTGAGAAGGAAAAGCTTAACGTAGATGTATCAGTATTCCAGTGGAGTACAGGAATTGCAGAGGCATAAGGGAGGAGCTGGACAGGAGTGTAAGGGATTTTAAGAGGGCGTTAAAGAGATGCATGCATGTGTGGGGAATGGAGCGATGTGGACATTGTGCAGGAAAAACGGGATTAGCATTAGGCATCGTTAAAAAAAAATTACTCCGGCCGAAAATCGCGGGGTTCAGGTTCTCTTCTTTTGCCGTATTATTCGGTTGTCCAAACATTCCAAGTGGATCTTCACTGCGTCCGTTCTGACTTTCTCACAACCTTCCTGCTGCTGGGAGGCCAGAACAGCGCACAACGCTCCCAGTGCCGTCTCATCGATACCTCGACTTGCTGTCATATGACGTCCCGGCACCTTTACTACGTCTGCTTCCTTCACCACCCTGTCTATCAAGGTTTACCCGTGCCCCTGTGCTCCACGAGATCGTGTCATTCACCCTGATTCTCCGACTCCACATTTACTTTCGGTCTCTATCTCTCCCATCCTCTTTTGTTACATTCAGTATCTCTCGTTCTCTGCGTCTCTCTCTCTCTCTCTCTCACACACAATCTCTCCATCTTCCCATTGTCCTTCACCCAGCTTCCCAAAAACAGCTTGTTCTTCCTCTTTGCTACAAACTCTCTCCGCTCCCCTGAACCCATTTTCAACCCTTCCCATCTCTCCACCTCGTCTTCCCCGTTCTTTCGCCGTTTCTTTCTCTCCAGGCCTTGGCTCCCGCTCCCTCCTCTTTTCGCTTACTCCTCTCCCCTTACGTGTTTCAGAGAGAAGGACAGAGACTAAATATATATACAGCCTCACTCTCTTTCTCTCTCTCCTCTCTTTATCCGCTCTATTCCTCACTGCCTAAACCTATCCTTCACACATTCTTCCCTACCCTACCCACTCACCGCCCTTCCTCTTTCCCTTATTGTCTCTTTCTCCCTTTCTGCCCAGCGGTTCACCCGTCTCTCGACTTCTCGCCAATTCCCTCTTTCCTGTACCTCGCTTTCCCAGCCACCCACCCGTCCCCATAACCTTCCCCCATCCACACTGTGATGACGGATTGACACCCACAAAGAATTACCCTCTTTAGAAAGATACAAACTTCTTTCAGAAAAAAAAAATGCTTGTGGTTTCCAGGAGAGGCTGGTTTGTTCCCTTTTCGTGTACTACAGAACAGGCAGGAGAAGGGAATGTGGAGATGTCAGGGTATATGGGCATGTACAGATAGAGAAAGAGTGAGAGAGAGAGAGTAAAATCTACATAACCTCTCTCTCTTCATAAACATTGATTTCTCTAACTTCCACTAATGTCCCTCCTCCCCTTCTTATCCCATCCCTTATTTATTTTTATTCCCCTCCTTTTCTCTCTCTCTCTCTCTCTCTCTGTCCCTTTCACCATCACTCCTTGCCTACTCCCCATCTTCCTCTGTGCTCCCCTCCCCTTTTCTTTCTCCCTAGCCCTCCCGTCCCATGATTTGCCCCCTTCTCCAGTTCTGTATTCCCTTTGCCAGCCAAGTTTCCAGCTCTTGGTTTCCTCCCTCCCCCTCCCACAACCCCTGTCTTCTTCTATCATTTCGGATCTTCTCCTCCCCCTCCCACTTTCACATCTGTTAGTATCTCTTCTTTCAGTTAGTCCTGACGAAGGGTCTCGGCCCGAAACGTCGACTGTACCTCTTCCTATAGATGCTGCCTGGCCTGCTGCGTTCACCAGCGTTTTGTGTGTGTTGCTTTAATGACACTGGATTCAGTTTTATGTTTGTAAGATGGTACTAGGAAAGCACCGGTAAATAAATAATTTGTAATAGTAGTACTTCTGATATTAAAAAGGCAAATAATATGTTATGGAAGGAAGAACTTTTGATTAGATTATAGAAATTAGGAGTGAGGGGGAGATTGCATTTTTTTTCTCTTTTTTTTATTTCGACGGCTTGTTCAGGTAAGGGTGGGCAATTATGTTGGCGTTTCTTCTAGACAGAGAACGGGACCACTCAACGAAGTATTTGCAGCAATTTATTACTTAATATCAGGATTAATTATATTTTCTTTGAGGTAGGTACTGGGGTATGTATATGGCCACGTGCAGATGAGGGAGCTTCCTCGATTACGGGTAGAGATCTCAATTTTAGTTTATATAGGTTGCAATTAACAATTATTAAATTTGAACAATAGGCAAATAGGTGATTACTTAAGTTTTCAGCAGCTAAACATGTTAAGTGTTTTATAAACAGGATTAATAGACCTGCACTTGATTTGAAATTATATGATCAACCTCTTGAAAACTAGTCAGTTGTAGGATTTCTAGGCGACATCAAGGCACCAAATAAGAAAAGAAATGAAACATTTAAAGGATCAATAAATATTCTCACGTTTCAATCTGGGTAATCTTGGTTTACCACACGAAAACCTCCGTTCCTGTTGAGCATTTATGTTTGCTTAGTTATACTTGTTCTTGATTAGGTCTGTGTGGCTTATGGATCAACTTCATCTTCAACTTCAAAATGTTTGGGTGTGACACAAACACAGGCTTTAAGATTGTGTTGTGTTGCAATAAGGCCGACCAGCTTCGGTTTTACTGCTTGAAATGGGACACTTACCCTTCCAAATGTGGAGATTGCAGCTGATGTTAACAAACCCAGTTAAATTGGGGGGGGGGGGGGGGAGGAGCTAATAAGAAATCATCCTGGTAAAGGTTGGTCGGAGGGCTGTTGGGAACATCACAAGAAGAGTGTTTTAAGTTTTACATAGGTGGGTTCTTATCACAAAATATCACTCAAATGGCCGATAACCAAACGTTCCATAAGTTTACAACTTGAAACATTAACGAAATTGGCCGATACCTAAAAGGATCAGATGGGGAGATGACAGGTATTAGAATAAGCACTACTACTGCCATTTTCCATGAGGAGGTAAGATGGCCTAAGCTCAAATACGACTCAAAAATCGTATTATCTCAAGAGAGTTGTGAGTCCGATGTCCTTTCATAAAACAACATATATCAGACGTCTGATCTGCATTAATAACAATCCAACCACAAACAACAAATGATCTGCAAATGTTGGGAATCCAAGAAACACAAACAGAATGCTCAACGAATTCAGTAAGTCAGGCTTTTTTTGCTCCAGTACTGCTGAAGGGTCTCGGCCCCAAACCCCGACTCTACTCCTATCGATAGAGGCTGTCTAATGTGTTTTGTGTGTTGTCTGCATGGATAATAGCCTTCTTAAATTCACAGAAAGAAAACTCAACGTCAGTGATATTATCATTGCCATAGCTGACTTGCAACACATCGGGGCATTGATTGAGATCCTTTTCCCTACATTGTTCAACCTCTTCACTTAAATTATCAAAGGTTCAACGGGTGAATGGTACAATTTAATTTTAGAGGAAGGTATACAATATACATTCTAAAATGCTTTTTCTTCGCAACCATCAACGAAACCTAAGGAGTGCACAAAGAATTAACGACAGTTAAATGTTAGGGTCACCCCCAACACCTCCCTCTGAAACGTAAGCGTAACGAGCAACAATGTCTCCTTCCCCCACTGGCGAAAAAGCAAGCATCGCACTCAGGCGCGAGCAAAGCAATATCAAAGTCACATATTTGCTTTTACCCTAAATACTGCATTGTTCATTCAGCATTCGACATACAACAGGCTCTCTCTCTCTCTCAACAATGGAGAAAGAGGTTTCTCCATTTTCTTAGCCCGCGGGGAGACATAACATACAAGTCTCTCGTTTACGATGTCTAAGTCCGTTACGTCGCTTTTTCAGAGCTCTGTGCATGAAGATCGCATAGATCCCGGGTCTTTGATTACAAATCGCAGGAAATGGCCCAGCCAGTAACACAACCTTCCCTGTTTCAGCGACAATCATTTTGCCCTCATTAATCGATACTGAAATATGATTAGCCCAACGAATTATCCGTGTAAGCGGAACAAGTTCAACACATGCCCTTACACTTCCTCCCTTACCAGCATTCAGGGCCCCAAACAGTCCTTCCAGGTGAGGCAACACTTCACCTGTGAGTCGACTGGGGTGATACACTGCGTCCGGTGCTCCCGATGTGGCCTTTTATATATTGGCGAGTCCCGACGCAGAATGGGAGACCGCTTTGCTGAACACCTACGCTCTGTCCGCCAGAGAAAGCAGGATCTCCCAGTGGCCACACATTTTAAGTCCACATCCCATTCCCATTCTGACATGTCTATCCCCGGCCTCCTCTACTGTAAAGATGAAGCCACACTCAGGTTGGAGGAACAACACCTTATATTCCGTCTGGGTAGCCTCCAACCTGATGGCATGAACATCGACTTCTCTAACTTCCGCTAATGCCCCACCTCCCCCTCGTACCCCATCTGTTACTTACTTTTAAACACACATTCTTTCTCTCACTCTCCTTTTTCTCCCTCTGTCCCTCTGAATATATCCCTTGCCCATCCTCTGGGCCCCGCCCCCCCGCCCTCCTTGTCTTTCTTCCCGGACCTCCTGTCCCATAATCCTCTCATATCCCTTTTGCCTATCACCTGTCCAGCTCTTGGCTCCATCCCTCCCCCTCCTGTCTTCTCCTGTCATTTTGGATCTCCCCCTCCCCCTCCAACTTTCACATCCCTTACTCACTCTTCCTTCAGTTAGTCCTGACTAAGGGTCTCGGCCTGAACCGTCGACTGCACCTCTTCCTAGAGATGCTGTCTGGCCTGCTGCGTTCACCAGCAACTTTGATGTGTGTTGCTTGAACTTCCAGCATCTGCAGAATTTCTGTTGTTTGCGTTTTTAAATTCACTACTGCGAAGCCTCTTCCGAAGAAGTTTAGATCCTCTCTTCGACGGGAGTTCAGTGAAACCATATCTCACTGCTCCCCATCTGTAATTTCTTCGGCTCTTCAACTTTTCGACCACACTTTGACTCAGACTCGCTATCACAGCCATATATCCTTTCTTGGAACGTGCCTCCGTCAACAACTTACTCCAGTTGGCTTTAGGATTCGTTTCCAAGCCTCTCAGTTTGGACCTTCTGAGGATCCCAGGTACTCACATTTTATTGACTCTGCCTCTCGCCGCTTCTCCCGTCAAGCTCTGAAGGCGACTCTCTCCGCCATGAGGAGGTACTTGGTGTCCCTATCCCAGATCCTTCCACACCTTCGGGACACTTTCTTCGCCGTCTGTAATGGTCCTACCCGTTATTTCATCCTCCGTCGGATTCACGCCTGCAATCGCCGTTTTTTTGACTTTGTCATGTTAGGCAAAGATCGCAAGATCCTACATCTACGGACTCCAGAGCCTGCTGGCCATGAAACTAGCAGGCATGAACTTCAGATTACCTCTGCCACTGATCTCGCCGGCTCCAACACCTCAGGGCATATTCAAAACCCGGACTCCAGCAACGACCATGGACACCTTCACAGCGATTGCGCAACCACCAACTGCGACTCCAGCCTTGAACTCCAGGCCGGGTCTTTATGTGCTGCTATTGTGACTCCCGTCTCCCCTTCCCCCACCACCACTCTGCAACTCCGTCTCCTTGAGATCCCACCGTCAGCTCCTGGGTACTCAGAGACTCCATCTTCCTCTCACCCCAACCATCCCCTCTCCACTGACACTCCCAGCCTCCCCCCTCTGATCCCAGCTCTCAAGATTCCAGCCTTGAACTCCAGGCCGGGCCTTTATGTGCTGCTATTGTGACTCCCGTCTCCCCTTCCCCCACCAATACTCTGAAATCCCATCTCCTTCCGATCCCATCGTCAGCTCCTGGGTCCTCAGAGGCTCCATCTTCCTCTCACCACAACCCTCCCCTCTCCACTCTTTCCCCCCTCTGATTCCAACTCTCATCCGCGCCGGGTCTTTACCATCCCCTCCGACCTTCAACTGTCGGAGGCAGAGCGCTCTGTCCTCAGTAAGGGCCTCACCTTTGTCCCCCTTCGCCCACACCTCAGCGAGTTCCGTGTTCGCCATGATGCGGAACTTTTCTTCCGCCGTCTCCGTTTCCGAGCCTACTTCTTCGGCAAGGACTCTTCCACCCCCACCGATGACCCCTTCTCCCGTCTTCAACCCTCCTCTTCTTCATGGACACCCCGCTCTGGTCTTCTGCCTGCTCTGGATCTCTTTATCGCTAACTGCCGACGGGACATCAACCGTCTCGACTTCACCGCACCTTGTCCCCATTCCAACCTCACTCCTTCGGAACGCTCTGCTCTCCACTCCCTCTGCACTAATCCTAAGCTTATTATTAAACCCGCCGATAAGGAGGTTGCTGTTGTAGTCTGGCGTACTGACCTCTACCTTGCCGAGGCACAGCGACAACTCGCGGATACCTCCTCTTATTTACTCCTCAATCGTGACCCAATTAAGGAGCACCAGACCATTGTCTCCAACACCATCACCGACTTTATCTGCTCAGGGGATCTCCCATCCACTGCGACCAACCTTATAGTTTCCACACCTCGCACTTCCCGTTTCTACCTCCTACCCAAGATCCACAAACCTGCCTGTTCTGGCCGACCTATTGTCTCAGCTTGCTCTGCCCCACCGAACTCGTTTCTGCATACCTCAACACGGTTTTATCCAACTTTGTTCAATCCCTTCCTACCTATGTTCCTGACACTTCTCACGCTCTTAAACTTTTCGATGATTTTAAGTTCCCTGGCCCCCACCGCTTTATTTTCACCATGGATGTCCAGTCCCTATATACTTCCATCCCCCATCAGGAAGGTCTCAAAGCTCTACGCTTCTTTTTGGATTCCAGACCTAATCAGTTCCCCTCTACCACCACTCAGCTACGTCTAGCGGAATTAGTCCTTACTCTTAATAATTTCTCCTTTGGCTCCTCCTACTTCCTCCAAACTAAAGGTGTAGCTATGGGCACCCGTATGGGTCCTAGCTATGCCTGCCTTTTTGTTGGCTTTGTGGAACAATCTATGTTCCATGCCTATTCTGGTATCTGTCCCCCACTTTCCCTTCGCTACATCGACGACTGCATTGGCGCTGCTTCCTGCACGCATGCAGAGCTCGTTGACTTTATTAACTTTGCCTCCAACTTTCACCCTGCCCTCAAATTTACCTGGTCCATTTCTGACACCTCCCTCCCCTTTCTAGATCTATCTGTCTGACTCTGGAGACAGCTTATCCACTGATGTCTACTGTAAGCCTACTGACTCTCACAGCTATCTGGACTATTCCTCTTCTCACCTTGTCTCTTGCAAAAACGCCATCCCCTTCTCGCAATTCCTCCGTCTCCGCTGCACCTGCTCTCAGGATGAGGCTATTCATTCTAGGACAAGGGAGATATCTTCCTCCACTATCAACTCTGCTCTTAAACGCATATCCCCCATTTCACGTACATCTGCTCTCACTCCATCCTCCCGCCACTAGGAATAGGGTTCCTCTGGTCCTCACCTACCACCCCACCAGCCTCCGGGTCCAACATATTATTCTCCGTAACTTCCGCCACCTCCAACAGGATCCCACCACTAAGCACATCTTTCCCTCCCCGCTTCTCTCTGCATTCCGCGGGGATCGCTCCCTACACAACTCACTTGTCCATTCGTCCCCCCCAACCCTCCCCACTGATCTCCCTCCTGGCACTTATCCGTGTAAGCGGAACAAGTGCTACACATGCCCTTACACTTCCTATCTTACCACCATTCAGGGCCCCAAACAGTCCTTCCAGGTGAGGCAACACTTCACCTGTGAGTCGGCTGGGGTGATATACTGCATCCGGTGATCCCGATGTGGCCTTTTATATATTGGCGAGACCCGACGCAGACTGGGAGACCACTTTGCTGAACATCTATGCTCTGTCCGCCAGAGAAAGCAGGATCTGCCAGTGGCCACACATTTTAAGTCCACATCCCATTCCCATTGTGACATGTCTATCCACGGCCTCCTCTACTGTAAAGATGAAGCCACACTCAGGTTGGAGGAACAACACCTTATATTCCGTCTGGGTAGCCTCCAACCTGATGGCATGAACATCGACTTCTCTAACTTCCACTAATGGCCCACCTCCCCCTCATACCCCATCTGTTACTTATTTTTATGCACACATTCTTTCTCTCACTCTCCTTTTTCTCGCTCTGTCCCTCTGAATATACCCCTTGCCCATCCTTTGGGTCTCGCCCCCTTCCTTGTCTTTCTTCCCGGTCCTCCTGTCCCATGATCCTCTCGTATCCCCTTTTGCCTATCACCTGTCCAGCTCTTGGCTCCATCCCTCCCCCTCCTGTCTTCTCCTATCATTTTGGATCTCCCCCTCCCCCTCCAACTTTCAAATCCCTTACTCACTCTTCCTTCAGTTAGTCCTGATGAAGGGTCTCGGCCTGAAACGTCGACTGTACCTCTTCCTAGAGATGCTGCCTGGCCTGCTGCGTTCACCAGCAACTTTTATGTGTGTAGCCCAACGAATCCCATCATTTCATGAATCATTCCCCAAACATCTCCAAGTTTAATATCCATTCCAATATTATCTCAAAATGACCTGCACTAAACATTTTTCACAGCTTTCAGTACTTATCTCAGTTCAGCCTGCGCCCTTTAATTCGTAACTTTCGGAAACTTTCTCTCCCTAAATACCTCGGCAAACTTCTCAATCCACCATGGAACATACTTTCTCCTATTAATGCCATTTATAATGAAAGTGACTTCCAACGGAGTTCAATGACCTTTCGTTTAAAAAAAATCGACATCATCCTCAACAGTGAGACGTGACAAATGTTCATCGCATAAAACATCAATAAACTTCCCGATTTGTTTTACCAAAGATAACATCCTGGAAGGTGGACTCCTCCTGTGCCCGACATGAGGCCAAATCAGGATTACCACGGGACATTGATAGGATGTCAAAGTGGGCTGAGGAGTGACAGATGGAGTTATCAACACAGTGTGAGGTGGCTCATTTTAATGGCACCATATTATATCAATGGTAACGAAAATTGTCCCGGTGAGGAAGATTAAGTATGGCAGGGTGAAGGAACCATGGGTGACAAGTGAGGTGGAAAATCTATTCAGCTGGAAGAAGGCAGCATACATGAGGTTTAGGAAGCAAGGATCAGATGGGTCTATTGAAGAATATAAGGACGCAAGAAAGGAGCTTAAGAAGGGGCTGATAAGAGCAAGAAGGGGGCATGAGAAGGCCTTGGCGAGTAGGGTAAAGGAAAACCCCAAGGCATTCTTCAATTATGTGAAGAACAAAAGGATGTCAGGAGTGAAGGTAGGACTGATTAGAGATAAAGGTGGGAAGATGTGCCTGGAGGCTGTGGAAATGAGAGATATCCTCAATGAATACTTCACTTCGGTATTCACCAATGAGAGGGAACTTGATAATGCTGAGGACAATATGAGTGAAGTCGATGTTCTGGAGCATATTGACATTACGGGAGAGGAAGTGTTGGAATTGTTAAAATACATTAGGACGGATAAGTTCCCGGGGCCTTACAGAATATTCGCCAGGCTGCTCTATGAGGCGACGGAAGAGACTACTGAGCCTCTGGCTAGGACCTTTATGTCCTCGTTGTCCACGGGAATGATACCGGAGGATTGGAGGGAGGCGAATGTTGTCCCATTGTTCAAAAACGGTAGTAGGGATAGTCCTGGTAATTATAGACTAGTGAGCCTTACGCCTGTGGTGGGAAAGCTGTTGGAAAAGATTATTAGATATATGATCTATGGGCATTTAGAAAATCATGGTCTGATCAGGGACAGTCAGCATGGCTTTGTGAAGGGCAGATCGTGTCTAACAAGCCTGATAGAGTTCTTTGAGGAGGTGACCAGGCTTATAGGTGAGGGTAGTGCAGTGGGTGTGATCTATATGGATTTTAGTAAGGCATTTGACAAGGTTCCACACGGTAGGCTTATTCAGAAAGTCAAAAGGCATGGGGTGAAGGGAAATTTGGCCAGGTGGATTCAGAATTGGCTTGCCTGCAGAAGGCAGAGTGTCGTGGTGGAGGGAGTACATTCAGATTGGAGGATTGTGACTAGTGGTGTCCCACAAGGATCTGTTCTGGGACCTCTAATTTTTGCGATTGTTATTAACGACCTGGATATGGGGGTTGAGGGGTGGGTTGGCAAGTTTGCAGACGACACAAAGGTTGGTGGTGTTGTAGACAGTGTAGAGGATTGTCGAAGATTGCAGAGAGGCATTGATAGGATGCACAAGTGGGCTGAAAAGTGGCAGATGGAGTTCAACACGGAGAAATGTGAGGTGGTACACTTTGGAAGGACAAACTCCAAGGCAGAGTACAAAGTAAATGGCAGGATACTTGGTAGCGTGGAGGAGCAGAGGAATCTTGGGGTACATGTGCACAGATCCTTGAAAGTTATCTCACAGCTGGATAGGGTAGTTAAGAAAGCTTATGCGGTGTTAGCTTTAATAAGTCACAAGATAGTGATTAAGAGTCGCGATGTAATAATGCAGCTCTATAAAATTCTGGTTAGGCCACAACTGGAGTTCTGGTCACCTCACTATAGGAAGGATGTGGAAGCATTGGAAAGGGGACAGAGGAGATTTACCAGGATGCTGCCTGGTTTAGAGAGTATGCATTATGATCAGAGATTTAGGGAGCTAGGGCTTTACTCTTTGGAGAGAAGGAGGATGAGAGGAGACATGATAGAGGTATACAAGATAATAAGAGGATTAGATAGAGTGGATAGCCAGCGCCTCTTCATCAGGGCACCACTGCTCAATACAAGAGGACATGGCTTTAAGGTAAGGGGTGGGAAGTTCAAGGGGGATATTAGAGGAAGGTTTTTTACTCAGAGAGTGGCTGGTGCGTGGAATGTACTGCGTAAGTCAGTTGTGCAGGCAGATACACCCGTGAAGTTTAAGAGACTACTAGACAGGTATATGGAGTTATCTAAGTTGGGGGGGTTTAATATGGAAAGCAGGGTTTGAGGGTCGGCACAACATTGTGGGTCGAAGGACCTGTACTGTGCTGTACTATTCTATGTTCTATGTAACACTGTCGGCAGTGTGTAAGATGAGAGGGATCTTGGGCTCCGAGTCCATAGGACACTCAAAGCTGCTCGCAGATTAACCCTGTGATTAAGAAGACATACGGTATATAAGCCTTCATCAATCGTGGGATTCAGTTTAAGAGCCAAGAGGTAATATTGATGAAACCCTGGTTATTCCTGACTTGGAGGACTGTGCTCAGTTCTGGACGCCTCATTACACTACACAGGAACGATGTGGAAACCATTGAAAGGGTGCAGAGGAAATTTACAAGGATTTTGCCTGAATGGGGGACTATGCCTATGAAAACAGAAACATAATAACATAGAAAACCTACAGCACAGTATAGGGCCTTCGGCCCACTAAGCTCTGCCGAACATGTCCTACTTTCGAAATTACCTAGGGTTACTCATGGCCCCCTATTTTTCTGAGCTCCATGTACATATCCAGGAGTCTCTTAAAATATCCTATCGTTTCCGCCTCTACTACGGCCTTAGTGTTAAGGTGCTTGGAATTAGGTACTGAGGAGATGTCAGGGGTAAGTTGTTATTGTTTTTTTTACGCAGAGAGTGCTGAGTGCGTGGAATGGGCTGGCGGCGGTGCAGGCAAACTTAAGAAATCTCGTTTGGGTGGATACTGCGCAATGTGTCCCCTGTTGTAAATCAGTAACCTGAAATAACAATATGCAATTAAACGATTAAGCTTTACTATTCTTACTTTGTCTACATGGTTAGTAAAGAACCGAAAAATAAAGGGAAAAAGAAAGCCCACTTTTATTAAACAGTCTGTTGCGCAAATCTGGAGCTCACTGATGAGTCCATCGTTCAACAGCGACCTCCTTCGATCGTCGACCATCGACCTCCTCCGATCGTCGCTGCCCTTTGGACCCTCGCTCCAAGTCTACCCCGTCCGGTGGTCTACAAGATCTCTCCATTCGCGTCTGCTCTCCTCATCTCTCCACGGCAAAAACCCGCGAAAAAAAAAAATCTCCTTCCAGATTCACAAGACAGAGCAACAAAGACCTGATTAGCTGACATGCATACCACAGTGATGTTATCACCAGTCGTAACCCAGAGTCAACATATTCGGCGTCTTGTCCACTGCTACACCTCTACACAGAATGACACTCAGAATAATATTTGATGTTTGTGCGTGACGGAAAGTTGAATGTTGACCTCTGATTTGTGACTGGCGGGGAAGACATCACACAGAAGACTTAATCTGAAGTGTCACGTACCCCGTGACGGGTTAAAGATCCAGCAGAAATGGAAAACATTTTGGCGTCCAGTATTGCTATTAACTAATGGTGTTGATTAGTAACTACGCAATACTGTAATATAAATTCAGACATATCAAACAGGTTAGCAATAATTATATATAAGTAAATGTGGAAATACATGAAAACCAAGCTTCTTCACTTCTAGGGGTAAATAGATAGTCTTACGATGTTGAGTAAAGATCAGTTCAGTTCGTAGTATTGAGTTGAGTAGTGATGGAGAGAGAGAGAGGGAGAGATTTGAGTCTTCAGGTGAGCTGACGCCGTTGATCTTCCGCTGTCCTTCGAAATGCTTTAGAAGTCACCGACTGTGACCACAACAAAGGGGACAGTTCTTCTGTGGTGGAATTATCAACCCAGTCGAGGGTTGGACACACGATTAACTCCCCACCGGTTACTCCCTTTACACACTGAGAGAGCCACTGATCGATCTGCCTGAACGATCCTCCAAAAACACGCCTATCCTTTGGGAACAACGAAGCTCATTCAGTGTCCGAAACTATGTGTCTGAGGTCTATCATCTGACCTTCTATTTATCTCACCGGGCTGAGTCCCAACTGTCTTTCAAATAGCTCGTCCCTTCTCTGTCTGTAAGGATTTCCAAGCAGGCAGCGTCCTTGTGGAAATGTAAACATACTGTGAGCTTTCTTCGCCTCTGTCACTCTTAAAAATAAGATGTCAGTGTTAAATAACTCTCTCTCTCTTTTCCAAAGGACAGCTCATGGGGGTAATTGAGCACAGTTCATAGGGGTAATTCGGGACCCCGTCACAGAAGTGTGTGGCTGATATGAGATGGGAATTGTAAAAGCAGTATGAACTTGCAGAGCTCTGTGCTGTTAAGCATAATTCAAGAAATAAGAGGAGATGTGATAAAAGGTTAGCCTCTCCTAAACGACACCTGGAGACAGAGTTCTCAGAAAAATGTGGGGGTACCAGGGAGGTGTAAGTTGCCTGATCGCTGGGTGGTTATGCCTTTCGTAGCGGATATTCAGATTCCTAATGTACCAATTTCCTGGAGAAACCAGAGGTTGAGATTTGATCTTTCAAGGTTCTCCATCGGAACTACCTTCTTCCTCTGGGACAAGACGTGCGTGTTGCCAGAACCTGCTGTGGACCCTACACCCAGTGAGACCACTCTGCAGCGACGTGGGAGAACAGAAGGAACAGCAGTGGAAAGGTCTGGAAGGGACCTAACCACTGAATGTGGTGCTGATGAGTGAGCAAATGGGGATAGGGTCTATGTTACACTTTGCAACCTCCCTAATGATTGATTAAGAGATTCCCACATCTTCCGACGCTCATGCGGATGGAATGAGCGGGACGAGCAGTGGCAGGCACGTTTGCGGCTGGATAATGACGAGAGACTGAGCTCTAGAGTGACTGAGACTGAAGCCGATCTCAGACAAGTGACAAGGTTACCTGAGTTGTCAGAAGTCTCAATTAAAAGCCATTTAGAGGCCTCACCATGTAGTCAGGAAATGTGCCAGGGAGCGTCTGATATTGAAGAAGTAGATAATGAGGTATGAAGTGCCAAAGAGTTAGGAAACGCCCAGATAAACCGGCTGACGTCGTGCCGGGGACGAGTTTTGCGCCTTTTCTCCTAGTGAGATATATCACTGCCACTTGCAAATGTTCCGGAGGTTCTGACATCAGGAAATTCCGTTCAACACTTTGCTATTATTTCAAAGTATTGAGGACATGACTATTTTTGGTGGGGGAGAGTATAACATCCTGGTAGAAGATTCAAAGATTTGTTTGGGTCATTTTTAGAGACAGGGGTACTTACTAATGTAAGCCAACCAATGAGGAGAGAGGTCTGGGGGTGCGGGATTGTTTTGTGCCGGACACCGGTGGGAGTCTTTGCCTTTGTTCAGTGGGAGATGAACAGAGAAGACGCTGGAGAGAACAGGTCGTTGGAAACGATCTGAAGAGGGAGCCACGGTGTGAGAGGCTGTTGGTGATCGGTGAGTACGTCTTTTGGAAGATTTGCACATCGGACTGTTCGATTGTGATGGGCCATTGTTTTCCTTTCTTTTCTCCACTAACTCTTTAGTTGTTATTATTCATAAATATACTTATTTCAATTTGTATGCTGTGTGTGATCTGTTATTACCTGCAATGTGCTGTAACGGCAGAAAATCATAAAACATTCACACAAACCAGCACATGGATGGGTGAGACATCCCAATCTCACGCATTTGGCTGGACCAGAATTTGTATACCATTGATACTAGGCTGAAGAATGGGGTGTTTCACGGCGCTGTATTGGGAGACTGCCAGAAAGGGATAATGAGCGGTTAACCGAGACTCCGGGGAGGAAAGGAGTTTCAGAACCAGTTTTGTGATTTGTCACGACCCCAAATCCGCCGACACTCTAAAATCAATGTGCAAACTGATTGCTGTGGACAACCTCTGTAGGTCCAAGGAGGGACCACATGCTTCACGACCACAGGACTAACTGTGTAAATGTTGGAGGGGACTATGTTGAAAAACAAAATGTGCTAGGTTTTCAAAAATTGACTCCTTCTACAGTAGGCCACGAACTTATCAATCACCCTCGCATTTGATGACACACCCCCAAAAGTGCGCACATCCCTAAATCCGTGTTAATCCGCAAACGGGCTGACATCCCCAAATGCACATTTCATTCTGCCAGACAAAAAGAAAATAATTTCAAACAGTTCACAAAATAGCTGGCTCCAACTTAAAAGTAGCAAGTACAAAGTTCAGTTTAAAATGCATTTATAGACTTATTGATAAAGTATCAATAAATGAAACAACAGTGGCGCCTCCAAATGCACCGATACCCTGCAAAACCGTGTGTAGCCACATATTGGACGACACGCCCTTAAATCAGTGCCCCTAAATCGTTGTGCAGCCAAATCCTGATACAGCCCCAAACATGCTCAATTCCCGATGTGCATATTTGAAGAATATAAGATTTCGAACAATTCACGAAGCAGCTACATCCACATTAAAGATTCATAGTTCAAAATTTATAGTGCATATATTATTAAAGTATTGATAAATGAAACAAGTTTGAGATTCGTCACAATCCTAAATTCACCAAAGTACGTACAAAAATGCCTTGGTCCAGTCCGTGAAGACCTCATTCCGGTTCGTGGTCAGGTCCATCGATCCTTACGCCAGGTTTTCCTGTTTTCTCTTGTCCTGTGTGTGCCTTAATTGAGGCACATAATTGTCATCTTGGGCTGGCTACGTAAACAGCTCCTGGGTTCAGTTTCAGTTGTTGGACTGTTCCCTTCCTTTCCTTCCTTCTGTAGCCTTTCGCCTGAAGCCTTGCCTGCTACCTTTCGCCTGAAGCCTTGCCTGCTACCTTTCGCCTGAAGCCTCGCATGCTACCTTTCGGCTGAAGCCTTGCCTGCTACCTTTCGGCTGAAGCCTTGCCTGCTACCTTTCACTTGAACCCGCGCCTGCTACCTTTCGCCTGAAGCCTCGCATGCTACCTTTCGCCTGAAGCCTCGCATGCTACCTTTCGGCTGAAGCCTAGCCTGCTACCTTTCGCCCGAAGCCTTGCCTGCTACCTTTCGCCTGAAGCCTTGCCTGCTACCTTTCACTTGAACCCGCGCCTGCTACCTTTCGGCTGAAGCCTTGCCTGCTACCTTTCGGCTGAAGCCCAGCCTGCTACCTTTCGGCTGAAGCCTTGCCTGCTACCTTTCGCCTGAAGCCTTGCCTGCTACCTTTCCCCTGAAGCCTCGCCTGCTACCTTCGCCTGAAGCCTCGAGTGCTACCTTCGCCTGTGAATTTGCCTGTAACGCCGTCAGGCTCAACCGCCAGGGCAAGATCGGGAATTGTCTTTCGTTGTTTGGAACTGTCTCTTTGTTTCCTGGCCTTCACTAGGTAGGTCCGACCGTTTGCCGTTACCTTGATTTGGAACTGTCTCTGTGTCCACGCCTTCGCTAAGTAGGTCTGGCCGTTTGCTGCTACCTTGAGTTGGAGCTGTCTCTGTGTCCACCCCTTCGCTAAGTAGGTCCAGCCGTTTGCTGCTACCTTGAGTTGGAGGTGTCTCTGTGTCCACGCCTTCGTTCGGTAGATCCGGCCGTTTGCCGCTACCTTGAGGTGGGCTCTGTCTCTGTGTGCACGTCTTCGCTAGGTAGGTCCGGCCTTTTCACACTAACTTAACTTGCGATCCGTCTCGTCGTATTCAGCTTTCTGTGTTTGAGTCCCGGCCCTACGTCCTACTCCCTAGGAGGGTTCCTGACTCTGTGTTCCATGTCCCTGTTCTCTCATGACCAAGGTTCTGCGTTCCTTTTCATTCACAACCAAGGTTCTGCGTTCCTGTTCTCTCATGACCAAGGCTCTGCGTTCCTGTTCTCTCATGACCAAGGCTCTGCGTTCCTGTTAATCACAACCAAAGCTCTGTTTTCCTGTCTCCCTCGATCAAGTCAAGGCTTCATGTTCTCGTCCTGTCCATATGCCTCACCCAGCACATGAGCACCTCGCCCAGCCAGGTGCTGGGGTTCCTCATCCTGTGCTGCGGTTCCCTCCTTCTGTCCAGGAGTCTCTTGTCCTGCCCAAGCCACGTCCAAGAAACTCATGCTGTCCAAGCCATGTCCTAGAACCTCGTCCTATCCAAGTCAAAGCTTTGTGTTCTGTCCATGTGCCTCGTCCTGTGCAGGAAGTCCACGTCCTGTTCTATAGACACATCCTGTCCTTGCCAAGATCCTTGTCCCGAGTCCTAGCCTAGACGCGAGATCCGGTTCCAAGTCAAGACACAGGTTCCAAATCCCAAAAAAGACCCAAGTCCTTGTCCAGGCTCTGGTTCCGGAGTTCCCTGTCACTAGTCCTGGCTCTTTGTTCCTAGTTGCTTGTCCAGGTTCTATGTTTATTGTCCACGCCCTAGCCCAGGCCCTGCATCCTAATCTCGTCCAGGGCCTGTGTCATGAATAGCATCGTTTCGTCCTGACACACCTTGCTACCTTGATAATCCTAGACCTGTTCTTAGTACTTCAGTGCCTGTGTCTTGCATTTGGATCCTGTCCCAGCGCCTCCCTCTATGACAACAAATCTGTGTGCAAGCATATGCGCGAACACATCACTAAATCTGTGCACATCCTCAAATCCGCCCACACCCCGAAATCAGTATGCAGCAGCAGACCTGCTGACGCTCCCACATGAACATTTCATTATCTCAAAGAATCATTTCAAAAAGTTCAGAAAATAACCATATCTACATTTTAAAAAATATAGTAAGTGCGAAGTTCAAAATTCAAAGCGTGTTTATCATGAGGTATCTATAAATATTATTGAGTTTGTCATGTCTTTAAATCAACCAACATCCTTCTATGCCGACATCAATCCTATATGTATCCCCTATATGGCCTTCATGCATCTAAAGGCTGGTTTATAATTGTGTGTCAAATGGACGCCGTAAACGACGCAAGTGGCCCACGCGCAATGTGACCATTGGTGCGTTGGTGCGTCTGCGTCGCTCTGCAATTCGGTCACTCGCGCAATGGCACACACCTGATCGCTCAAGGCTTCAAATTCATGGGAGTTTTTCTCGGGGTAAACACGTTTAAAGCGAGCGTCTTTTTTTTCGTAAATTCGAAATGTGTCCATAACTTCGGAGGTCTGTAAAGCTTTATGGGAAGTATTGCAGACAGAGTTCCTTCCCTGCCCACCAGTCGCTCAATTGGAAGCTATTGCAGCGTAGGAGGAAATGCGATGCGACCAAGCGAACGAATCACAGTTGTTGCGGTCTGCGTTGCTGCGACACCTAGTTACTTTTCGGGAGAGGTGCGCGTCAGGCTACGGCGTAGATTCGCGTAGGTTCTGCGTATGGTCGCGACGACGCCATACCTTTGGCGTCCATTTCACAGAGACTATAAATCAGCCTTAAATCATATTACTCTGCATTCCATATTGACAGACGCATCCCTACGTCTCTGCTCATCTCCAAATCCGTGTACACCCCCAAATTCATGTTCATCCCCAAAACTATATCCACACCCAAATCCACACGCAACCCCAGACTCAGTGCGTACATCCAAACTCACAGACATCCCAAATCCTCGTGTTGCCCAAAATCCACTTGCAGCCAAAATTCGTCTGCCCAAACACTCTGACACCTTCACATGCACGCCATTTTAGCCCTGAGCAATAAATATTTCAGAGAGCTCATAAAATCTCTGCCGCAATGAAACAACCTTTAAATTCGTCTTCCTTCCAAAACTGCAGATACACCAAATCCATGCATTGATGACACAAACCTGATATTCATTGCAGTCCAAGTTCACGGGCAGTGCAAGTCTGCCTGCACCCACAAATCCGGTGAAGCCCCAAATCCACCGAGACACCCGGATTTGTGATTACCCACAAGTCCGTGTACACCTCCAGATCCAAGTATATCCACAAATCTTCACACATCCCAAGTAACTGCGCACCCACAAACCCATGTGCAACCCAAACCCGCTGACTCCACCACCACCCCTCCCCCCCCGCCCCACGTGTATTCCAGAACAAGAAACATTTCAAGCAACGCACGGAATGACTGGCACAAACATAAAATGCATGTCACAACTCCAAATCCGCGGCCTCTACATCGCTGACAGAAACCCGAATTCGGAAACGTCCCCATTTTGGCCTATGGACCCCTAAATCAATGAGCATTCTCAAATCCGTTTACAGACAGTATCCGTTCGAATCGCCAAAAAAAGTTAATTCCCTTTATTTACCGACACCGCCTTATCAGTGCGCAAACCTCAAAGCAGTACGCAGCCCAAACCTGTTGACACCCCCAGATCCACACTATGAAATACCGAGAATATGTTAAGTTCAAACTGCTTTGATAATCACAGTATCTATAAATGAAACAAACGTGTGTAACGCCAAATCCATGTGCGATAATCGACAAAGCAACCGCTAAATCTACATCTTCAAATCCGCGCACCACTACATTTTACGACAACCTGTTCGATCCCTAATTCCGTGCATAACCCTAAAATTCATCACGCAAAAACGTGTGGGCACCCGCATTCTCCGTCTCTTCCTTTATACTGCGTTATCCACAATTTGGTGTGCACCCGAAACCCACTAACACGCACTAATGTATAATAGATTCTTTCCGAGCAGCAATCATTTCAAACCATAGAACGTGGTATTCTCGACACGAAAAACAGAGACGCACCCGAAAATTCGTTTGCACTCAAATAATGGTGTAACCCCCAAATCCTTATGGACCCCATATTCGCCGACTCAATCCATGTGTAACCTATACGGTAAAAAGCCCTAAATCTCCGAACATCCCCAAACCCGTACGCGTCCTCCAAAGACGTCTGTACCCGATATTTGACGACACCCTAAATGTATGCAATCCGCAAGCTGTGCACACCGTCATATTCGAGAAATACCCCTAAATCGGCACAGTCCCCAAAGCAGTGCGCACCCCAAACACTTGAACAAACCTTCAAACAAAATGGATTATCTTAGAGCAGGAATCATTTCAAACAATTCAGAAAATGTCTGTTTTGCATTCAAAATTCCCATGCACCGCAAAATTCGTTTGTAACCGCGGATCGGACGACAATCCCGAATCTGGATATAGAACCGATAGAGTGTGCCAACTCATATTTGGCAGCGAACCGGTAAATCTGCTCGATCCCCATATTAGTGCGCGCCCCCAAAACCGTTCAATGCTTTATCCCAAATTCAACGAGTGTCCCAAACACACATGCACATTGATTTATTTTAGATCCTGTCAAACAGTTCAGAAAATGGATGCCTCGGTATTGAAAATCGCAGACCAAAATTCCTGGCCAAATCTTGACCCCCAAAATACCGAAAAACGTGTGCACCCAACATTCCACAACTCAGTCCTAAATCTGCGTACACTACCAAATCCGCTTCCACCCCGAAGCATAAGGGAGCGCTCACCAAAACATATGTGCACCCCAAACCATAACATGCACATTAGATTATCCCAAAGCCAGTGTCATTTCAAACAGTTCACAAAATAACTGCCACCACCTTCAAAAAATTTCAAAGTTCCATGTACTTTGCCCAGATTTGTCTCAGTGCATTGCCCAAATCGATGTTCACCCCAAAACCGTGTCCCGTATTCGCAGTCACCTCCCTAATACTGCACTATCCCCAATTTGGTGCTCACCCGAGAGCTGCTGACACGCCCGCATGCAGAATAGACCATTTCAGAGCAGGAATCATTTCAGAAACCGTTCAGAAAGTCTCGGCAGGAGACCCACCAGAATATTAATTTGTAGCTCCCAACACACCCAAATCTGACTGTAACCCCAAACAGCAATACCCCAAAATCTGTGCACATCACCAAATCCGTCTTCAGTTCCATCTTCGGGACACCTTTAATTCTGCACAAATCACAATATCCGTGTGCAGGAACTAAAAACGGGTGCATCCCCTCATTTTCCGAAACACCCCTAAATCTGTGCAATCTCCAAATGAGTGCGCACCCGCAGTTTAGAGTATCCCCACTAAACCATGGGAAGACTATAACTCTGTGAGAACCCCGAAACCCTAGATCAATATTTCCAAACCAATTTTGACCTTGATTGAGCCATCACTAAATCTGCTCGTATCACCAAACAAGTGTGCATCCCAAACGCGCTGACACCCGCACAAGCATACTAAATTATCTCAGAGCAGGAATAATTTCCAATAGTTCACAAATGGCTCTTTCCACATTAAAAATTCGCAGGCATCCCAAAATTCGTCCGCAACTCCAAATTGGGGATTGTTGTCCATCCTCATCTCAAACTTGCCGCCATCGGGGTAGTCACTCAATTACAGCCCATTTCAATGCCAGAAACTCCAGCTTGTGCATGGGATAGTTTTTCTCAGAGGGCGATATACTTAACGCAGCTGGTCTCAACCCCGAGCCCTGATCCTGATATTAAGACACCACTAAGAACCTCTGCTGGCATCTGTATGCAGTACACATAGCAATCCGGGGTCTGCAAAAGCCAGCACAGGCTCCTGTGTCAGCAGCTCCTTAAGCGACCGAAAGGACTCTTCACATTTGGCATCCCACCTCGCCAAAAATGCTCCGAAGGGCTAAGATACCCTTTACGCTCCTCTCCTTTTGTCCTCCTCCCTTTTTCCCCAAGGCAGGGTAACTACACAGAAGTGGTGTACAGGACGACTCAGTTTTGCATGGACCTGCACACACAGAATCCAAGGAACGAGTGCAAATCGCTGACATTAAGGGGCCTTAGCCATATGGTTACTGCCTCTCTTCGACCAATCTGCAACTATTGGAATCTACAAGATTCTGTGCCCAACATAGCTGACAGACGTCCTGCCGAACGGACATGACCAGGGAATGTTTTATCCCTTCAACTTTTAGGCGTTCCAGCTCTGTCAAACTCTTCACGTTCCTCCAAACTGTTCCCAAACACTATGAGGTCATCCAGATACACCAATACCTCACGCAAGTTCATGTATTCCACCGTTTTATCTATGATACACGCTGGAAGGTCGCAGGCGCTCCCCATATGCCCTGGGGCATCCTTTCGAACTGGAAGAATCCCAGGGACATATAAATGCCGTCTTCTCTTGATCAGAGTCGCGTGTGGGGAACTGATAATATCCCGCTCTCGAGACCAGCTCACTGATCCACGTCACCCACTCAGACAGGCCAGCGCGTCATCGATTCTCGGGGACGGATACTGGCCTGGGACGGTCAGTCTGTTCAAAGTCCTATCGTCCACACACATCTGTATTTCCCCATTCCACTTCCCAGACACTGTTTTTTTTGACGCATAAGGGTTTCGGGACTCGGTGATGATCCAGCTTCCTTTACCTTACACAAATGCTGCGCAAGTCTTCCTTGTCTACACGGGGTGTTCTCGGTCACGCAGATTGTGTGGCGAGTGCTGTTGGAGCAATGCAAATCAGACTACTCGGTAGGAAGGACACCTTCCAGGTCCAACATCTCTATCTGTCTCCTCTTCCAACCGCAGGTACTGGGGAATCTCCGATGTTGAATGACTCAGCGGTCAGCTTGCCTCTTTTTTCCAATAGTTTCTCTCGGCTTGTCTCAGATGGTCACCAGACATTCCCGTCACTGGAAACAGAAGCCGCAGGAGCATCCCCCGCTTCAAGGTGCCATTCCTCTTCGCAGTGTTCCTGACAATCACTGCCATCCTGTTCGGCAGTACAACCGAGGGCTTCTACTATTCGGTTCTCACCAGTTCCCCAGCAGGCACATCCCACTCTTCCGCATGTTTTTCAGGAGCAGCCATCGAGAGTTCCTCGGCCTCAGTCATTCCGGAAAATTTGGGGGTTCCTATGACTCCCGATACTTCCCAAGGCCGTAACACGATTGACTTTGTCAGGGTGAACCACGCAGTTCCTCTGGCTAAGCTCATCATACGGCCCAGCGCGTCCAGGCACTATCTCGAAATCATCTTGAAACACCGGGTGAACGGAAATATTTTTATAAATCTCTCTCCTACTCTCTCCTTGCAGGCTCCCATTAACCTACTAACAACAGGAGTATTTGTCCGCCACTAGAAACCATAGAAAAATTAAAGCACAGAAACAGGGCTTTTGGCCCTTTTTGGCTGTGCCGAACCATTTTTTGCCTAGTCCCACTGACCTACACATGGACCATATCCCTCGATACAACTCCCATCCATGTATCTGTCCAATTTATTCTTAAATGATAAAAAAGAACCCGCATTTACCACCTCATCTGGCAGCTCATTCCATACTCCAACCACTCTCTGTTCCCCCAATGTTCCCTTTAAACTTTTCTCCCCTCACCCTTAACCCATATCCTCTGGGTTTTTTTTGTCCCCTTGCCTCAGTGGAAAAAGCCTGCTTGCATTCACTCTATCTATACCCATCATAATTTTATATACCTCTATCAATTCTCCCCTCAGTCTTCTACGCTCCAGGGAATAAAGCCCTAACCTTTTCAACCTTTCTCCGTAACTGAGTTTCTAAAGTCCCGGCAACATCCTTGTAAACCTTCTCTGCACTCTTTCAACCTTATTTATATCCTTCCCGTGATTTCGTGAACAAAACTGAACACAATACTCCAGACAACACACATAAAAGTTGCTGGTGAATGCAGCAGGCCAGGCAGCATCTCTAGGAAGAGGTGCAGTCGACGTTTCAGGCCAAGACTCTTCGTCAGGACTAACTGAAGGAAGAGTAAGTAAGGGATTTGAAAGTTGGAGGGGGAGATCCAAAATGATAGGAGAAGACAGGAGGGGGAGGGATGGAGCCAAGAGCTGGACAGGTGATTGGCAAAAGAGATACGAGAGGATCATGGGACAGGAGGTCCGGGAAGAAAGACAAGGAGGGCGGGGGGGGCGGAACCCAGAGGATGGGCAAGGGGTATATTCAGAGGGACAGAGGGAGAAAAAGCAGATTGAGAGAAAGAATGTGTGTATAAAAATAATTAACAGATGGGGTACGAGGGGGAGCTGGGGCATTAGCGGAAGTTAGAGAAGTCGACGTTCATGCCATCAGGTTGGAGGCTACCCAGACGGAATATAAGGTGTTGTTCCTCCAACCTGAGTGTGGCTTCATCTTTACAGTAGAGGAGGCCGTGGATAGACATGTCAGAATGGGCATGGGATGTGGAATTAAAATGTGTGGCCACTGGGAGATCCTGCTTTCTCTGGCGGACAGAGTGTAGATGTTCAGCAAAGCGGTCTCCCAGTCTGCATCGGATCTCGCCAATATATAAAATGCCACATCGGGAGCACCGGACGCAGTATATCACCCCAGCCGACTCACAGGTGAAGTGTCGCCTCATCTGGATGGACTGTCTGGGGCCCTGAATAGTGGAGAGGGAGGAAGTGTAAGGGCATGTGTAGCACTTGTTCCGCTTACACGGGTAAGTGCCAGGAGGGAGATCAGTGGGGAGGGATGGGGGGGACGAATGGACAAGGGAGTCGTGTACGGAGCGATCCCTGTGGAATGCAGAGAGAGGCGGGGAGGGAAAGATGTGCTTAGTGGTGGGATCCCGTTGGAGGTGGCGGAAGTTACGGAGAATAATATGTTGGACCCGGAGGCTGGTGGGGTGGTAGGTGAGGAGCAGGGGAACCCTATTCCTAGTGGGGTGGCGGGAGGATGGAGTGAGAGCAGATGTACGTGAAATAGGGGAGATGCGTTTAAGAGCAGAGTTGATAGTGGAGGAAGGGAAGCCCCTTTCTTTAAAAAAGGAAGGCATCTCCCTCGTCCGAGAATGAAAAGCCTCATCCTAAGAGCAGATGCGGCGGAGACGGAGGAATTGCGAGAAGGGGATGGCATTTTTGCAAGAGATAGTGTGAGAAGAGGAATAGTCCAGGTAGCTGTGAGAGTCTGTAGGCTTATAGTAGACATCAGTGGAAAAGCTGTCTCCAGAGATGTCTACTATAAGCCTACTGACTCTCACAGCTATATGGACTATTCCTCTTCTCACCCTATCTCTTGCAAAAACGCCATCCCCTTCTCGCAGTACCTCTGCTCTCAGGATCAGGCTTTTCATTCTAGGACGAGGGAGATGTCCTCCTTTCTTAAAGAAAGGGGCTTCTCTTTCTCCACTATCAACTCTGCTCTTAAACGCATCTCCCACATTTCATATACATCTGCTCTCACTCCATCCTCCCGCCACCCCACTCGGAATAGGGTTCCCCTGGTCCTCACCTAGCACCCCACCAGCCTTCGGGTCCAACATATTATTCTCCGTAACTTCCACCAACTCCAACGGGATCCCACAACTAAGCACATCTTTCCCTCCGTCCCCCCCCCCCCCCGTATTCCGCAGGGATCGCTCCCTACGCGACTCCCTTGTCCATTCGTCCCCCTCCTCCCTCCCCACTGATCTCCCTCCTGGCACTTATCCGTGTAAGCGGAACAAGTGCTACACATGCCCTTACACATCCTCCCTTACCACCATTCAGGGCTCCAAACAGTCCTTCCAGGTGAGGCAACAGTTCACCTGTGAGTCGGCCGGGGTGATAAACTGCGTCCGGTGCTCCCGATGTGGCCTTTTATATATTGGCGAGATCCGACGCAGACAGGGAGACCGCTTTGGTGAACACTTACACTCTGTCTGCCAGAGAAAGCAGGATCTGCCAGTGGCCACACATTTTAATTCCACATCCCATGCCCATTCTGACATGTCTATCCACGGCCTCCTCTACTGTAAAGATGAAGCCACACTCAGGTTGGAGGAACAACACCTTATATTCCGTCTGGGTAGCCTCCAACCTGATGGCATGAACATCGACTTCTCTAACTTCCGCTAATGCCCCACCTCCCCCTCGTACCCCATCTGTTACTTATTTTTATACACACATTCTTTCTCTCACTCTCCTTTTTCTCCCTCTGTCCCTCTGAATATACCCCTTGCCCATCCTCTGGGTCCCCCCCCCCCGCCCGCCTTGTCTTTCTTCCCGGACCTCCTGTCCCATGATCCTCTCGTATCCCTTTTGCCTATCACCTGTCCAGCTCTTGGCTCCATCCCGCGCATTAGGGTTAGGGTTTTGTCTTCTCCTATCATTTTGGATCTCCCTCTCTCCCTCCAACTTTAAAATCCCTTACTTACTCTTCCTTCAGTTAGTCCTGATGAAGGGTCTGGGCCTGAAACGTCGACTGCACCTCTTCCTAGAGATGCTGCCTGGCCTGCTGCGTTCACCAGCAACTTTTATGTGTGTTGCTTGCATTTCCAGCATCTGCAGAATTCCTGTTGTTTGCGTTTTTAAACAATACTCCAGATTTGGCCTCTCCAATGCCTTATACAACCTCATCATAACATTCCAGCTTTTATACTCAGTACCTTGATTAATAAAGGCCAATGTACCAACAGCTCTCTTTACGACCCTATCTACCTGTGACGCCACTTTCAGGGAATTTTGTATCTGTAGTCCCAGATCCCTCTGTTCCACTGCACTCCTCAGTGCCTTACCATTAACCCTGTATGTTCTACCTTGGTTTGTCCTTCTAACGTGCAATACCTCACACTTGTTTGTATTAAACTCCATCTGCCATTTTTCAGCCCATTTTTCCAGCTGATCCAAGTCCCTCTGCAGGCTCTGAAAACCTTCCTCACTGTCTACTACACCTCCAATCTTTGTATCATCAGCAAATTTGCTGATCCAATTTACCACATTATCATCCAGATCATTGATATAGATGACAAATAACAATGGACCCAGCACTGATCCCTGTGGCACACCACTAGTCACAGGCCTCCAGTCGGAGAAGCAATTCTCTACCACCACTCTCTGGCTTCTTCCATTGAGCCAATGTCTAATCCAGTTTACCACCTTTCCATGTATACCTAGCGACTGAATCTTCTTAACTAACCTCCCATGCGGGACCTTGTCAAAGGCCTTACTGACGTCCATGTAGACAATATCCACTGCATTCCCTTCATCCACTTTCCTGGTAACCTCCTCGAAAAACTCCAATAGACTAGTCAAACATGACGTACCACGCACAAAGCCATGTTGACTCTCCCTAATAAGTCCCTGTCTATCCAAATGCTTGTAGATTCTGTCTCTTCGTACGCCCTCCAATAACTTACCTACTACCGGTGTTAAACTTACCGGCCTATAATTTTCCGGATTACTTTTCGATCTTTTTTTAAATAACGGAACAACATGAACCACTCTCCAATCCTCCGGCACCTCACCTGTAGACAGCGACATTTTCAATATTTCTGCCAGGGCCCCTGCAATTTCAACACTAGTCTCTTTCAAGGTCCGAGGGATCAGCCTGTCAGGTCCCGGGGATTTATCCACTTTAAATTTCCTCAAGACAGCAAGGACCTCCTTCTTTTCGATCTGTACAATTTCCATGATCTCACTACTTGTTTCCCTTAATTCCATAGAGTTCATGCCAGTTCCTTAGTAAATACAGACGCAAAAAAACTATTTAAGATCTTCCCCATTTCCTTTGGTTCCGCACATAGCTGACCACTCTGAGTTTCAAGAGGACCGAATTTATCCCTTACAATCCTTTTGCTCTTAATATACCTGTAAAAGCTCTTTGTATTATCCTTCACTTTGACTGACAAGGCAACCTCATGTCTTCGTTTAGCCCTCCTGATTTCCTTCTTAAGTATTTTCTTGTATTTCTTATACTCCTCAAGCATCTTATTTACTCCCTGTTTCCTATACATGGCATACAACTCCCTCTTCTTCTTTATCAGAGTTGCAATATCCCTTGAGACCCAAGGTTCCTTATTCCTATTCACTTTGCCTTTAATCCTGACAGGAATATACAAACTCTGCACTCTCAATATTTCTCCTTTGAAGGCTTCCCACCTACCAATCACATCTTTGCCAGAGAACGACCTGTCCCAATCCACGCTTTTTAGATCCTTTCTCAATTTCTTCAAATTTGGCCTTCTTCCAGTTTAGAACCTCAACCCTAGGAGCAGATCTATCTTTGTCCACGATCAAATTGAAACTAATGGTGTTATGATCACTGGAACCAGAGTGCTCCCCTGCACAGACTTCCGTCACTTGTCCAAACTCGTT
The DNA here is from genome assembly GCF_030028105.1 of Mobula birostris. NCBI lineage: Eukaryota > Metazoa > Chordata > Chondrichthyes > Myliobatiformes > Myliobatidae > Mobula > Mobula birostris. The sequence continues at coordinate 43,669,359 of NC_092397.1, forward strand.
TCTTAACAGGAGATCCAATATTGCATCCCCTCTAGTTGGTTCCTCTATGTATTGATTTAGAAAACTTTCCTGAACACATTTTGCAAACTCTAAACCATCTAGACCCCTAACAGTATGGGAGTCCCAATCAATAGATAGAAAATTAAAATCCCCTACCACCACAACTTTATGTTTCCTGTAGCTGCCTGCTATCTCTCTGCAGATTTGCTCTTCCAATTCTCGTTGACTATTGGGTGGTCTGTAATACAATCGCACTAATGTGGCCATACGTTTCCCGTTTCTCAGCTCCACGCATAAGGACTCAGTAGACAAGCCCTCTAATCTGTCCTGCCTGAGCACTGCTGTAATATTTTCCCTAACAAGCAATGCTACTCCCTCACCTTTCATTCCTCTGCCTCGATCACATCTGAAACATCGGAACCCTGGAATATTAAGCTGCCAGTCCTGCCCCTCCTGTAATCAAGTTTCATTAATTGCTATAACGTCATAATTCCACGTGTCAATCCACGCCCTCAACTCATCCGCCTTCCCCGCAATACTCCTAGCATTGAAATATATGCACCTCAGAAGATTTTTACCACCACTCACAACCTTTCTATTAGCGGATTTGCTTGAAATTTTAACCAGGACCTCCTCACTCTTCCTTGCTATGTCATTGGTACCGATGTGCACCACAACATCTGGCTGATCACCCTCCCACTTCAGAATGCAATGCAAGCGATCAGAGACATCCTTGACCCTGGCACCCGGGAGGCAACACACCATCCTGGATTCTCTATCACGACCATAGAACCTCCTATCTGCACCTCTAACTATCGAGTCCCCTATCACTACCGCCCTCCTCTTTTTCCACCCTCCCTTCTGCACTGCAGAGCCAGACTCAGTGCCAGAGATCCGGCTATTGCAGTTTGTCCCAGGTAAGTCATCCCCCCCCAACAGAATCCAATGCGGTATACTTGTTGTTGAGGGGAATAGCCACAGGGGAACCCTGCTCTGCCTGCCCTTTCCTCTTCTCTCGCCTGACAGTGACCCAATTTCCAGTCCTCTGCTCCTTTGGCGTAACTACCTCCCTGCAGCTACTATCTATAATCTCCTCATTCTCCTGAACGATTCGTTTTCCTACCCTGGATTTAGTTAAAAAATCTAGCAGCGGAGTTGTTATCTGGATTTTTTAAATGGGACACGAGGTTATAGTCTGATTAGAAGAAATAATAATGAGTGGAGAATTGCGGTATTCAGGCCATTTTACTCTCAGACCATCCAAAAGACTAATTCCTCAATCTGTGGACATAAGCCATACAGTCCGTCGTCAAACTGGGAGGAGCTCTGAGAGAACCCCCAGTATTAGTGATAGAAACATAGAAACATAGAAAATAGGTGCAGGAGTAGGCCATTCGGCCCTTCGAGCCTGCACCACCATTTATTATGATCATGGCTGATCATCCAACTCAGAACCCCGCCCCAGCCTTCCCCCCATACCCCCTGACCCCCATAGCCACAAGGGCCATATCTAACTCCCTCTTAAATATAGCCAATGAACTGGCCTCAACTGTTTCCTGTGGCAGAGAATTCCACAGATTCATCACTCTCTGTGTGAAGAAGTTTTTCCTAATCTCGGTCCTAAAAGGCTTCCCCTCTATCCTCAAACTGTGGCCCCTCGTTCTGGACTTCCCCAACATCGGGAACAATCTTTCTGCATCTAGCCTGTCCAATCCCTTTAGGATCTTATACGTTTCAATCAGGTCCCCCCTCAATCTTCTAAATTCCAACGAGTACAAGCCCAGTTCATCCAGTTTTTCTTCATATGAAAGTCCTGCCATCCCAGGAATCAATCTGGTGAACCTTCTTTGTACTCCCTCTATGGCAAGGATGTCTTTCCTCAGATTAGGGGACCAAAACTGCACACAATACTCGAGGTGTGGTCTCACCAAGGCCTTATAAAACTGCAGTAGTACCTCCCTGCTCCTGTACTCGAATCCTCTCGCTAAAAATGCCAGCATACCATTCGCCTTTTTCACCGCCTGCTGTACCTGCATGCCCACTTTCAATGACTGGTGTATAATGACACCCAGGTCTCGTTGCACCTCCCCTTTTCCTAATCGGCCACCATTCAGATAATAATCTGTTTTCCTATTTTTGCCACCAAAGTGGATAACTTCACATTTATCCACATTAAATTGCATCTGCCATGAATTTGCCTACTCACCCAACCTATTCAAGTCACCCTGCATCCTCTTAGCATCCTCCTCACAGCTAACACTGCCACCCAGCTTCGTGTCATCTGCAAACTTGGAGATGCTGCATTTAATTCCCTCATCCAAGTCATTAATATATATTGTAAACAACTGGGGTCCCAGCACTGAGCCTTGCGGTACTCTACTAGTCACCGCCTGCCATTCTGAAAATTCCCGTTTATTCCCACTCTTTGCTTCCTGTCTGCTAACCAATTCTCCACCCACACCAATACCTTACCCCCAATACCGTGTGCTTTAAGTTTGCACACTAATCTCCTGTGTGGGACCTTGTCAAAAGCCTTCTGAAAATCCAAATATACCACATCCACTGGTTCTCCCCTATCCACTCTACTAGTTACATCCTCAAAAAATTCTACGAGATTCGTCAGACATGATTTTCCTTTCACAAATCCGTGTTGACTTTGTCCGATCATTTCACCGCTTTCCAAATGTGCTGTTATCACATCCTTGATAACTGACTCCAGCAGTTTCCCCACCACCGACGTTAGGCTAACCGGTCTATAATTCCCCGGTTTCTCTCTCCCTCCTTTTTTAAAAAGTGGAGTTATATTAGCCACCCTCCAATCCTCAGGAACTAGTCCAGAATCTAACGAGTTTTGAAAAATTATCACTAATGCATCCACTATTTCTTGGGCTACTTCCTTAAGCACTCTAGGATGCAGACCATCTGGCCCTGGGGATGGCTTTGCTATATGAAGCTCGACACCAACAACGCACCCCTGTAGCCATTCCCCTGAACAATAAGTTTACCGTCCTGGAAACTGCTGGCGGGGACGACCGACCAGGTGTGAGCCACGGTGGCTGGGCCTCCGGCACTGAGTCTGACCCTGTGGTGCAGAAGGGTGGGACGGAGAACAGGAGAGCTGTCGTCATTGGAGACTCTATAGTCAGGGGAGCCGACAGGAGATTTTGTGGACGTGAGAAGGACACCCGCATGGTTTGTTGCCTCCCGGGTGCCAGGGTCCAGGAAGTCTCTGCACAACATCCTGGTACGAGAGGGAAAGCAACCAGAAGTCGTGATAAATGTTGGGACCAACGACATAGGCAGGAAGAGGGATGAGGTCCTGAAGTGTGAGTTTCGGGAATTAGGCAGAAGGCTGAAGAACAGGACCTCAAGGGTGACGTTCTCAGGGTTGCTGCCAGTGCTATGTGACAGAGATGGTAAGAATTGGAGGAAATGGCAGTTGAATGCGTAGCTGAGCAGTTGGTGCAGGGAGCAGGGGTTTAGATTTTTAGCTCACTGGGATCTCTTCTGGGGAAGGTGGGACCTAGACAGATTGGATGGGTTGCACCTGAACTCAAGGAGAAGCAATATCCTTGCAGGTAGGTTTGCTAGCATGGTTCGGGAAGGATTAAACTAATTTGCGAGGGGGATGGGACCAAGAGCGATAGAGCAGTGAAAGAAGTGCATGGAGTAAAGCCAGATCGAACATACAGAGAGGCTTTGAGGAAAGAGAAGCAGAATAAACAGTGTAAAGACAGTAAGGTAGAAGGGCTGAAATGTGTGTACCTCAATGCAGGAAGCATCAGGAACAAAGGTGATGAAGCTTGGATACATACATGGAATTATGATGTAGTGGCCATTACAGAGACTTGTCTGGCACCAGGGCAGGAATGGATTCTCAATATTCCTGGATTTCAGTACTTTAAAAGGGATAGAGAGGGCGGAAAAAGGGGAGGAGGGGTGGCATTACTGGTCAGGGATACTATTACAGCTACAGAAAGGGTGGGTAATGTAGCAGGATCCTCTTTTGAGTCAACATGGGTGGAAGTCAGGAACAGGAAGGGAGAAGTTACTCTACTGGGGGTATTCTATAGGCCCCCTGGTAGCAGCAGAGATACAGAGGAGCAGATTGGGAGGCAGATTTTGGAAAGGTGCAAAAATAACAGGGTTGTTATCATGGGTGACTTTAACTTCCCTAATATTGATTGACACCTGATTAGTTCCAAGGGTTTAGATGGAGCAGAGTTTGTTAAGTGTGTCCAGGATGGATTCCTGTCACAGTATGTGGACAGGCCGACCAGGGGGAATGCCATACTAGATCTAGTACTAGGTAATGAACCGGGTCATGTCACAGATCTCAAAGTGGGTGAGCATCTGGGGGACACTGACCACTGCTCCTTGGCCTTTATAATTATTATGGAAAAGGATAGAATCAAAGAGGACAGGAGAATTTTTAATTGGGGAAAGGCAAATTATGAGGCTATAAGGCTGGAACTTGCGGGTGTGAATTGGGATGATGTTGTTGCAGGGAAATGTACTGTGGACATGTAGTCGATGTTTAGAGGTCTCTTGCGGTATGTAAGGGATACATATGTCCCGGTGAGGAAGATAAAGAATGGTAGGGTGAAGGAAACATGGGTGACAAGTGCGGTGGAAAATCTAGTCAGGAGGAAGATGGCTGCATACATGAGATTTAGGAAGCACGGATCAGATGGGTCTATTGAGGAATATAGGGAAGCAAGAAAGGAGCTTAAGAAGGGGCTGAGAAGAGCAAGAAGGGGGCATGAGAAGGCCTTGGCGAGTAGGGGAAGGGAAAACCCCAAGGCATTCTTCAATTATGTGAAGAACAAAAGGATGACAGGAGTGAAGGTAGGACCGATTAGAGATAAAGGTGGGAAGATGTGCCTGGAGGCTGTGGAAGTGAGCGAGGTCCTCAATCAATACTTCTCTTTGGTATTCACCAATGAGAGGGAAGTTGATGATGGTGAGGACAATATGAGTGAGGTTGATGTTCTGAAGCATGCTGATATTAAGGGAGAGGAGGTATTGGAGTTGTTAAAATACATTAGGACAGATAAGTCCCCGGGGCCTGACGGAATATTCCCCAGGCTGTTCCACGAGGCGAGAGAAGAGATTGCTGAACCTCTGGCTAGGATCTTTATGTCCTTGTTGTCCACGGGAATGGAACCGGAGGATTGGAGGGAGGCGAATGTTGTTTCCTTGTTCAAAAAAGGTAGTAGGGATAGTCCGGGTAAATATAGACCAGTGAGCCTTACGTCTATGGTGGGAAAGCTGTTGGAAAAGATTCTTAGAGATAGGATCTATAGGCATTTAGAGAATCATGGTCTGATCAGGGACAGTCAGCATGGCTTTGTGAAGGGCAGATCGTGTCTAACAAGCCTGATAGAGTTCTTTGAGGAGGTGACCAGGCTTATAGGTGAGGGTAGTGCAGTGGGTGTGATCTATATGGATTTTAGTAAGGCATTTGACAAGGTTCCACACGGCAGGCTTATTCAGAAAGTTAGAAGGCATGGGATCCGGGGAGCTTTGGCCAGGTGGATTCAGAATTGGCTTGCCTGCAGAAGGCAGAGGGTCATGGTGGAGGGAGTACATTCAGATTGGAGGATTGTGACTAGTGGTGTCCCACAAGGATCTGTTCTGGGACCTCTACTTTTCGTGATTTCTATTAACGACCTGGATGTGGGGGTAGAAGGGTGGGTTGGCAAGTTTGCAGACGACACAAAGGTTGGTGGTGTTGTAGATAGTGTAGAGGATTGTCAAAGATTGCAGAGAGACATTGATAGGGTGTAGACGTGGGCTGAGAAGTGGCAGATGGAGTTCAACCCGGAGAAGTGTGAGGTGGTACACTTTGGAAGGACAAACTCCAAGGTAGAGTACAAAGTAAATGGCAGGATACTTGGTAGTGTGGAGGAGCAGAGGGATCTGGGGGTACATGTCCACAGATCCCTGAAAGTTGCCTCACAGTTGGATAGGGTAGTTAAGAAAGCTTATGGGGTGTTAGATTTCATAAGTCGAGAGATAGAATTTAAGAGTCGTGATGTAATGATGCAGCTCTATAAAACTCTGGTGAGGCCACACTTGGAGTACTGTGTCCAGTTCTGGTCACCTCACTATAGGAAGGATGTAGAAGCATTGGAAATGGTAAAGAGGAGATTTATCAGGATGCTGCCTGGTTTAGAAAGTATGCATTATGATCAGGGATTAAGGGAGCTAGAGCTTTACTCTTTGGAGAGAAGGAGGATGAGAGGAGACATGATAGAGGTGTACAAGATAATAAGAGGAATAGATAGAGTGGATAGCCAGCGCCTCTTCCCCAGGGCACTGCTCAATACAAGAGGACGTGCCTTTAAGGTAAGGGGTGGGAAGTTCAAGGGGGATATTAGAGGAAGGTTTTTTACTCAGAGAGTGGCTGGTGCGTGGAATGCTCTGCCTGAGTCAGTGGTGGAGGCAGATACACTAATGAAGTTTAAGAGACTACTAGACAGGTATATGGAGGAATCTAAGGTGGGGTCTTATATGGGAGGCAGGGTTTGAGGGTCGGCACCACATTGTGGGCCGAAGAGCCTGTGTGCTGTACTATTCTATGTTCTAAAACATGAGGTGGAGAGCCAAGGCTGGTGGGCTTGCAAACAATGTTTCCTTTTCTGGCAGAATGCCGCTCCCAATTTACATTCCCTCCAGCTCCACCCCCAACCCCCACCCCAGCATTGCAACAATTCCCATTGTTTGATATATCACAAGCATTCATGGAATTAATCTGAATCTGTTACTTCTCTGACGTAATCAGTCAGTAAGTCACCGTAAATATTTTAGATCTGTTGAAATTTTAGTGGAATCGTGAAATAGTTCAGAACCCAGGAATGTGCTGCACCAACATTTCATTTCAAGAGATCACCTGTAACACACAGGGAAAAATGACAGGGCGGAAAAAATATCGGCAATGTTGTTTCGGTACTGGAGTGTGGACAAAATATTATAGGTATTCATTGCCTTCGTTGGTGTTCCCGGCGAATGAGTAGGGCAATTCATATTTGGTATTTCTGAGTGTTAACATGTGTGGACCTGCTTATGACCATTTTGCAAGCTTCCGCGGTGATGATCATTGTTCAAATATCCGTCAGAGTTATCGATGCTTTAAATTCATCATTCAGATGTTTCATATTTAATGACATGTGGAGCTAAACCTCTGTCTCTTGTAGAAATATCCCATTTAACAGGCAGGGATGCTGAAGTGGTAAATTGTTAAAAATTCTGGAAGATGGTAGTAGCAGTGCCTATTCGAAAACCTACAAGGCAGAATAAGAAATTAATGGTAAGACTCTTGCCTGTGTGGAGGATCGGTGTAACTTGAGGTCGGTGTCCATAGGACACTCACAGCTGCTTGAAAGTAGGTATACAGGGGATATCAGGGGTAAATTTTTCACACAGTGAGTGGTGAGTATGTGGAATGCACAGCCAACAACGGTGGTTGAAGCCGATGCAATATGGTTTGGTAAGAGACCCTCATCAGCTACATTGAGCTTAGAAACATAGAGGACTATGCCGTCGGGAAATACTAGGAAGTTTCTAGAGTAGGTTACGTGGCCGGGACAACATTGTTGGACGAAGGGCCTGTAATGTTCTGTAGCTTTCTGTGTTTTATGTTCTATGTTCCACCAGTGAAAGACCTCCAGATAGCCTTGCAAACGGTTACGCCGAATGTCAATAAAGTATTACCAGCCAGAGAACAGTCTGCTCACTAAATATACATTACTGTTGTATAAAATATAGGTTGTGATGTTTTGTAACGGATGTTGTGATTTGCCGTGTTCAGGAATCTAGTCGTGCAGAGGAAATTAAAATTGTTGTCAAAGCTGCAAAAAGGTATCTTGGTGTAATTAGTGTTAATTGGGAAGCTTTAAATGAATCTCTGATGGCTGGGGTATCTGTTGCACAATCGACTTGTGAAGTTATACAATGGGAGTTAAAATATTGCTGTGGAATACGACATGCCTGATTTCTAATGGTCAACACTTTAACAAGTTTAACTCTGATTGTCAAACCCTGACGAAGTTTTATGCATTCAGGAAACATCGTTGTTCGCACATTTTAAGTGTTTTTATTCTGTGAAAAGTTATATTGCTATTAATCGTCATAAGTTACTTGGTAGATGGGTGGTGTTGCCAGTTTAATAAGGAAAGGGGAGGGTATAGAGTTATGAATGTGAATGAAACGTATTTGGTATTTGTAGTGGAAATATTTGATTCAACAGGTAGGGGGTTAAAAGTGGCTATTTTTATAACTTGTGTGAAATGACAGTAGTAGTGCATTTTTTTTAAAAACATGACCGGTCCCTGTCTGATACTTCCAGTTGGATGCCTATATCGTTAATTTCTCACTTATGTAAATTTATAGAATGTATGGTAATACAGCGTTTGAATTATACTTTGGAAAAGAGAGGTGATATAGTGTTTTTTTCAGAGTGGATCTCAGAAAGGCAGAACAATACTGGATTCAGTTTTATGTTTGAAAGATGATATTAGGAAAGCACCCATAAATAACGAATTTGTAATATCAGTATTTCTGATATTGAAAATCCATACAATATGTTATGGAAGAAAGGACCTTTGAATAAATGATGGATATTAGGAGGGTTGGGGAGATTGTATCATTTTTTCTGTGTTCTTTTATTTGGACGGCCTGTTCAGGTAAGGGTGGGGAAGTTATGTTGTGCTTCTATGAGATCGAGAACGAGATCCCGCAAGGCAGAATTTGCAACTATTCAATATTTAGAGCATAGAAACGTAGAAAACCTATAAGACAATACAGGCCCTTCAGCCCACAAAGCTCCGTCGAACATGTCCCTCCCTTAGAACTACCCAGGGTTTACCCATAGCCCTCTATTTTTCTCAGCTCTATGCAGCCATCCAGGAGTCTATTAAAGGATCCTATTTTCCGCCTCCACCACTGCTTCCGGCAGCCCAACCACGCACTCACCACTTTCTGTAGTTTCCACGTCCTTCCTGTAGTCAGGTGACCAGAACTGAGCACTGTACTCCAAGTGGGGTCTGACCAGGATCCTATATAGCTGCAACATTTCCTCTTGGCTCTTAAACTGAATCCCACGATTAATGAAGGCCAATGCACCGCATGCCTTCTTGACTCTGCAGTAGCAACTTTAAATGTCCTATGGACTCGGACCCAAAGATCCGTCTGATCCTCCATACTGCCAAGAGTCGTACCATTACCATTAATACTGTAAATATTATGATTTTTATGAACTTAATATTATGAGTCATGATATTATCTCTGAGAAAGAAACTGGGGTGTGTAAATTATCATATGTAGATGATGGATCTTTATTGATTAGAGGTAGAAATTTCAATTTTATTGTATATTGGGTTAAACTTGCAATTAATAGGTCGAACAGTAGGCAAGTAGACGAAGATTTAAGCTGAATGTAGCTAAAACACAGGTTAAACGTTTCATCCATAGGATTAATATACCCGCGCTTAATTTGAAATGATACGGTCAAACTCTCGGAGACGTTGTACGATTTCTAGCCATGTGGATGGATAATAAGATGACATGGAAGTACCAAAGCTAGAGTTAGTGAAAAGAAAGTAAGAGTAGGGGCATAAAAGTAAAAAGCAAAAATCTCATAAGTCACTATATTCTCCTCCGTCATCAGGGTACAGGGTTGATGAAGTAACCCCTGACAGCCTATCCCTCCTATGGAATCTACTGTGGTGGAATGAGGAGCGCGCAGAGGCACGAAAGGAAGGAAATAAGGTTTTTAGGAAAGTCTCGGACTGATTTTATTAAGTATAAAAGGGCATAGACTGTGGTGAAGATTGCGAAAAGGTTTCGTGGAAATCGTATTGCAACAATATTGGAAGATATATTAAACTTGTCGATATTTGAGAAATGATTAAGAAAACGGAGGAAGTAATCGTTGGGATAATGATATCCCAGTATTGATTGATGAGATTAAAAATGATTGTTTCTGAAATAGGGATTGTATAGTTACTTGCTGGGTCATTTGTGCGATTGAAAAACAATATGATTTGTGAAGAGGTTAAATAATGTAGGGATAAGGTTCTCATTGAATAACCTGATCTGCTGGAGGTCAACTGCAGCAATCATAGAATTACTGATGCAAAGTTATCTTTGTGTGAAACAGAATTAGCTATTATTAATGCAGGTCATATGTCTCTAGAAAAGGATGATATATTTTATTGTATGATTAGACATAACTGAAGACTTTCTTGAGGTAATAATACATTTTTTGAAAGTTGGCCCACCTTCCTTCCTCATGGAAAATGGCACTGGTTGTGCGTAAACCAACACATGGTAAATTCCTGTCAGAATGTCCTCGTCACATACTGATATCGGTAAGGTCTCATGAAAAGTTTGAATTATATATTGGAAAAGAGAGCTTCTATAGTGTTTTCTCAGAGTAGATTTCGGAAATGTACAATGACATTAGATTCAGTTTTATGTTTAGAAGAACACATTAGGAAAACACAGTTCAAGAAATATGTTGTATGAAACAGCATTTTGATATTGGACAGGCTTATGATATGTTACGTAAGAAGGGAATTTTGATTAAGTTACGGGAATAAGGGAGACGGGAAGATTTCATTATTATTTTTCAGAGTTTTTTTTTATTGGACTGTGCATGCAGGTAAGGGTTAGCAAGTTATATTCCCTGTTCATTGGGAAAGGGAATGGGACCCCACAAGGTAGTATTTGTACCCCTTCATTATTTAATATTATGATTCATGGTATTTCTCTTAGATAGCTTCTCGGGTGTGTAAGTCACTAATGTAGATGATGGAGCTTTATACATTAGAGGAATAAATATAAAATATTCTGTATAAAAGATGCAATTAGCAATTAATAAGTTTGAGCAGTGGACAAATAGATAAAGATTTGATCTTTCAGGCGTTTTACAAATAGGATTAGTAGAACTGCAGTTGTTTTCAAATTATATGATTAAACTCTTGAAGGACTGTCAGCGTTAAGGTTTCACAGTATGTGGCTGGATAATAAACTGACATGATAGCACCATGTGTGAAAAGGAATTGATAAAGTATAAATGAACATTAAATATACTTAGCCGTCGATGTGGGTATTCTTCGGGTTGGCGCTATCACGAAAAACTTAGTTGGACATTTATTTATATTTAATTAGACCTATTCTTGATTTTGTCTGTATGGTTTGTCGATCAGCTTCATCTTCAGCTTTAAAATGTTTGCGATGCAGAAATATCGTTTCTGTATCAGATTTACTGATTAAAATGGAACAATTACATTTACAATGTGGAGGTTGAATTTTATGTGGCACATCGATTAACTTCCGGCGGCAAAGAAATGATCAGATTTCCAGCATCTGTAAATTTTCTCTTGTTTGTGAAAGAAATGATAATCTTTGGAAACATCACAAGAACAGTGTTTCTAGTTTTGGGTTTTTAACAGGCTAGAAATATGGGTTGGTTGCATTATGCAATATGCCCCACTGCCGCTTTCTTGGTTACCCTACCTTGTTTTTGCCAATGGTTTTCGTAGATGTTGGGATAATAAAATCTAAGGATTCTGTTTTGTCTGATAGTCTGTTTTCCATTAGTATATTTAGGAAAAAGATTTTGATACGATAATCATTTTTACCAAGGGATCAAAAGATAATTTAACTGGGAATGCTGGCGTGACTATTTTTGTGCCTCAATTACAGGTAACCTGCCAAACTTTTATCAGTACATACAGCAGAATTGGTTGCCAACATTTTCGGCTTACAGTGGGTGTAACTGTGATTTATTTAGCTTTGTTTTTCGGTTTGGATGAGTCTTAAAAAGAGGGCGTTTAGAGATGGAAATAGGGAGGAGCTGAGGGAAATAGAGAGGGACCTGAAGGCTAGGATCAGGGAGGCTAAAGACAGGTGCAGGAGGAAGCCTGAGTGGAAACTCCAGCAGAACAACATGAGATCAGGTCTGGAGGGGGATGAGGACCACCACTGGGTTCTGGCAAACTAGCAACAAAAGAGCTGAAGGCAGTGTGGACAGGGCCAACAAACTTAACCTGTTCTTTAACAGATTTGACATTGTGGACCCTGCTCATCCCCCACATGTCACCTGTTGTCGGCCCCCACCCAACACATATTCCACTCTCCCCTCCTACCCCTCCTCACAGTCCCCCACCCTGCTCCATTGACGATACCCCTTCCCCACACGAAACCACCACGGTGGGCTTTACGTCTGAACAGGTGAGGAGACAGCTGAAACGTCTCAACCCAAGCAAGGCTGCAGGACCGGATGGTGTCAGTACCAGGGTGCTCAAAGCCTGTGACCCTCAGCTATGCGGAATACTTCCCAATGTCTTCAACCTGAGCCTGAGGTTCCGGAGGGTTCCTGTGCTGTGGAAGACGTCCTGCCTCGTCCCTGTGCCAAAGACGCCATGCCCCAGCGGCCTCAATGACTGCAGACCGGTGGCATTGACCTCCTACATAATGAAGACCGTGGAGAGACTTGTTCTGGAGTTGCTCCGCCCATGGTCAGGCCACACTTAGATCCCCTCCAGTTCACCTACCAGCCCCGACTAGGAGTTGAGGATGCCATCGTCTACCTGCTGAATCGTGTCTACGCCCACCTGGACAAGCCAGCGAGCACTGTGAGGGTCATGTTTTTTTTTTAATTTTCCAGTGTGTTCAACACCATCCGCCCTGCTCTACTGGGGGAGAAGCTGACAGTGATGCAGGTGGATGCTTCCCTGGTGTCATGGATTCTTGATTATCTGACTGGCAGACCACAGAACGTGTGCTTGCAGCAATGTGTGTCCGACAGAGTGATCAGCAGCACTGGGGCTCCACAGGGGACTGTCTTGTCTCCCTTTGTCTTCACCATTTACACCTCGGACTTCAACTACTGCACAGAGTCTTGTCATCTTCAGAAGTTTTCGGATGACTCTGCCATAGTTGGATGCATCAGCAAGGGAGATGAGGCTGAGTACAGGGCTACGGTAGGAAACTTTGTCACATGGTGTGAGCAGAATTATCTGCAGCTTAATATGAAAAAGACTAAGGAGCTGGTGGTAGACCTGAGGAGAGCTAAGGCACCAGTGACCCCTGTTTCCATCCAGGGGGTCAGTGTGGACATGGTGGAGGATTACAAATACCCGGGGATACGAATTGACAATAAACTGGACTGGTCAAAGAACACTGAGGCTGTCTACAAGGAGGGTCAGAGCCGTCTCTGTTCCTGAGGAGACTGAGGCCCTTTAACATCTGCCGGACGTTGCTGAGGATGTTCTACGAGTCTGTGGTGGCCAGTGCTATCATGTTTGCTGTTGTGCGCAGGGGCAGCAGGCTGCGGGTAGCAGACACCAACAGAGTCAACAAACTCATTCGTAAGGCCAGTGATGTTGTGGGGATGGAGTTGGACTCTCTGACGGTGGTGTCTGAAAAGAGGATGCTGTCTAAGTTGCATGCCATCTTGGACAATGTCTTCCATCCACTACATAATGTACTGGGTGGGCACAGGAGTACATTCAGCCAGAGACTCATTCCACCGAGATGCAGCACTGAGCGTCATAGGAAGTCATTCCTGCCTGTGGCCATCAAACTTTACAACTCCTCCCTTGGAGGATCAGACACCCTGAGCGAAGAGGCTGGTCCTGGACTTATTTCCTGGCATAATTTACATATTACTATTTAACTGTTTATGGTTTTATTACTATTTATTATTTATGGTGCACCTGTAACGAAAACCGGATTTCCCCCAGGATCATTAAAGTATGACTATGACTATGACTATATGACTATGACTAAAACAAGTTATTCGAGCAGTCTGTCAGATTTAACGATGGCAACTTTCAAATGTTATTTCGTACAAAAAGTTTTGGTTTAAATGTTCGCTGCACAGACAGGTGTTGAGCCAAATGAGTGGTTGATTGTTTAGCTACAAAATTGTTTAGCTGCAGGTTCAACATGGATGTCACCCTTTCACTTTGCAAATCAGTAGTTAAGGGGTTGGTAGGATTACGAAGTCGGGGCAAGATTTTATGGTATAATGGACATAATGGAGAGACCTTTTAAAGAACACAGCTGGCAGTCTGTGGTAAGAGGAATGCGGTGGGGTCGGTTCTGTGCCCGCAGCTGTTTACCATTTAAATTGATGATCAGGAAGAAGGGACTGAGTGCAGCGTAGCAAAATTGGCTGATGACGCTAAAATGAGTGGAAAAGCACATTGTACAGAGGATGTGGGGAGACTTCAGAGGGATATAGACAGGTTAAGTGAGTGGGTCAAGGTCTGGCAGATGGAATACAACGTTGGGAAATGCGAGATCATGCAGTTTGGAAGGAATTATAGAAGAGCAGATTATTATTTAAACGGTGAAAGATTGCAGCATGCTATTGTGCAGAGGGACTTGGGAAAGCTTGCGCATGAATCACAAAAGGGTGGCTTGCAGGTACAACAGTTTATTCAGAAGGAAAAAGGAATGCTGTCCTTAATTGCTGGACAGATTAAATTCAAGAGCAGGGAGGCCATGCTGCAACTATATAGGGTACTGCTGAGGCCGCACCTGGAGTACTGTGTGTAATTCTGGAATCAAAACTTGAGGAAGGATATTTTGTTTTTTGAGGCAGTGCAGACGAGGTTCACCAGGTTGTTTCCGGGGATGAAGGGGTTAACCTATGAGAAGAGATTGAGTCGCTTGGGACTGTACTCTCTTGAGTTCGGAAGAATGAGAGGGGATCTTATTGAAACATACAAAGTTTTGAAAAGGATAGATAAGTTAGAAGTAGGAAAGTTGTTTCCATTGGTAGCTGAGACTAGAACTAGGCACATTGCCTCAAGATTCAGGGAAGAAAATTTAGGACGGAGATGAGGAGAAACTTCTTTTCCCAGAGAGTGGTGAATCTGTGGAATTCTCTGCCCAGGGAAGCAGGTAAAGCTTCTTCACTAAATATATCTAAGAAACAGTTAGATAGGTTGTTACGTAGTAAGGGAATTAAGGGTTATGGGGGAAGGCAGGTAGATGGAGCTAAGTTTATGGACAAATCTGCCATGATATTATTCAATGGCGGGGCAGACCCGGTGGGCCGGATGGCCTACTCCTGCTCCTATTTCTTATGTACTTATGTTCACATAATTCTGTTGGGTTTATGGGAGAGGTGCGAAATAAGAAGGGAAGGAATTATATTGTGACGGGATCCTGAATTACCCCTATTGACTGCGCTCGATTACCCCTATGAACTGTGCTTTTGAAAAGAGTGAGAAAGAGAGTTATTTAACATCGATACATTGCCTTTGTTTTCTTTACCACACGCTCACCCTGCAAAATAAACCATCTAGGAATCCTGCACGAGGAGTCCCAATTGCCTCTGCACCTCTGAAGTTTGATCCTTCTCCTCATTTAGATTATAGTCTGCATTATTTTATTATCGTGAACTGCATTATTGTACATTTCCTGACACTGTATTCCATCTGCCTCCTTTTTACTTCAAATTTGTCGAAGTCCTGCTGCAATCACCTTGCTTCTTGAGCACTACCTATTTTCGTAGCATCCAGAAACGTTGCCACAAAGCCATCAACTCCGTTATCCAAATCTTTGACAAACAATGTGAAGAGTAGCAGTCCCAATACTGTCCCCTGAAGGAACTCAATCAATCACTGGCAGTCAACCAGAAAAGGTCTACTTTATACCCAATCGCCGCCTCCCTCATGTCAGTCATTGCTCTATCCATGCTAGTATCTTTCCTGTAACGCTACAGATTTTAATATTTTTAAGCATGCTCATGTACGGCATCTTATCAAATGCCTTCTGAAAATCCAAGTAAATGACTTCCGCTGCCACTTCTTTTTCTACCATGCTTGGTACCTCTTTGATTAGCTCTAATAGATCTGTCAGCCAAGAAGTACCCTCAGAAACCATGCTGATATTGACTAATCTTATCATTAGTTTCCAGGTAAACAGAAACCCCGTCCTAGATAAAGACTCCAACACTTTCCCAAGCACTGAGGTTAGGCTAACTGACCTATAGTTTCCTTTCTTCTGTCTTCCTCCCTTCCTGAAGAATGGAGTGACACTGCCAATCTTTCAGTCCTCTGGGACCATGCCAGAATCAAGTAAGTTTTGAATGATCATAACCAAAGCATCTGTATCTCTTCTGCAAACTCCCGTAGGATTCTGCAATGAAGTCCATCTGGTCCATGTGATACATCCAACTTAAGATCTTTGAGTTTGTCTGGCATCTTTTCTTTTGTAATGACAAAGGCACTCAGTACTGCCCCTGGCACTCTCGAACCTCTAGCACACTGCTAGTATCCTCCACAGTGCTGACTGATGCAATGTATTCATTAAGTTCACGTGCCATTTCTCTGTCCTCCAATACACCTCACCAGCATCATTCTCCAGTGGTCCAAAATGAACATCCACCTGCCTTTTACTCTTTATATAACTGAAAATATGTTCAGCACCCTGCTTTATATTATTAACTAATTTGCCCTCATAGTTAATCTTTTCCCGCCTTAGAGCTTTTTGCAGTTGCCTTTTTTATGTATTTTAAGATTCCCAATAATCCAACTTCTCATTCACTTTGGCAACCATATATGTTCTTTCCTTGGCGTTTGTGCAGTCCTTAATTTCCCTTGTCAGTTAAAGTTGCCTATCTGTGCTATTTGACAACCTATTCTTCTGTGGATTATATATATCCTGCGCGTTGTGACATATTCCTAGAACAATCAGCCATCTCAGCTCGGCCTTCATCCCCGCCAGTATACTCCCTCCAATCCAGGAGTAAGCTCCTCCGTCATGCCTCTAATTCCCTTCAGTCCATTGCTGTGTAGTAGTTGAAGTCCGAGGTGTAAATGGTGAAGAGAAAGGGAGAGAAAACAGTCCCCTGTGGGGCCCCAGTGCTGCTGATCACTCTGTCTGACACACAGTGTTGCAAGCACACGTACTGTGGTCTGCCAGTCAGGTAATCAAGAATCCATGACACCAGGAAAGCATCCACCTGCATCGCTGTCAGCTTCTCCCCCAGCAGAGCAGGGCGGATGGTGTTGAACGCACTGGAGAAGTCAAAAAACATGACCCTCACAGTGCTCGCTGCCTTGTCCAGGTGGGCGTAGGCACGGTTTAGCAGGTAGACAATGACATCCTCAACTCCTAGTCGGGGCTGGTAGGCGAACTGGAGGGGATCTAAGTGTCGCCTGACCATAGGCCGGAGCAGCTCCAGAACAAGTCTCTCCAGGGTCCCATGATGTGGGAGGTTAATGCCACCGGTCTGTAGACAGATGATCGACTATAACAGACAGAGACCCGAGAGGAGAATTTTGAATTACTTAAAGAACTACTGCAAGTGTTACAAGAGATAGGTTTAAAGGTTAACCTTAAAAAGGCTGAAATCAGGAGGCAGCTGGTTGGTTGCATGGGAGTGGTCATAACCCCTGTGAGACGAGACATTGATAAACAACGTGTGGATGCAGTGTAAAACTGATGTGCTGGGATTGAGGTCGTTTCTCAATTTGGTGAGGGATTGTCGAGACCAGGTAGATGGGTTTGCTACCCAAGCTTGCCCACATATAGACTTCCTGAAGAAAGGTGTTAATGGGAAAAGAAAGCAGAACGCACTGAGGAAGTTTCAGATTTTAAAGCTGGCCTTGTAGTAGCGCCCGATCGTTAGACCCCAACCTTTTGCTCGTCATTCTCTTTGGGGGTCACGGCCATCAGTAGCACAATGTCAGCTGTGCAACTTCAGGAGACACATGACCTACTAGGGCCAGGGACGTATACATCTCGAATGCTTACTCCAGTCGGACAAGGATATGCAAACTGTGAGTGACATCTATTAGGAGTGTTTTGTACCGTTAAACATTTTACTTATGTTGTGGGTCTAAATCTACTCACCATTTTAACAGAGCATACAATTCAGCTTATAGCAGATGTTCATATCAGTGATGGAACACTCAGTCTAACTCGACTAGTCCAATGGACATTTTTATTGCAGGATTGTACTGTCGTTGTTAACAGAGTAACAGTACACACATGCTCGTAGACAATTTAACTTACGGAGTGAACCAAATGAGCGTTAGGTGACAGTGGTACAAGTACAGAGTGGACCGTTCGTTTATATCTTAAAATCAGGAGAGGAAAATAAAGTCATTCGCCCAGAAAGTTCCTTTTTAAGGATATTTGTTGCCGGATTGTCATCAGTTCAGGATGGAGGGAGGCTTACAGGATGTAGTATATATGTAGAAGGTGAGGAAGGGTGAGGATAGAAAGTGTTGCAATCACGTTACCCAAACCAATGAGTGCACAAGCGGCCGAGCTTGCTGCTGTAGTTTTTGTTGTCAGTCATCCAAACAGACTTCCTTCAGGAGCAAACATACACTCAGATAGTATGTATGTTTGTAGCAGTTTGACTGAATATTTACCGTGACGGGAAGCGAGAGGTTATGTCTCAGCAGATGGTAAACCATTACCATCAGCTGAAGTAGATATCTGAGGTGGCAAGAGGAGACACGCATGGAGTAAGAAAAGGTGAAGCTCAGTTAAAGACATCGCTGTGAGGCAACAGGAAGGCTGATGGGTTCGCAGACTGAGAAACAGATGTGGGGGTAAACTGGAATCGAGATATAGAGGGAGTGATGATACTGACACCAGCAAAGAGTCCCGGTACTGCAACAGGATCAGGAGTTAGCAAAGGTGCAGAGAGGAGATAATTCTGCAGACTATGGGAAATGTCTGGGAATACAGATACCGAATGGGATTGTATTTAATAATGGGAGATTTGTGGTGCCAAAAGGTGAAAGAAACCAGATAATGTATTGGTATCAGGACATTTTTGGGTAGAGGTAAAACTATGGAACAATTGAAGAACTTGTGGTGGTGGCCAAAAATGCGAGAGGATGTAGAACATGATAGTAAAAATTGTTTGATTTGTACCCAGTATAACACAAATAAACCGGACAGAAAAGCAGTTTCAAGATACACACGCCCCGTAGATGTACCATGAGTTAACCTGCAGGTCGATATTCTAGGACATTTAACTCCATCCCGTGGAGGACTGAAATATATCCCAGTGGCAGTGGATATTTTCACCAGGTGAACCGAGGCTTTCCCAACTAGAAATAACACCACTAAGGTAACAGCCAGGATTTTGTCAGAGTTGTTACCCGTTATGTCCTGCTTCAGGAGAAAAGGCGCTATAACTCAATGATAACCTCATTGTGCATGTAACAATGATGTTGTCATGGACACAAATCAGAAACGAGGTCATGGGTCAGCATGTGTCCCAGGCAACTCAATGCCAGTCGCTCCGGAGAGCCAAGATCCAGGAATGGGTTTTGTACTGGAAGACACAGAATGTTGAATTACTCCAGTACCAGGATATAGAATTCTTCTAGCAGAAGAACAAGTAGTTTGCATCGGTCTTCTGTGCAGACGACACCAGCAGTATGACGGAAGTTCGAGAGTGTCAGGAGGAAAACGTGTGCGCAGTTGCTGGTACGCCGGAGAAGATGTTTGGGAAGGTGAAAAGTCTGAAGGTAGATAGATCACCTGGACCAGATGGACTACATCCTATGTGTCTGAAAGAGGTATCGGAAGAGATTATGTAGACTTTGGTAAACATCCTTTAAGTCTCACAATATTCTGGAATGGATCCTGAGGACTGGGAAACTGCAAATGTTACTGCACTCTTTCAGAATGGAGGTGGGTAGATTAAGGGAAATTACAGGCCAGTTAGACTGACGTCAGTGGTTGGAAAGGTGCTGAATTCTATTCTTAAGGATGAGGTTTCGGGGGGACATAGCAGCACATGAGAAAATCTTTCCTGACCAATTTTATGGAATTTAAAGTTAAAATGTATTTATTACGAAGTATGTGTACACTATACAACCTTGAGATTTGTCTTCTTGCAGACAGCCACAAAACAAAGAAACCCAAAACCATGAAAAATTGTGAAAACAAGTCGTTAAACAATCAAAGTGAGCGAATAGCATTCAGAACGTAACTGAGACACAAAGTCTGAAGCAGCCGGAAAAGGTCACGACCTCAGCCGCAGTTCACCACAGAGATAAATACTATTCAGAACAAAAGTGAGTCGATAGACACAAAGTCAGGATCAGCGGGAAGGGGCCACGGCTTCAGCCTCACTTCACCACAGAGGCGAGTAAACATCACGGAGCAGCATGTCGAACCAGCCCAGCCCACTACTCTGGTTTCAACACCTTGCATTTTCAATCTTCGTCAACTGGCATAGAATCGTCCAAACATCGGTTCATTCCTTGCTCCTGGACTCTAGCACTGCTGCTATGCGACTGGATCACGCCATCACGTTTCAGCCAAAGCCCGGACGTTCCGAATCAGCCTGGTGCATAGATTGACCAGGTGATGGGCCACAAATCTGTCTCTCCTCTACTCTGAATATGCCTCAATATGTTTCAACCTCACCTAGCTATCACCTCACACCCATATGCTGCATCATTCAAATCCACTTCCACTCGCCTCTCCATTGTTTGCGGTAATCATTCACCATAAATTCTAAAAGTAAAATTATTATTAATAAAGTATTAAGTTGCAGTCTGTTTTATTTGCCGCCAATAAGTAGCCGCTGAGTTTCATCATCACCATCGTAAACTGAAATCTTTCAGTAAGTAACGGACAACGGATAGACAACGGTGACTCTGTGACTGCTGTGCTTCTGGATTTTCAGAAGGCTTTCACAAGATGCCATACATAAGGCTATTTAAAATAAGAGTCCATTGTAATGCAGAAAAGGTACTAGAATGGATTGTAAATTGACTGACTGGTACAAGGCAAAGAGTTGGCGTAAAGGGAGCCTTTATTGGTTGTCTGTAGTGACTAGTGGTGTACCACAGGGGTTGGTGTTGGGACCGCTTCTTATTAAGTTGTATATCAGTTATCTGGATGAAGGAATTGCCTGCTTTGGGGGCACGTTTGCAGACGATAAGAAGGTAGGTAAAAAGTCTAAAGTTCAAAAGTACAAAGTTATTTTTATTATCAAAAGACACATATGTCAATATATACAACTCTGAGATTCGTTTCCTCAATAAATCTATGGATTAATAGGCATAACATAATCAATAAAAGACTGCCCAACTTGGGCATTCAACTAGAGGGCAGAAGACAAAAAACTGAGCAAATATAAACATTAATAATAATATTAATAATAACAATAATATTAATAAGCAATAAATATCTAGAACATGCAATGAAGAGTACTTGCGTGTGAGTCCATTGGTTGTGATGGGGAGTCTGAAGATGTGAAGTTCTGAATCCCTCTTTATTTTCTGAAACTTTGGGTTCTTCTGCGAGTGAGATATGGTGACCAGCTTAATCACAACGATCGCTCACTGCAGACTACAAACTGCTCTACCACTTTACGCCAGTAGATGGGGATGAACCGCCACACACTGTGAAAAATACACGACTTTCTTAAAAAGTACAAATCGTATAAAAATATTATTTAACGACAAACTGCATTTTCCAACAAGGGGTAAGAACTATTCCTGCACTGGTGGTCTAAGATCTGAAGCTCCTGTACCTACTTCCGGATGTTAGCGTGGCAAAGTGAGAATGAATTGGGTGATGGGGGTCCCAGATGGAAGCTGCTTTCCTGCGACAATATTTCATGTAGTTGTGCTGACTGTGCGAGAGGGCCTTACCCGTCAAGGACTAGATCATTTTTATTTTGGTTTGTAACTCGGAAACATTAAAATATTTCAAAGGAAGACACTGAGTCCTAAATGTGAGTCGAATTTCCAGATTCCCTCATTCCCTATTACATTGTGGCAATGATGATGTATGCAGTTCACGTATTTATACACATAACCCATTATTTACACAAATAACAAAGCTCAATCAAAGAACATATATACAATGTTAGTCAAATATTTCAGAAATATTAAACTCACCATGGTATCCATCACTTTTTGAAGGATCTTCTGTTCAAGGACATTGATGTTTCAATACCAGGCTGTGGTGCGGCCAGTGAATGCACTCTTCACTGTACATCTATAAACGTTTGCCCAACTGTTAGGTGTTATGCCAATTCTCTGCAAACTCCTCGGGATGTAGAGTTTCTGCCGAACTTTCTTTGTAACTGGACTTCAGTGCTGGGCCCAGGACAGATCCTCCAAAATAATAACACCGAGGAATTGAAGGTTGCTGACTTTCTCCACCTGTGACCCTCCGACTTGTTGACCTCTGGTTTCCTTCTACTGAAGTCAATAATCATCTACTTTGTCTTGCTGTCATTGCGTAAGTGGTTGTTATGTACCTGTCAGACAGATTTTTAATCTCCCTCCTCGATGCTATTTCATCACCACCTTTAATTCAGCCAACGACAGCCGCAAACATGAATATGGCATTGGAGCTGTGCTTAGCCACCCAGCCTAGTGTTGTAGATCAGAATAGAAGAGAGGTGAGGAGCACTGCAGTAGTGACAGGTAATTCCATAGTTAAGGAAAGAGAGTGAAGAGTCTGTGGACGTGATAGAGACACCTGGATGGTATGTTACCTCCCAGCTGTCAGTATCAGGGATGTTTCAGATCGGCCCCCTGGGATTCTACAGAGGTATGGTGAGCAGGCAGAATCCTTTGCACATATTGGCGCCAATATCTTAGACAGGAAAGGTGAGGGGGTCCTCAAGATATATTTTACGGAGCTAGGTAGAAAGCTGAAAAGCAGGACCTCAAACGTAGTAATCCCTCGATTGCTACCTGTACCACGTGCTAGTGACGGTAAGAATGAGATAACTTGACAGAAGAAAGTGTGGCCGCAAATCTGGTGCGAAGGGGCAGGGCTTCAGATTTCTGGATCATTATCGAATGTAGGACCTGTACAAAAGGGACAGCTTATACTGAACTCGAGGAGGTATTAATGTCCCGTCGAGCTGGAAGGTTTGCCTGCGCTGTCCAAGAGGGTTTAAACTAAGGTAGGAACCGGAGTGATAGGGTTGATGAGAAGATTGGTAGTACAAATAGCGGTAGGGTGTAGTGAGACTGCCAGCAACGAGAGGCCGATGATTGACCAAAATTTCAGTGGACGGGATGAATTGCAATGCAAAAGGGTGAGTAAATCGAAAAAGCTGATGAATACAGTACTGTAGCTGTTACATTTGAATGCGCTCAGTATACGGAATAGACAATAGACAATAGGTGCAGGAGTAGGCCATTCAGCCCTTCGAGCCAGCACCGCCATTCACTGTGATCATGGCTGATCATCCACAATCAATATCCAGTTCCTGCCTTATCCCCATAACCTTTGATTCCGCTACCTTTAAGAGCTCTATCCACGTTTTTTTTTTTGAAAGCATCCAGAGACTTGGCCTTTTCCTAACTTGACTCCATTTAGATAATAATCTGCCTTCCCGTTCTTACCACCAAAGTGGATAACCTCACGTTTATCCACACTAAACTGCATCTGCCATGCACCTGCCCACTCACCCAGCCTGTCCAAGTCACCCTGCATTCTCATAACATCCTCCTCACACTTCACACTGCCACCCAGCTTTGTGTCATCGGCAAATTTGCTAATGTTACTTTTAATTCCCACATCTAAATTATTAATATATATTGTAAACAGCTGCAGTTCCAGCACTGAACCCTGCGGTAACCCACTGGTCAAGGCCGGTCATTCCGAAAAGGACCCGTTAATTGCTACTTTTTTTTTTCTGTCAGCCAGTCAATTTTCAATCCATGTCAGTACTCTGTCCGCAATACCATGTGCCCTAATTTTGCCCACTAATCTCCTTTGTGAGGCTTTATCAAAGGCTATCTGAAAGTCTAGGTACAATACATCCACTGGCTGTCCCTTGTCCATTTTCATAGTTATATCCTCTGTAAGGAATAAGGGAGAAGAACTTGTGTCGCAGTTGCAGACGTTATGACGTTGTGGGCATTCACTAAATCATAGCTGAAAGAAGATGATTGCTGGGAGCTTCATGTCCAAGGCTATAGATTGAATGGAAGAGCCAGGCAAATAGGCAGATGGGATGGAGAGGTTCTGTTGGTAAAAAATGAAATCTAATCTTCGAAAGAGGTGACAAAGCATTGCACGGTGTAAGGGGCTAATTATTCTGCAATCGATTATTTCGCGTTTTATATTTTTACTTAATTTAGATCACTGTGTAGAGAACTGTTTTCAAATTGACATGAAAGTGTCTTTTTCTACTGATCAGTGTCAAAAAGCCAAAATAAATCCACTGTGATTCAATGTTGGAGAACAATAAAACTTGAGAAATTCATGTCTGAGCGTGTGTTGTATCTGTGAACTGTTTGAGATCGATATTAAATGCACAGCATTGAATGTGAATGAAGGTTTGAATACAAGAAAACGGATCTCCTCTGAAGGTATATGACGCCCTGATGAAAGCGTACATGGAACACTGTGCACATGCCTTTACTGAAATTCAGTAATTCCATCACGGAACTGTTCGCACAACCGCTGGACTGACTTTCAAGGTGAAAAAGTGCTTTGAAGGGCTGGTTATGACTGGAATCAACCCCTGCCTTTGCATGGACCTGGAGCTACTGCAATTTGCCAGTTGGCACAATCTGTCTACAGCAGATGCAATCTCACTGGCTCTCCACTCAGCCTTAGATCACAGGGCAATAGCAATACACAAGTCAAGCTGCCGATTACAGCTCAGCACTCAACACAATCATATCCTCAATTATAATCAACAAGCTCCAAAACCTGGCCATCTGTACCTCCTTCTGCAACTGGATCCTCACCAGGAGACCACAGTCTTTGTGGATCAGAAATAACATCTCCTCCTTGCTGACAATCAACACTAACACACCTCAACGATGCGTGCTCAGCCCACTGCTCTACTCTCACTACATCCGCGTCTGTGTGTCTAGGGCTCATCTATAAACTTGCCGATGACACAACTATGGTTGTTGGACTTTCAGATGGAGACGAGGAGGTGGACAGGAGTGAGATAGATCAGTAAGTTGAGTGATGTCGCAGCAAAAACCTTGCTCTCAACAACATTTAGACAAAGGAATTGATTGTGGACTTCAGGAAGGGGAAGTCGAGGGAACGCACACCAGTCCTCATCGTGGGTTCAGAAGTGAAAAGGGTAAGCAGTTTCCAATTCCTACCTGTCAATATTTCTGAGGAACTATCCTCGGCCCAACATATTGATGCAGTTACAATGAAGGCAGAACATCGGCTATATTTAATTCGGAAGTTGAGAGGAATTGGTCTGTCGCTAAAGACACCTGCAAAATTCTACAGATGTACTGCAGAGAGCATTCTAACTGGTTGCATCACTGACTGGTGTGGAGAGGCCACTGCACAGGATCGGAAAATGCTACAGCAAGTTGTAAACTCAGCTAGCTCCTTCATGGACACTGGACTCCACAGCATCCAGGACACACTCAAAAGATGATGCCACAAAGAGCTGTCATCCATCATTAAAGACCCCCATCACCCAGGACATGCCTCCTTCTCCTGGATGTTATCAATGAGGTTCTACAGGGCCCTGGAGACACACTGAACATTTCAGGAACAGCTTCTTCCCCTCCACCATCAGATATATGAATGGACAATGAATCAATGAACAACTCCTCAGTATGTTCCCTCTCTTTTTGCACTAACATTTAAATCTAATTTTATACATACTTACTGTAATTTATAGTTTTCATGTTTTGCAATATACTTCTGTCACAAAATAACAAATTTCACCACATATGCCGGTGATATTAAACCTGATTCTGATCACAAACACACACAGCTGGGCTCGGACACGCAACACTCCCACATCCCTCCCTTTGTGACTCTCTGCTTGCTACATGGCCCCCGGTATGAAACTGTTCCAGCACCTGCTTTTTAAATTCATGTCTGAGGGTGTGCTGCATCTGTTCACTGTTTGAGTTTGGTATTAAATGAAAAACATTGAATAGGAAGGAAGGTCTGAATACAAGAATAAAGATCTCCCCTGAAGGTGTCTGGGATCCTGGTGACAGCCTACATGGAACACTGTGCACAGGTGTGGTCCCCCTCCCAGAGTCAGCCTGTGGGATGATGGGAATGAAGAGAGGTTTTCCAGATTTATCTGGGGGGTGAGGTAGTATCCTCGATGAGGTTACACTGACTGGGACTGTCTCAAAATTAGTGAAATAACCAGTGGTATGACTGAGGCAGACACATTCTCATAGGGTATGGGTTGAATGATGTTTCCCCTGGCTGGGTTGAATGATGTTTCCCCTGGCTGGGTTGAGGAACCACGTAACACAGACTCAAAATCCAAAGTCATCTCAGCAGGATGGAGGTGTGGAGATTTATTTTTAATTCAAATAGCAAATCTAGAGGCTCAGCGATGATGCGAACGTTACAGGAAATTGGCGCTCAGGTCAAAGGTCAGCCATGTTCTGACCGAAAGGTAGAACAAGCGCGAGGGGCCGAACGGCCACGCATTTTCCTGTTCCTGATTTTGGAAAGAAAAATTTTACCTTTGCGCCTGGTTCTCCCTTGGCCTTCCGCTTGCTGGATTTCAAAAGGGAGCGCTGACATCTCCGGAGATCCACCGGCAGCCGCGGCGGGCATTTCCCGTCTCCCAGCAGCAGGGGATGGGTCTAGGAGGAAGCTCCGTTGAAGGAGTACGGATCCACGGCGGGAGAAGGCTGGGCACCCGCCGTGTAGCTGAAGCATTCACGGAATCCCAGTCACACTTTTGACCTCTGACATCGGAAGCATTCAGCACCCCGGCAGGTGTTGAAGCCTTTAGCCGAAGTGCGGCTCCAGATCTCCAGCCTCTCCCTGAGTCCACTCGCTCCCGGTTCCAAAGTGCGCTCCACGCTGAAACTCAGTGTCCCGCCCACTGATACTGGTCAGCCAATGAGAACATCCTTCCCCCAGTGGTGTTCGCTGATTGGTTGTGAGTGTGTCTGAGGACGGGCTGCTACCGGGAGCTGGAGATGTCAGTCTCAGTTTGTTCTCAGAATCAAAGGAAGTTTCCCGATGCTCAAAGTTCAAAGTAAATTTTATTATCAGAGTACAGATAAGTCACCACGTACAACCGCAAGAATCATTTTCCTGCGGACATACTCAGAAAATCTGTACAGTAGCAACTATAACAGGATCAGTGAAAGATCAGCCAAAGTGATGAAGACAACAAACTGTGCAAATGCAAATATATATATAAATAGCAATAAATAACGAAAATATGAAAGAACCGCAGCGGCTGCCGATGGATCTCTGGAAATCTCACCGATCACCTGTGAAATCTGATGGGCTGAAGGCCAAAGGAGAACAAGGGGGCATAGATAAATTCGTGCTTCAGAAAAGAAGAAAGAGTAGCAGGCATGGCCATTCGGTCCCTCACGCTGATTCTGCCCTTCACTGATCTTTTACCTGGACGCCACTTTCCTGCAACGTTCACAGCATCACTGTGTCCCTAAAAAATGTATTTTGAATTTAGATCCTTGTGCAGAAAATTCCAAAGATTCACTGCAGTCTGGATGAAGAAATTTCTCCTCATCTCAGTCCTGCTGAGGAGATCTCGGAGTTTGTGTCTGTGACACCCGGTTCCACAACCCAGCCGGAGAAAACGTCAATATCCTGTGAGATTGTATATGTCTGTTATTTCTGTAAATCAGAGATAGGCCCAATGCGAACATTAATTGTGGGAACATCTCAATGGATGGGCAAGTCAGCGTAGTTATCCTCTGTTGTTCAAGAGCCTGATCATTGAAGGGTAGTAACTGTTCCTGAAACTGGTTGTGCGAGTCCTGAGGCTCTTGTACTTTGTACATGATTCCATAAAATAGCTAGACGGGTTGGTGAGCATCTCCGATGATGAATGCTGATTTGGTACGACAGCATTTCCTGTAGATATGCTCAGTGGTTGAAAGGGCTCCACCCATGATGTACTGGGCCAAATCCAATACTTTATGAAGGTTGTTTCAGAGGGCGATGAACTACTTTGTTCATCACGCTCTCGATGAGAACCTTGTTTTAAGGAAGTTGGTTACAGTTCTTTCAGACCAGCAGTTTTGACTACAAGAACACCAGGCGGTGGTCAGCACGGAGTGCCCTGCAGTTACTGCAGGAGAAGGACTGAATGGACACAATGGAGTGGTTCCCTGAGCAGACAGTCCAGACCATCTGGCAGAATGCCTCATCACCAGATTCACCAACAGGCACCAAGCGCTTATCTGGCTGGCGGCGAGATGGGTCCTCTCAGTCTGATCTTTGTTACATGCCCGGAGATCACCCCCACAGCGTGCTGCCCCGGGATTACTGCAATGGAGACGAGACGGCCACTCACCTCTTTGCGGACTGTGGGCTGACGAATATATGTGGAGAAAGATGGAAGGGCCTGTGTCACAGCAGCTGCGTGACAGAAGGGTCACTGATCTTCGGGTTATTCCGAGGATGCACAGGAAGACGGACAGTGAATGCTGCTGGAAGATCATCAACTCGGTGGATGACCCCCGAAACTTGTTGGTCTTCCATCACATAGAGATTTCCGGAGAGCAGATGTTCCCACTCTAGCGTCCACGGTTAATGGCGTTGATACATGACGTAAAAAAAAAGGTTGGGGGCCCCTGTCGTACAGGAATGCTGCCAACTGTCATATTCCAGGCTGCAAGGGCACCATTGAAACTACCTGTTTCCTCTCCTACTGGACAGGGAGGGCCCTGGTTGGCTGAGGAATCCTCTCAATTATTGTCGTACTGAACCAGCTCAAGGGGGCCACAAGAGCAACAACAGTCCTGTCGGTTTTAACGAATGTAAAAGAGCTCTAAATACCATACTGACAACGGATACAAATCATTTATAAATACATTATACGTTTTATAATTGTGAATATTTTTATGCTGAATAAAGTTTATTTTGATAAAAATGGCAACGTCTGGGCAGTGTCCAGAGTGAGGGAACCGGGAATTCCATTGGAACCGGGACGGACATGGGTTAGGTCACGAAGTTTCTTCTTGATGGGCTGTTGAAATCAGGATTTCACCGAAAAACAATAATGTTTTCCATCCTGTGATGTAGAATGTCCAGTACTGTGCATTTTCCTGCAGCCATCTGTCTCCTCACAGCACAATATTCTCTCCACACCTCCAGTTTCATGGCATGAACTAATTTAATAGTTGTTTTAAATATTAACTTAACCGCGGTTTTAAACCCCAGTCTGACACTCTTTAGAGAAAAATGAAAACGAGCTGCTAAAGGATCTCAACGGGTCAGGCAGCATCTGTAGAGGGAAATGGACAATCGACATTTCGGGTTGAGACAGTCCAAATGAAGGATCTCGACAGGGAACGTCGACTGTGCATTTCTCTGCACAGATGCTGCCCGACCCGCTCAGTTCCTTCAGCATCATGTTTCTTACCCGAGATTCCAGCATTGCAGCCTCTTGTGCCCCTCTTTTCAGAACATGCCCCTTTCAGTCCTGCCTTAGACTGAACCCGGCTCTTCCCTCCGGCTTCAATTCTGTTCTACTTCTTCTTTAGCCATCACGCCTACCGGGACACCAACAACTCGACCGAGTCCCCTGCCGAGGGGCTTCTCCTTTCACCACACGACTTCAATACTCTTCCAGGAGAAGGTCCTTCCGATCCCAGGGATGAGGCTTTTGGAGAATCAGTTGATGTCTCTGTTACTCTGGATTTTTACGGGATGGGGTTGCTAGCTCAGTGCCCCTCCATGCTCTGCCGGGCTTGTGTAGTTAATGACAGAGTTTACATTTCTGTTCCGACCTGTTTATTGTGTTTCTGATATGGAAATTAGTACGATCCCTTCCCATTGACGCATAACATAATATTCGTTCCCTAAGACTGCAGAGCGTGTAGTGGGCAATCGCAGTACTACAGGGGATCAGCAGCTCCCCGAAAGTGAAAGGTTTCTGAATCAGAAAGTGCCGGCAGTTAACATGGCTTCGAAAGGACAGGCTGAAAGTTGGATCGAGGAGGTAATTTGTCCCATCTGCCTGGATTTCTTCACCGATCCGGTGTCACTGGAGTGCGGGCACAACTTCTGTCGTTCTTGTATCACACGGTGTTGGGACAGGGAGGAGAAAAACTCCTGCCCGGAATGTAGACAGAAGATTGCTGACCGCACCCTTAGGGTCAGTTGGGCCTTAGCAAATCCTGCTGTACAAGCTCGAAATCCAAACCTGAATCCGAAAGGGAAGGAAAGTAAACTTTTTTGCGAGGAGCATGGGGAAGAACTGAAGATATTTTGTGAAACGGATAAGACACTGATCTGCCTGATCTGTAGAGATGCGCAGGAACACCGAGAGCACCGCTTCAAGCCGATTAAAGAAGCTGTTAAAATCTACAAGGTAAAACTAACACGAATTTGATACTCACTCCTTCCTCCCTTGTGCTGTCCTACAAACACATGAGCTCTCAAAGTCTCAAAGGTTCAGAAGTCCAATTTAATGTCTGAGAAATGTATACAATATACACTCGGAAATGCTTTTCTTCACAAACATCCACGAAGACAAGGAAGTGCCCCAAAAAATGAACGACAGTTAAAGGTGAAACCACAAAGTAACACCGCCCCCCACCCCCAGGTTCCCCCTCCCGCGCGTTAGCGGCAGCGAGCTACATTCCCGAACCCCCGAGCGGCAAAAAGAAATAACGCTTCGCAATCTAGCGTGAGCTAATCAATAGCAAAGACACAGACTTGCAGTTGCCCCAAAAACTTCGCGTTTCACCCGACATTCGACATATCACAGGTTCTCTCTCCATAATAAATTGTGCCTCCATTTTCGTAGCCAGCGGGGAGATATAAAAACCAATTCGCTGGTTTACGATGTTTAAAGTCCGTTACGTCGCTTTTTTCGAGCTCTGTGCCTGAAGACCGCAAAGATCTCCGGTCATCGGGCCCACAGCAGAAGATGTCCCCGGTGCCCTGACTACACACCGGTCTTCTGCCGTGACGCTGACCCTCGATCCGCCTGTCTCCAGAGTCCCGAGGGCTTAGGCTTCCAACACGAGCCGGACTTTCACCCTGACCCCATGGCGTACCGAACAATGGCCGGTCCTGAAATCCCGAGACCCGCTGCCATTCCCGCAAACAACCAAAGTCAGCATACTACTCCAGGTCAGGGTCTTCAAAAGAACCATGAAAGGGAAAAAAAAATAAATATACTAAAGATGGGCATATCATTCTTTGCAACTTTCGCTACCTCCAGCAGGATTCTGCCATCATGCACATACTTCTCTCCCACAGTCCAGCCCCACCACATACCCCACGACTCCCCATCTCTCTGCAGGGATCACTCACTACGAAACTCCTTTATCCACTCGCTCCTCCCCATGGATCTCCCTACAGACACTGATACCTGCAAGCGGGGAGCGGGGCAATTGTTACACCTGACTCCACCACTTCCTCCCTCGTAACCATTCAGATCCCCAAGCAGTCGCGATTCCTCTCGTTTCTTCCTTCGTCGATTCCCCTCTCGCATTGGATTGCTCCCTCTCCTGCCCTTTATCTCTTCTACCAGTCCCCTCTCAGCTTCTTACTTCCTCCCCCACGCTCCCTCTTACGTTGTCTCACCTGTCACCTGTCAGCTAGTTCTCATCCCCAACCCTTTTATTCACGCTTCTGTCCCATTCCTCCCTAGTCCTAATGAAGGGTCTCATCCCTAAACACTGACTGTTTATTTCCCCTGCATGATGCTGCCTGACTTACTGAGTTCCTCCAGCATTTTGTGTGCGTTAATCGGGTTTGATCACCTGTTTCTTTTGATGCATCTTTGTTTTTATTTCCTTCGCTCTCTGACTTCCAGGATCAGCTAAAATTTTCCTTAGACTCTCTTTCAAAAAAGAAATCAGACTTCCAGAAAAAGGAGCAGCAACAGAAAGTGAGGATTTCCGGAGTTCTGGTGAGGCTTCTTGAGCGGAATTTCTGATATTACGGTATAGTTTTGCTCCCTTTAAAGCAGAATAGGAGAGTATCGAGCTCCAGTGACCCGGGTTCGGCCCTGTCCTCTAATGCTGTCTGTGTGGAGTTTGCATGTTCTCCCTATGACGACGAGAGATTCCGAAACACTCCAAGGACATGCTGGATGAATGGCCAATTACAATTAACCCTGTAAAGGCGGGAGAGGGTGTGCGTAAATCAGATGGGAGATTATAGATCAATAAGTGAGAATAGGTTTCAGGAAAACGTGAGGGAATGGTGTTGAAGGGAATCAGAAGTAGCATGGACTCTAATGGATCGAATGGCCATCTTAACGACAAATGGAAACAGAACACAGCAATACAGTAAATTAATATTCACCTTGAATTCGACAGGAACAGTCACACTGCGTTCAGACCCACATCACATCCCAGTTTGCTGAACTGCGCCAGATTATCACTGAGAAGGAGCAGGGCATACTCAGGAATCTCAGAGCAGAAGAGGAGAGGATTCTAAAGCCAATGGAGAAAAATCTTCGAGAGATTCAAGAGAATATCAGGTTTATTCAGGACGAAATCACAAAGTTAAAGGAACAGATGGATCAAAAAGACAGTGTGATACTTCTCAAGGTGAGGGATTACATTTCAATTGGTTTCTGTCAAAGGGCACTAAATGAACAGTGGTATATTTGAAATAAACACAGCACAGAGGCCAATTCTAACAAATCCATTGTCGTTGCTGGTGACTTCACAGAAGTTGTCATACTTGCATGACGCGCCCTCTAATCACTCCAATAATGACATTTCAAAATGTCCAAGACCTGCTTTCGATCCTTCATTAGCAAAATACAACCTTCAAGAGATGAAACTTCGGGGTAATTGATTGTAATGTAAGCTGCAACGCAGCGTTCAAGAAAAGATATTACATCTGTCCGTCTCCAGCTCAAAACTGTCCAGAACAAAGCACGAATACTTTACTTTTTCCTTTCGCTTTTACCACGCGCCCACTCACGTGACTAGTTACCATAATAAACACGCAGCACAGAATACAATGAAGATTGAAAACAGATGCGTTGCTCCGACACACATTGTTTACAAATGACAGTAAACTGATTTTCACCCGATAATTGATGCAACTATTCAGCGTTGTTTTTGTGCAAAATATGGATTTCCACAACTTCCCAGGACAGAATGAAATCTTCTCTGATATGATTTACTCGGATCATAACACAGAGTTACTGAATTTGTCCTTAATTACCACGTTAAATGTCCTCTAAAACTCCTACTAACACCAAGTTCCAGTCACAGGCTGTGAGTGTGTGTGGTGCGGTGGGTGTGAGGGCCTCTCTGTCAATCACTGACAGCAAAGAATGTGACCCACACATCAGACGTATCATCCATATCCGGTTTCCGTCAGATTACGGAAACTTTCACTGCCTCTTTACATTTATAGATAACGTTCAAATGGGATTATATCCCATTCTCCATCATAACCAGGGTATTCGGTCCATTTTCTCCCATCAATTTCCCTGCATCACAAGCCACCTCCACCTACTCATCACACCCAGCAACAGTACCCCAAACTCCATGGTCTCTCGTGTGTTTATCCAGCTTCCCCATTACATACAATCTCTGCTGTTCGGCTTCAACCATTCCGATGGTAGTGATTACCACATCCTCTTCACTAAATAGGGTTATTTTCTCAACCTGGACACTAATCTTACATTCATCTATTTTATCACCCTGACGTCATATACAGATGAAAATGCACAACCTGTCCTCTCTTTCGTGTAACTTTCATCCTCGAAGTCATGGTCTAACTTTCAGAAATCTTCCCTGTAGTATTCCGAATTGTATTATATTTTTTCGGTGTCTGAGTGATTGCGGGAGTGGGAATTTTCAACAACTTGTAATGACTTGGATGAAATTCAGGATGTGGAGTGTAAGTCCAAGACTAATCAGATTTCTGTTTTTACTTATTTCAGGAGGAAGCTGATCGGAACAGGAGGTAGGACATGGTCTTTACTAAAAAATTGTATGAATTTGTAAAATAGTTCATAATACCAGTTCATAACCAACAGTTTGATACTTACAGTATTAGTGACGATGTCCAGGGATTGACAGTGACAAATGAGGTTCTACCGATTGAAAAATTCGATCAACCCTATTTATTGAACACAGTGCTGAGAGAAGCACTTGATGCCATTAATCGAGGTAAAGCTTCTCCTTGTTCAATTAAGTTTCAATATGAAGCAAAAGTTGCCTGTAATACTGGGCTGAAGGGGATCTGAAGTTTATTCCACATCAACCCCACCGACTGGGAGGCATCACTGTCACATGGTCAGCTGGAGATGTCAGACCCCTGAACACACCAGCACAGGGTCACAATACAATTGGGATGGCAGACGATAGCTCTCTCCCAAATATGAAAAGTATTTTACACGGAGGATCGGGTAACCGTGTTTGACAAGGGAAGTCAAAGCACTAAAGCAAAAGGGAGGGCATACAATGTAGCAAAAAAGTAGGAAGTTGGAGGATAGTGAAGGGATTGATATTAACAGAAATCAAATAAAAGCATTAAGAAGCGAAAAACAGGAGATATGAGGGAAAGCTTGCCAACATTACACAGGACTGTACAAAGAGTTTTTCTTTAAAATATTTCAAGAGTAAAAGAGAGACGATATTGGAGACTTACCTGTAGAACACAACGCTGGAGAGGTAGAAATGGGAGCCAAAGACATGGCAGGGGCACTTATCAAGCATTTTGTCTCAATCTTCACTGTGAAAGATAATCGTTGTTTGCCAGAAATGTGACAGTACTAGGGGATAGAAATGCGTGTTGTTGCTATTACTAAGGAGAAAGTGCCTGGGAAGAAGAAAGGTCTGAATGTAGATAAGTCACCTGGACAAACGGACTACAGCACAGTGTTCGGAAAGAGGTCGCTGAAGAGAATGTGGAGGCATTATTAATGATCTTCCAAGAATCAATAGATTCAGGATTATTCAAAGCGACTGGAAATTGCTTCACTTTCGCTGCAAATTTCTTCCCTTTCCTAATAAGGGGCTGCTGACGATGGGGTTGTGGAAAAGGGGACAAAGGGATCCTCATCTCCATCGTTATCCCCCTCCACTTTCTCTTTACATCTGCACAGACAGTTCACCCACAGGCTTTCCACCCCTCCCCTATCTGGTTCAATCTGCCATTCTTCTCTCTCCTACTAGTCCCCATTATCACCTCCAGTGCTGTCTGAAAATTCACCCTCCCCCATTTCACACTTCACACTCACAAATGAATGTTAACCTTGAGTGCAGGGCCCGTTCCTGCGCTGTACTCTTCTCTGTTCTCTGTTCTCTGTTTAGAACAATGAGAGGAGATCTCAGGGAAACACATTTTTTTCCGGGGGTCAACAGCTAGGACATTTTCCCTCTCTGGGGAGTCAAGTGTCAGGCGTCACTGTCTGCTTGGAATTGTCAGCACCCGTGGCGGGGGGTGCGCTTTGGGGATTCTTAGCCATTCAGTTCCATCGGCGTCCAGCATAGAAATGTGCCCTTCGACACATCACCTCTGTGCTGACTTATTTACCCATCTACATTCATCCCATTGTCCGGTATTAAGTCAGTCTTCTTCTATGCCTTAGAACCATAGAACATTACAGCACAGAAACAGGCCTTTTGGCCCTTCTTGGCTGTGCCGAACCATTTTTCTGCCTAGAACCACTGATTTGCACCTGAAACATATCCGTCCACGCACCTCTCATCCATGTACCTGTCCAAGTTTTTCTTAAATGTTAAAAGTGAACCCACATTTACAACTTCATCTGGCAGCTCATTCCACACTCCCACCTCTCTCTGAGTGAAGAGCCCCCAGTGATGTTCCCTTTAATCTTTCCCCCCCTTCACCCTGAAGCCATGTTTTCTGTTCTGTTTTCTCCACCAGCTTCAGCTTGCTTGCATTCACTCTATCTGTACCCATCATAATTTTACACACCTCTATCATATCTCCCGTTATTCTTCTATGCTCCAGGGAACAAAGTCCTAACGTATTCAACCTTTCTCTGCAACTCAGTTTCTCAAGTCCTGGCAACATTCTTGTAAACCTTCTCTGCACTCTTTCAACGTTATTAATATCCTTCCTGTAATTTGGTGAACAAAACTGCACACAATACTCCAAATTCGGCCTCACCAATGTTTTATACAACCTCAGCATAACATTCCAGCTCTTAAACTTAATACTTTGATTTATAAAGGCCAATGTACCAAAAGCTCTCTTTACGACCCTATCTACCTGTGACGCTACTTCTAGGGAATTTTGTATCGGTATTCCCAGATCCTTCTCTTCTACTGCTCTCCTCAGTGCCCTATCATTTACCTTGCATGTTCTACCTTGGTTTATCCTTCCAAAGTGCAATACCTCACACTTGTCTGTATTAAACTCCATCTGCCATTTTCAACCCATTTTTCCAGCTGGTCCAAACTCCTCTGCAAGCATTGAAAACCTTCCTCACTGTCCACTACATCTCCAGTCTTTATATCATCAGCAAATTTGCTGATCCAATTTTCCACATTATCATCCAGATCATTGATATAGATGACAAATAGCAATGGACCCAGCACTGATCCCTGTGGCACACCACTAGTCACAGGCCTCCACTCTGAGAAACAATTTTCTACCACCACTCTCTGGTTTCTTCCATGGAGCCAATGTCTAATCCAATTTACTACCTCTCCGTGTATACCAAGCAACTGAATCTTCTTAATTAACTTCCCATGAGGGACCTTGTCAAAGACCATACTGAATTCCATGTAGACAACATCCACTGCCTTCCCTGCATCCACTTTCCTGGTAACCTCCTCGAAAAAGTCTAATAGATTTGATAAACATGACCTACTACGCACAAAGCCATGCTGACTCTCCCTAATAAGTTCCTATTTATCCAAATACTTGTAGATCCTATCTCTTAGTACCCCTTCCAATTATTTACCTACTACCGAGGTCGAAGTTACTGATTTATAATTTCCCAGATTAATTTTGGAGCCTTTTTTAAACAACCTTGCCTATTGAAGTGTCTGTCCAATCGTCTCTTAAACACGGAACTGGAGGCCTGTGACCTGCAGAGGTCGGTGCTGGGGCCACGGTTGTTTGTCATTCATATTAATGATTTGGATGATAATGTAGGTGACATAGTTAGTAGGTTTGTGGGTCACACAAAAAAATTATGGTATAGTGGTCTGGAAGAGAGGTATCTCTGTTTACAGCGGCCCCTTGATCAACTGTAGAGATGGGTGCAGTGACAATTTTTTTTTAAATACATCTTGGTAGGTACGTGGATACGAAAGGTGGGAAGGAACAATGGGCAAATGGGATTAGCTCATTAAAGCAAGTTAGTCGGCATGAACAAGTTGGGCCAAAGAAATTATGTGACCTCCTGTTTAAATCTCTTCACTCACCTCCTTCCCACCTTAATCCACCCCCTTCCCAAACTCGTTTCTGCGGTCTATCTCCCCTATTTATTTTTATTTTTGAGGGAAGCTGTAGACCTGAAACGTAGACTGTTTATCTCTGTCCACACACGGTGCCTGACCCGATAGGTTCCTCTAGATTTTCGTATCAGTTTGATCGGGAAATCTCTGCTCTTCGTCCAGCGTACAAATCTTGAGGAGGTATTAGTTGTCCATTCGTTTTGGTTGGGTCAAACCACGGGACAGGTTCGTGTCGGCCACCTGACAGCGCTTGAGGTCCAGCAGCCTTTCCACCGGTCCCGGGCCGCGCTGCCGGAGTCTCCCCCCGGTCCCCGGGGACGTACTGACTGAGATTCCCTGCGCTCCACGAGGACGCGCTGCCGGGTCCCCCCCCCCCCGCCCCGCCCCGATTCCCGAGGGCTCTCTAATTCTCTGCTTCTTCCCCTAGTCTCTGTCACTCTGGATGTGGAAACGGCGAGTCCGCGGCTCGAGGTGTCTGAGGATAGAAAGGGTGTGAGATGGACCCGGACACGGAGGGATCTCCCTGAGACCGGGAAGAGATTCACAGACTGGGAATGTGTACTGGGATCGGAGGGTTTCACATCGGGGAGACATTATTGGGAGGTGGAGGTGGCAGGGAATCGGGTCTGGGGTCTCGGAGTGGCCGCAGAGTCTGTCGAGAGGAATGGAGGGTACAGACCGAGACCGGAGAGCGGATTCTGGGTCATCAGGCGGAATTGTGACGTATTACGTCGGGATTATGAGGTGATCCACTGGGATTGTGAAGTGTTCGGTGTTCACACCTCCCCTGATTTCCGTCTCCCTGTCGGTCCCATCCCCGGGAGGGTGGGAGTTTATCTCAGTTACGAGTCCGGGACAGTTTCATTTTACAACGCGGAGACCAAGTCCCTTCTCCACACCTTCACTGGGAATAAATTCACGGAGAAACTCTATCCTTTCTTCTGGACTTGGGATGTAAACCGGTGGCTGAGAATATCCTCCGATTCCGGTTCCGCTCC
Organism: Mobula birostris; assembly: GCF_030028105.1. Classification (NCBI taxonomy): domain Eukaryota; kingdom Metazoa; phylum Chordata; class Chondrichthyes; order Myliobatiformes; family Myliobatidae; genus Mobula; species Mobula birostris. Next base: position 43,707,706 of record NC_092397.1, read on the forward strand.
GGGTCTGTAAACTGGTCGGGTCCCGGGACCGGCGTCATGAGTAAAGTCCCTGTAAGTATAAATGTGCGGAGAATGAAATAAACACGAGATGAGAATGAAAGATCTGTTAATTTTAACTGGTTCACTGCATCCGACAGCGGAACGGAAACACCGCGGATTCAGTTGCAGCCGCGCGGCGGCGGGTCCTGAGCTCCCTCGGATCCTAAAGTCCTAGGGTAAATGGGACAGGTTGGGGCGATGCTGACTGGTAAAGGGAGGTCAGGGCGAATCTTGGTAACCATTACACATAGGAGCAGATTTAGGCCATTCAGTCCATCGACTCCGCTCTGCCATTCCATCATGGCCGATCCCGAATCCTACTCAACCCTATATACCTGCCTTTTCGCCATATCCTTTGATAGACTGATCGATCAGGAAATGAGCAACTTCCGCCTTAAATATACCCACCGACAGCTTCCACCGCATTCTGTGATAGAGTATCCCACAGGTTCACTACTCTCTGGCTAAAAATATTCCTCATACCTCTGTTCAAAAAGATCTTCCCTCAATGTTGAGGCTGCGCCCTCTAGTCTGGATGCCCCACCACATGAAACAACCTGTCCACATGCACGCTATCAAGTCCTTTCAATACTCTGTTTCAATGAGATCCCCCTTCCTTTCTGTGATATGGGAACCAAAACGTTGACAAAACTCCAAGTACTGCCTAACCTGTGTCTTATAAAGACTCAGCATTATTTCCTTGCTTAAATATTCCATTCCACTTCAAAAATAAAAGGCAACATCGCATTTCCCTTCTTTACCACAGACTCCAACCTGCGAAATAACTTCCTAGATTCTTGCACGAGAACCCCAAAGTCACCTGCACCTCTGAGGTTTGAATTTTCTCCCCATTTAAATAATAGTCCGCACTATTATCCCTTAGACCAAGATGAATTATCATATTTACCAACACTGTATTCAATCTGCCACTGTTTCTTTACAATTCTTTCAATTTGTCTAAGCCCTGCTGCAATCACATTGCTTCCGCAGCGCAACTTACCCCTCCAACTTTCTTTCCATCACCCAAATTTTGCCAGAATCTCATTATTTAAATCGTTGACAAATAATGTTAAAAGTTGCAGGCCCAATACGGACCAGTGCGGAACATCACGAGTCACTGGCAACTAGCCTGAAAAGGTCCCCTTTATTCCCACTCACTGTCTCGTGCCTGTCAGCCACTCCTCTGTCCATGCCAGTATGTTTCTTGTAACGCCATAGAACTTTATCTTCTTTGGCAGCCTCGTGTGTGATAACTTATCAGAGGCCTTCTGAAAATTCAAGTAAATGATATCCACTGCCTCTAATTTGTCCACCCTCCTTTTCACTTCCTCAAAATCCTCTAACAAAATAACAAAATTGTCAGACACGATTTCCTTTTGCAGAAACAATGCTTACATTGACTTATTTCATCATTTGCCTCCAAATACCTTGAAAACTCATCCTGGAGATAGAGGGTTCCAGGAACATCGTCGTTCAGAATGGCAGCTTAAATCAATAGCTCCTCTGGAAAAACGCATATTTTGCCCCGTTAATCTGTCAAATATAAGATCGTTCGAAAATATGTGAATTGATAAGGGGGGCAAGAATGAAGAAAGAGAATAGAGATTTTTAAAAAAAGCACAACTGCAGAGCCTATGGAGGAGGGAGGTACAGCGCGCGTGCGCGTGGCGGCGAGGCTGACGCGAGGTCTCGTGCAGGCGAAGCGGCAAATATGATGAGGATTCTGGAAGAGCTAAGGGAAGTCCAAAAAGATATAAAACAGCGACTTAATGATATAAAGTCAGAGCTGGCCAACGTCGATCAGAAAATAGCGGTGGCAGAGACTCGAATTGAGAAGGTGGAAGATGGCGTGCAAAACGTGGAACAGATACTAAGTAAGACAATAAAAGTATTAAATTGCTTGACCAGGAGGGAAGATCGCGACGGGAAAATATCAATTTTCCCGGAGGAGAGGCGGGATTGTCAATGATAGAATTTCTAGACAAACTGCTGCGGGAAGCGCTGAGATACCCCCGACTATGGAGACTGAAATTGAGAGGACGCATCGTTCGCTCGTCCCGAGGCCTCCAGGAGACAGAGAAAGTAAACTGCGCTCAATAATACTTAGATTCCTTTGATTCAAGAGCAAGGCGGAGATTCTATGAAGGGCCTGCGGTAAGAAGAGGGGATTTTGGAACGGGAGGTTAATATATTCCGATTATGATTACCACCCCCGGCGGTCTACAGAAACGGAAGGAATATTCCGAAGCAAAACGAATATTAAAGCAAGAAAAGGTTAAATTCCAAACCCCGTATTTTGCTAAAATGAGGGTACTTTACCAAGAAAGGATACGACTGTATCAGACGGTGGAAGAGGCGACTACAGACATAAAGAACAGAGGACTGCCATTAGCGTGGTAAAATCAAAGGAAACTGTGGTTAAGCAGTTATCCCGATCTGCTTGGGAAATAGTACGAGAACCGAGAAAGCAGGATACGGGAACAGGACGAGAGAAGGATATTAGGAAGAGACTGTGAGTTCTCCGAGGACAGCCCTCACCTCCTCCAGAAGAGCCATAAGGTTTGGCTACCATTAAAAGTGTTGATAAACGAAACAGAAGCAAAAATATACGGTGATATACCTATATCGAGAAATACGTATTAAAAGGTGAATTTTATATTACTCAATTTTTAAAAATTCATTCATTCATTCCTTTCTCCCCACCTAAATGAGAATATATACATGGGAGGAATACACAGGGAAATCATTTCTCTGTAATGGACTTAGAATTTTTTTTAACTTACTTTTATAGGTACTGCAAGGGGGGCCGTCAACCCACAGGTGGAGCTGCTAACCCCACGGCTAGACTTTCCTTTTAGCCCAACCCAGGTTCATCTAGAGACCCCAGGCTTGGAATCACACCTTCATTACCTTTTTGTTATTATTATTAGCGTTTCTTGACTCTTATTTGTTCAGCGAAGAGATCAATTAAGTTATATTCTGTAAATTTCAAATATATACTAACAGATAAATACACATGGCTATGGACAAAGTAAAATTTATTTCTTTTGATGTCAATGGGCTGTTGATTCCAGCAAAGCGCAGCAAAATTCTATCAAAAATGAAAAAAAAACAAGCCCATGTAGTATATTTACAGGAAACTCACTTAAGTGATAATGAGCATGGAAAATCAAAGAGAATGGGCTTCATTAATTTGCTTTTCTCCTCATATAAAACAGGACATAGAAGAGGAGTTGCTATTCTCATCTCAAGCAAGCTAAGTATTCGAAATGCGAGATAAGGAGAGCTGCTATATTCTAGTAGGGGGGAATATAGATGGACATCAAGTTACTTTGTTGAATATATGCGCACCCCGAGGAAGTGACATTAGTTTCTTCCAGAAAATTATGAATATTATGGTAAGGAAAACAGAAGGTCTCTTAATGTGTGGAGGAGAGTTAAATTTAAGATTACAACCAAAGTTAGACTCTTTCAATAGAAAAACGTATGCAACGAAGTCCTTACATAAGACAGTTAACATTCTTTTTGAGAATGTTGGTCTAATTGATATATAGAGGGACCTTCTCCCCGACAGAAGGGATAGCACTCATTATTCTGCCTCCCCATTCCAATACAAAAACAGACTATTTCATAACATTTGGAAAAAATGGAGACAAAATAATCACTGTGGAATTGGGATAATAGATGGAAGTGACCTTGCACCTATATATTTTTCTGTTGATTTTGACCTACAACCAAAGAATACTATTTGGAAACTAGATTCAATGCTACTCAATGATCCCTATTTTAAGGAACAATTTAAAAAAGAAATTGGTCTTTACTTAGAATACAATGATAAAATGGAGAGGTTTCACTTCACTCTATGGTATACTCTGAAGGCTGTCGTAAGAGGGAATATTATAGCGATATCTTCATATAAGAAAAAAGTAAGGAATAAAACATTAGAGGAATTACAAAATAAACTGAATGAACTAGAAAAAAAAACACAAATTGAGTTTGACACAGGATACACTAGAGGATTTTTTTTTAAATTAGGAATGAAATTAATATTCTGGCTACACAAGAAATTAGAAAAAAATAATGTTTCTGAAATAGAGACACTATGAAAGTAGATCTATATCTATGAAGATGCTGGCGTGGAAATTGGAAAAAAAGGTAGCAGAAAATGCAATTCATGGAATTAGGGATCCAAGAACAAAAGTGATAAAAAATAAGCCAAGTGAAATTCAAGAAGCTTTTGAAATGTTTTACAAAACTCTATATTCCAAAGTTCCAGGGGGAAGCATAACCCAAACTGACACCTTCCCTGAATTCTTTAGAGTTACCCACTGTAAGCAAAGAACGAAATAGAACGATGACTGCTGACATAACTGAATCAGAAATAAAAAAACTGCAATTAGTCGGCTTCAATTAAGCAAGTCACCAGGATCAGATGGATATACGGCAGAGTGGTATAAAGGGTTTAGAAGTGAGTTAATTCCTGTTTTACTCCCCACACTGAACTGGGCCCTAAGAAAGGCGCAAATGCCACCTATCTGGAAGGAGGCGATAATCTCAGATATACCAAAAGAAGGTAAGGATAAAATGGAATGTGGGTCAATTAGACCAATATCTGTTCTTAATGTGGATTAAAGAATATTTACCTTCATCATTTCCAAACGACTAGAAGAGTTTCTACCCACACTGATGCATAATGATCAGACATGTTTTAAACAACAACTCCAAACACAGGACAATATTCGAAGGACACTTCACATTATGGATCATATAAACAATGAAATTGAGGCAATAGTGATAAGTGTGGACGCTGAAAACGCATTTGATTTGGTTAATTGGTATTTTCTATAGAGTTTTACATAGATTTGGTCTACATGACTCAATTATTAAAACTATGCAGGCACTATACGACAATCCTACTGCCAGGATTAAAATCAATAGATATTTATCTAATAGTTTTACCCTAGAAAGGGGCACGAGACGGGGTTGTGCATGGTCACCACTACTCTTCGCATTATATCTGGAACCATTAGCTGAATACAGCAGAAAAAATGAAGATACCAGGGGAGTTACTATTAAAGGGACAGAGCATACATAGCCTTGTTACGCGTATGGCGTATTGACCTATCTAGGACAACCAACATGCTCTTTACCTAAATTGATGCAATAATATAGCCAAATATCAGGATACAAGATCAACATAGATGACACCCAGCTACTTTCATATAACTATAGCCCACGAAAAGAAGTTGATAGTAGATATCCTTGGGCATGGCAAACAGAGTCCGTCAAATATTTGGGCATCATTATGCCTAAGGATTTGGCAAAATTATCAGACTGCAATTATCAGCCTATCTATATACCTACATATAGGAAGATATAATAAGATAGAACCTAATTCCTTTTCTGGTTCTCAGTTCAAGGATTGAATCTATTAAAATGAATATACTGCCCAAACAACTATATCTCTTTCAGACCCTACGAATAGAGATTAACCAAAATCAATTCAATGAATGAAACAAGAGGCTATCAAGATACATATGGCAAGGTAAAAGGCCTAGAGCTCATCTCAAAACTTTGCAATTAGCCAAGGAAAAGGGGGGATAGGGCCTACCTTCTCTTCGAGATGATTATTTTTCAGCACAGTTAAGAGCCGTGATATACTGGTGTAACCAGTATAGCACTTAATGGAAACACATTGAGGAGAGGATACTTTCCATGCCCATACAGATAATTTTGGCTGATAACAACCTACAAAGTTACATAAATAATATTGACAACCCGTGGGTGAAATGTAATCTTAAAATATGGAAAACTATTATAAAAGGATATAAACTAGAGAGAGTCATTTCAGGCTTCAGGGTCCCTATGCCCACCATCCTAAATAGCTAATGTGCAAGCCATAGAAAACAAGGTGGATGACCTTGCAGGAAGACTCACCTACTTCAGGGAGATGCAGAACTGCTGTGTTTTCTGTTTCACCGAGACCTGGCTCTCCCCTGCAACCCCCCACTGTGCCAACCGACAGGAAGGATTTTCGATCCATCGGATAGACCGCACGGCGTCTTCGGGCAAGAGGAGGGGAGGTAGTGTCTGCCTACTGATCAACACTAGGTGGTGCTCGGACACAGCGGCACTGACAAGCTCCTGCAGCCCGGACCTAGAACACGTGTCGGTGACGTGCCGTCCCTACTATCTGCCGCGGGGATTCACCAAGGTCATGCTTTCAGTGGTCCACGTTCCGCCCCCCTCCCCCACAGGCGGACGTGGAGTGTGTTCTGAACATACTGTGTACCAACATCAGTGAACTTGAGACCAGGAATCCGGAGGCTTTGCTCATTACAGCCGGGGATTTTAATCAGGCCAACCTCAGAAAGGCGCTTCCAAAGTTATACATACATGTCTCCTGCCCCACTAGAGGCCCGAATATACTTGACCACTGCTACACAGCAGTCAAGGATGCCTACCGTTCCGTCCCACGACCTCACTTCGGCAAATCGAAACATCAGGCCGAACTCCTCCTGCCGGCTTACAAACGCAAACTGAAGCGGGAGGCAACGGTGTCAAAAGTAGTATCGCGTTGGACGGAGGAGACGGATGAGGTCCTCAGTGACTGCTTTGAATTGGTGGACTGTTTGTATTCAAGGACTCGGCAACTAAACTCAATGAGTATGCCTCAGCTGTCACGGACTTCATCTGGAAATGCACGGAGGACTGTGTGTCCCGCAAGACGATCCGGGTATTCCCTAACCGAAACCTTGGATGAATTATGAGGTAAAGTCCCTTTTAAAGGCTAGTGCTGCGGCTTTTAGGTCCGGGGATACCAGTCGCTACACGGAATCCAGGTGTGACTTCCGGAAAGCCATTAAGGGCGCCAAGAGGCAATATAGAGCCAAGTTGGAAGCCCAGGCTAACCAGAGGGATGAGAGTAGACTATGGCAGGGTCTAAATGTGATCACTGGGCGCAAAGAAAAGGCTGGGAATATCAATAACTGTGGCGCTTCTCTTCCTGACGAACTTAACATATTCTCCTCAAGATTCAAACAGAAGAGGAGCACCCCGCTCCCTCCGGATGAACCAGACCTGGTGGCATCGAGAATCATCGTCACCGAGGAGGAAGTTAGAAGGGCCTTCCTGAAGATAAATCCAAGGAAGGCGACGGGCCCAGATGGAGTCCCAGGACGGGTTCTCAGGACCTGTACAAGCGAGCTAGCTGGAGTGTTTGCTGACATCTTCAACTGCTCCTTGCTTCAGTCTAAGATCCCCTCGTGATTTAAGAAGGCAACGATAATCCCAGGGCCGAAGAAGAGCAAGGTGGCATGCCTGAATGACTATCGACCTGTGGCTCTAACATCAATTGCTATGGAGTGTTTCGAGAGATTGGTTTTGGCACACATCAACCACAGCCTACCGGTCAACCTCGACGCTTTACAATTCGCTTACCGAAGCAGCAGGTCAACGGCAGATGTCATCTCTCTGGCCCTACATTCTTGCATAGAACACCTGGAGAATAAAGACACATCCGTAAGGCTCCTTTTCATTCACTAC